>NC_088195.1:1276534-1598320 GCF_028769735.1 Zonotrichia leucophrys gambelii
CTCCCACCACTCCTCACAGATCTGCCCCACCTTGCAGGAGGAGCAGGCACCTGTCCCTCCAAGCACAGCCAGGATTTGGAGGCATTGGCACGCTTTGATAAGGGATTAGAAAAAAATTCCACAGAGGAGCTGTTTCTACAGATGTGCTATTTGGGGTTATTTCATTTCCTCTGGACACTAATGTCCTAAAATTTCTTAAATCTATAATGTTTCTCTAAATTCTCAGTATCCAAGAAATTCAGACGCAGTGTTAAAACAACTGTGGGCTGAAATGGGAAGAAATCACAGGTTTTGGAGGGCTGTATCACTTGACAGTCTATTTTTAAAAAGCTAAAAAAAAATCTTATGCAAGATTTTGAGGAAGAGTAAGTCTTGGCCATTCAATCCTTTGCAAATTAATTAAGGCAATACAGATAGCATTGCAAAGCAACTAAACCAAGCCCTTTATTTTACAAAAGCATCAATACAACAAAGAACAGCTGCAACAATATAACAATTAGTAATCTAAGATTTACCGAATGTGCTTCACAGCCTTTTAGAAATTGATGGGAAATTGGTGAAAACACCATTCTGCTGAGCTCAGAGCTGCCTGAACTGATGCCAGGAGTCGAGACTTCCCTCCAGCACAGGCAAGAAATGAAGCAATCCTCCCAGTGAAGGGTGAGTCACCAATCAATCCCATCCCTGCTCAGCAACTTCCCACTGCAACACGTTGGATTGTCTGGGCCCCTCTCCTTACATGAAATATTACAAAATGGATATGGCAGGAACCCTTTTTTCAATGCAGGCCTGGTTACAAAAGCAAGCAAGAGACTGTGTTGTATAAATACACTAAATGTTGCAAGAATGAATGAAACAGCATTTCATACAACAGATGCCATGGCAATTGTTATGTGACTTAGGAAGAATCAATCTGAGGATATGTGTAGATTTTCCTCAAAGTTTTGGAACTGAATCTCTATTTGTATCCCCAACACTTGCAGTTTTTAAAAAAATGGATCCTGAAAAACACCTGAGCTGGCCATCTGAACCTCATTCTTCCAGCACTGCACCCTTCAGAAAACTCTGCAATATTTGCTCTCATTTCAGGCAGTGGCTCAGGCTGCCTGCAGAAATCCTGACTCCCCAAGCCAGGTCTGTGCACCAGGGAGCTCCAAGCCCTGCTCACAGCACCTCCCCAGTCTGAGTGACTCACTGGCACCTTAATGCTTTCTTTTCTATTCATTTTCCCCTCCACTTTCTGGAGATTCCTCATTGTTAAATGCCTCATTTTGACAACTTAACAGAGCATTTGATATCATTTGAATGCAATAATGCAGTGAACATACATGAAGCTATACCATTTTAAGGATTGTTAAAACAGCACTATGTGCTATCCTAACAGGGATACACCAAACCCCAAATGAAACTTTTTATTGGAGAAAACAAAAATCTCTAAAGGGACACAGCAGAACAAGTCCTTGCAGGAATACCATAAATAATATGCATCACCCCTTGCAGCTTAATAAACGTCCATAAATATGCAAAACTTTTTGTTGTTTTCTTGATTTTTTCAATTCTGACATACTTTCCATATCACAACATCTTTTCTGAAAACTATTTTTAGAAGAACATACAGGAAGCCATTAACATGGACTGTAAAAAGACTCTGCCACATGTCTGAAATTGCTTCCAATACAAAACTGTTTCACTTGGTCCAAACAAAGTTGCACAATCTTCGAAAGTTTTGACACAGCAAAACAGGAAATTCATGATGCAAACTCTTTAGTTACTGGTTGAAGACAAACTTTGCAAGTATTACATGTACAGTGGAGATTGTAGGGAGGGGAAGAGAAATGGGAGTGGAGTGTGTGATGTAGGATCAGCCTTAAAATACAAAGGCCACAGCACCAAGCAAATGAATTTCCCATTATATTTCAGGAGTTGCATAACTCTGTGACACTTACAGGGGTATTTATCAGCTGTGTTAACAAGGTCCTTCTTTCACCAAAAGAAACCTGTCTATTCCCTTCCAATCAAAATCATTCTATAATTATGCTTTAAAAAAAAAAACAACAACCAAACCAAAAACACACCTCAGCAATTATACTGGTTATTCTTGCTACGAAATTGACCAGCCTGGTTTACTTTTATGAAATGCAAGCCTCTGCACACTGCAATCACAGCATTTAAAAAAAATGCAAGTTATTTAAGCTCAGCTTACCAACAATTTTATAACAGGTTAAGAACAGCTGAGCATTTCATTAAAACTGTAGCATGTGCAAAGGAACTTATTTTCTTTACTAGCAAAATGCAGCATGTGTCCCTCCTTATAATAAAATTGATACCCATAGTGTAAATTTGCATACTACATTAATAAAAACATTTGCATCCCTGCTCGAACACAACAGCAAAGCAGCTTTGTAATTATGCACCCATAGTTCAAAATTCTGCTCACACTTTGACAGAACCAAAGAACTCAGAATAAAACCCAGAACCAAAGAACACAGAATAAAACCCAGAATGCTCATGTGGAAGATGTTTCTTAATCAAAGGAGGCAGTAATCTGTGAACATTTAACTAAATGACTGCTAAAGTCTAGAGTCAAACTGATTCAAATACTACCTTGTCTTTCAGCTTAAGCAAAGTATGCAGCTCCATTTATGTTTAATGATCCACCGCAGCTCAGCAGAGAAGCTACAAATTAAGGACGCATTGTATCTCACATGTAGCCTGGTTTGTTCCTATTGGGTAAGCGTTAAAAAATAAACTCTTCCAGCTCCCTGTATTTCTGCAGGTCTCACAGCAGGACTTTACTCTCCCAGGGAGCACATTCTGCAGTATGTGTATTGCAGTAATTCCACAGCAATAAAACGAGTCCTCCTGTGTTCGTCTATTATTGCCAAGAAAATATTGGTGCTTGTAAATGCACTATAACAAGCCAGGAATACAAAATCAGCCCTCCCAGCATTCTCTGTATTTCTTGCCTATCAATAAATTCCGGATGAAAATACAATTGCCTCCAATATAACCTATCCTTCAGGTGCAGAAAGAAACTGGGACAAGAGCTGCCAAGCCCTCAGCTCTGCAAAGGCAGCTATGGGGGGGCTCCATCCCTCTGCACTCCCCACCTACGAACTGCGAGAAACCTCACTGAAATCCGTCCATATGAGCTCATTCGGGGCGGGACGGGGGGGCCGGCAACGACACATTATTATCTTCCCCTGCAAAAATGTTTCAGAGCCACCTGCCATGTGGTGCAATGCCCGACGCATTCCAAAGACCAGACTGCGGCTTCCCGGCAGCACCGCGCGTAAAGCCGGGCAGGAAAAATGTCTCTTGCAGGAGGCTGGTGGAGAGCAGGGGAACAGGAATCCATGGGGGACAGAGGAGCGCCGCTCGCCGCGGTGCCCACCCCGGGTCCTGCAGGGCACCGGGGCCGCGGGGCGGGGCAGCGACCTAAGGCGACCTCCCCCGCACTGCCCCGTCCCCTCCCCGCACTCACCAGACGGAGCCGTAGGCCCCGGAGCCGACCGGGGAGAGGTTCTGGTAGCGCTCGGGCACCTCCCACACCGTCTTGTTCAGCTCCTGCCGGTAGAACTTGGGCCGCTCCTGAGACATCTCGGTTGCGGAGCCCGCCCCGCCCGGCCCGGCGGGAGGGGGAGGCTCTGCCTGCGGCTGCAACAGCACCGCCGCCGCCACTACCTCCTTCTCCTCCTGCAGCGGCAGCAGCGACTTCTTCCTTCCTTCCTTCTTTCGCTCCCTCCCCCGAGCGCTCCCGGGCGGGGGCAGCCCCGCAGCAGCGACGCCCCCGCAGCCGCCGCCGGCCCTTCACGCCCCGCCCCGCGCCGCCGCTGCCCCCCTCCCACAGGCACGGGGGGCGAGGCCGAGCGCGGCCGTGTCACCGCCTTCCCCCGCCGCTCTCCCTCCCCGGGCTGTGCCACGAGGGGCGGGATGGCTCCGTGAGGCGCGGCCGGCGGTCGTGCGGCCAGCGGCGAGCGAGGCGGGGGCGCCGGCGTGCGGGGCGGGGACGCGCTCCCGCCGCAGGTGGGACGGCGCAGGCGACACCGCAGCCGCCGCCTCCGCCGCTCACGCCCCGCCCCGAGCGGCACAGCCCGGGCGGCGCAGCCGGGCTCCGACCCCCTACACCCTGCACAGCCCAGGCAGCCGCGGGCACCGGCAGGCACCGGCCCCGCTGTCCCCGCACAGCCCGGGGCTCCTCGGGGCCGCGCTCGGGAGAGCTCCGGGCCCTGGGCACAGATGCCCCAATATGGAGCCCGCGCGGCCGCGTCTCGCGAGAGCGGCGCTCAGGGCGGCGGGGCCGGGCCGCGTCCCGCCTTCCCCTCGGCGAGCGCCTCGCTTCTCCTTGAGCCGTTCTGAAAGTAAAAAGGAAAGGAAAATAGATAAGAAAGCTTAGCTAGGGCAGCACAGGGTGAGTAGCGGCGTGCCAGGGTGTATCTCAGCCGTAGTGCGCCTGAAGCCTTGCAAGCTGCGTGAATTGTTCTTGTAAATTTCCCAAAGATGTTTTGTTCCCTTCCAGGGATGTCAGGTCAGGGGTGTTGGGGAGAGCTAAGCTCGCACTGCACGGATTTCCCAGTGTCCTGATCGTTCTCTGTTTTTTGAGAATAAGCTGCTTCTCAATACTTCTCACAGGCCTTGCAATATCAGATACAGATGTGTTTGCTTTCAAGTGCATGCATAAGTCTCAAGTCATTATGTGCAGCAGGTTAAGCTAATTTTGGGGTGGAACCCATGGGGTCTGCACCAGGTAGTAAGTACAGAGTATCACAGAAAATAATTAATGTTAGGGATTTGTGTTCAAGGCCACTCAGCTTTAGAAACTTGAATTGTTAGCAATACAGTGAAAGATGGACACATTCTGAATGGGTTATGGAAGCTTGCTTTTAAAACATTTGGCTTCCCATATCAAAACCCTTCTCTTTCTCTGCACAAAGCACCATGTCCTATAGTAAGTCATTGAAGCCCACAGGAGTAAACTCTTAAAAGTTACCACTACTCACACCTATACAGTAATTATTTCTCGGTATCTTAGGGTCCCTAACACCTTTAATTTGCAAACTCTCTTGCTTCCTGTTAGTTTTGCCTTGAAAAGGGTGATAGAGCTCAAGGATGTCAGACACACCTCGCTCTCTCTGTGGTTTGGAGTGGCTGGGGCATATGTACAAGGCAGTAAATATAATGCTGGAGTCCCTGCTGTGGTATCAGAAGAAACAGGTCTCAGTGATTGTGGGTTTGTTTCTCTGTTTTCATTTTGTTTGACTGTGAATATCGCAGTTTTCTTTCTGAATCTCTCTTTGGATCTAGTCTGGACTCTCAATGGTTATGGCTTTTCCTGCTCTGCTAAGTCCTCCTGTGAAAGTAAACACAGAATCTCTTATTCATCATTTATCTGGGCTTCGTTTCAGTGTATACTGAAACTTAAACTATTGTTTTGAGACCGTGACAGGGCTTGAGACTCAGGACTGAGCCACTGGGTGAGGTTCTCCAAGGTGTGGTGAGCTAATCTATCAGCCTGCTGCTGCCAGAAGGGACAGGACCACTCGGGGCAAGGGAGGCAGGGGAGCCGGCCTTCTCCTGGATAACCTGCTCTTTCATCACCTGAAGCCTAAAACTATGGGTCTTGTCCAACTTACACTGCTGTAAAGGAATTTTCTGGTGATAAATGCAGGCAAACAGCTTTGAGTTGCTGTTGTGTTTTCTAGTTCTCAGTAACCATGAAGACTTGTCAACAAGGTTACTTTTTGTAATAGTGAGATCCTTTATGTTGTGCAAAACCCTTCTGTTCCACCACTGTCTTATTATATCTTTAAAAATATAAGCAGCAAATTGGATGAAATTCTGGAGTCAGAGAAACGAAATCACTTGATGCTAAGAATTGAATTGTGTATATTTATGACATGTGATGTAGAGTTAAGAGTCTGTCCACCCAAAATTAACTGATGCAATAAAATAAGTTTTGCCCAGAATTCAAAAGGAGAATTTTGCTAATATTATTGGAAACTTTATCATTGCATGTTTAATAAGAAAATCTCTTTTATTTCTTCCTCCAGCTCTTTGTTTTAAGAAAAATGTCTGCCTTGCTTCCTCATGATTTTTTTCCTGTTGCTTTGCCACTTCCCTATTTCATGTGTTTTCTCTGTTCTCCATTTTATATCCACTTGTCAGCAGAGCCACCCTTGACAGTGAAATTATGGAAAAGGACACAACTCTGTAATGTTAATGTGAGTCCCCACAGTCACTGCTCACAGTTCAGGGATGCCAGAAGCCTCACTTTGGTTTGTAAATTATTTAGAAAATTAAAATAAAAAATCACCAACATTGCCAGGGAATTAAAAGGGGGAGGAAGGAGCACTGGATGGTGAGGTTAGTCAGAGTTTAGCTACTGGAAATTCTGCTTCAAACACATACACGGGAAATAAATCATGTAGGTCAAGTCCTGGTTTAACCCACTCACTAAATAACTTAATACAGGAAACACTTCTCTGGTTTTGGACAGGTGGGGTAGTTTTGTTTATTTTTGCTTCTCAGATGCAGTGTTTGTATGGTTTTCTTCTAGGTCAGAAGGAATCAAAATACCATCCCCTCTTTTTGTGCAATGTTAATTAGGTCAAGTAATTGATGTACCCAGTGCTCTGGGCTTCTCCAGCACAGGCTATCGTGTGAGCAGCACACAGAGTATTTGTGATTCATCTGGGAGGAATGCAAGGGCACAGAGGTGCCTGCCTGGGACTGATGCTGTGTGCCAGCTCTGGGGAACACCTGTGCAGGTGCCTGCAGGGAGCAAGCAGGGCAAACCCTGGCAATGCAAACCCTGGCAATGCAAACCCTGGCAATGCAAACCCTGGCAATGCAGCAGGGACCCACAGCAGCTCGGGGGTCTCACCTGCAGCAGTCCCTGGGGTGTCCTTTGCTCCCTTTGCCACCATGCTCAGGTGGTGTCACCTCGTTATGGGAACTGCATTTGGCCACCTTGACAGCCTGGCCACCCTTGGCTAAGAGTTATATCCAGATATGAACTTGGCATTTCAAGAAGACTGTGCAGAGTCTCTCACTGCAGAGGAAACTGAATCCTGGAACTTCTTGGACTGAAAGACAGGAAAAACTGAAGGCCCAAATGGTATTGAGCAATTCTCCAACCACGTATGCTTCCCTGCATTGTTCTGGACAGTGGCCTCACGCCAAGCTTCTCTCAGCTCTGTTCGAAACGAGTAATGTAAAACCCATGAAAAGCACAGCCCTCATTTCCAGATTCTGTTGGCTCTCCTATGGCAGCCTTGATTTTAGATGAAATGGTTCCTAGCTATTGGCACCATGAAAGGTCTCCACTGAAAACTTAAAGAGATTTTTTTTTCCATCTTGTTCAGCAAAGTTCCAAATCTTCCCTTCCTCCCTCAATGACTGCAGAGTTTAGCACCAGGGGACAAGTCAGACATCAGAATGGCAGCATGCAAGTCATGGGTGTTCGTGCTGCAAAACAAATATCCTGCTGAGAGGAATTCCAGTCAATCCTGATCTTTTTCCCCATACAGGTGTGCAGTGCCATGCCATTGTTCCCACTTATGGACACAAGGCTTCTGTGTTCAGCCAAGCACAAATCCTTGGACATGGCTGTGAAGTGACAAAGCACCTGCGTTATAGCCACATATTCCACCTGTACCTCCAAAAACCCACAAAAGTCAGAGTTTAAAGGGCTGTCTATAGTTTTTGTTGGCAGCCTGAAGTTCTTACCTGACGTAGTTGCAACAAGTCCAGTTGTTTTGCACGCAGCAATGCTCTAATGTTCTTCCCAGCTGGTGGGATGCCACCATGCTTTCCTGGCAGGGCTTGCTGCAGAAACCCAGGCTGCAAATTATTGTGCTTTTATTTCATGTCCCCTACACATTCATCTTGGTCTTTTCACATTAAATAGTGTTGAGAAAAACTGTGAATAGTAGAACCTGCAAGAGTTCTAAGGTGAATACATAACCACCTTAACAAATATACAGGTATTTGTTTAACACATGTAACACAATGCCTGAACGCCCCAGTAACTGCAAAGGTTTTTTTTTTTTCTGTGATCGTTATTAAATAAATGATTTAATATTAAGAATCTCCGAGTCTGATGGGCGTTGCACCCTGCTCGGGGCTCCTGATCTCACACACGGATTCAGCGGAAGGCTCAGCGGGCTGAGCGAGGCCGGCGGGGCGGGTACAGGTGCGGGAGCTCAGCGGGCGCGGGGTCCGGTGCGCGCCCCGAGCGGCCAAACGGAGCCCGCAGCGCGTCCCGCGCACTACCGGCACCGCCACCCGCCGCCGTTCGGCTCGGGGCGGCTCCCGCACGGCCCCGCGCCTGCGCCCCGCCCGCGCCGCTGCCGGAGCCGGAGCCGGAGCCGCCGCCGCAGCCGGAGCCGGAGCCGCGCAGGGCGGGCGGGGCAGGGCAGGGCAGGGCTGGGCCGGGCCGGGGCGGCTCCGGGCCGGGAGGCGGTGGCTCCGCGCGGCTGAGGCGGCCGAGCCGCGCGTGCCCAGCCCGGCGGGCGCGGCGCAGGCGCCCGGGGCCGCCGGCGGTGGCGGCCATGGAGCGGAAAGGTGAGCGCGGCGCGGCCTCCATCGCCCCGCGGGGCCCCCGCAGGGCCCGCCGCCCTTCACGCCTCTCTCTCCTTCTCTCCCTCAGTGCTGGCGCTGCAGGCCCGGAAGAAGCGGACCAAAGCCAAGAAGGACAAGGCCCAGAGGAAGTGAGTGCGGCCGCGGCTCCCTTCGGGCGGCATCTCCCGCCGGCACCGCCGCCTCTTTGTTCCCCCGGCCCTCCCCGCGGGGCAGGGACCGCCGGGCCCGGAGGGCGCTGGGGGCAGAGGAACGTGCGGGCCCCCGGGGCCGGGCGGGTTTGTAACCGGAGTTAACCGAGCGCACGTTTCGGGAGCGGAGCCGGCGCAGCGCGTGGCCCGGGGCGGCCGTTTTGCCGCCCGGCTCTGGCCGGCTCCGCTCCTTGGGCTGCCCGGGGAACGGCAGGCTCTGCCTGCCCCGCTTCTCCCCTACAGCCGGCCGGGGAGCTGCCCTGGTGCTCAGGGGTGATGATGGGCTGCCCTTGCCGGCTCCCCTTGGCACGGAGTTGTCGCCGTCCCCTCTCTAAGTCCCCAGGGCATTCAGCAACTGCTGCCTTTAGGAACCGGCTTCTCTCCACTCTCTCCTCTCTTGACTCGCTTTCCCCCTGAGATTCCTTTTTTTTTCTTGCCGAAAGAATGCCGTAGTGTGCTGTTTACTTGGTTCTCTAACTTTGATGCTCTCGTGTGGCTTCTTTCTCACCGCAGGAATGTCACGAGTCTTTATGTGTGGGGAACTTTTGGAGGCAGATGTAGAAATTAGAAGAACTCGAGTAAATACTAAACAATGGCTTTCAGCAGGCTGCACTAAGTTCTGTGTTCAGTGCTGCTCATGGGTTCCTTTCTGCTGAAAGGTGATGTCAGTCCTAGAGCTGGTTCTGTATACTCCATAAAATGCTGCTTATTCTGTAAAATCTCTGGTGGCTCAGGATGATTTTACTTGAAGGTGCCTAGGACCAAAGATAGTAAGGCTAAGGCTTTGGGGATGGCAGTTGGAGGGTTTTTTCTTTAGGCCTAGAGTAATGCTTTCTCAGACACATCACAGGGATTTTAAATATTTTTTTCTTGTTGCCTTCAGCCAAGAGTCAGTGGTTTTGAGATGGGGCTTTTGAAGCCTGAGGAGCTTTAACCAAAGTATTTGGGAGCCATGCATTATGGTTCCATGCTCTTCCATACGTGTTCCTGGTATTCTTGAAGGTAGCATTAGGACAGTTTTTGAAATGCTCTCCTCCTTCTCTAGTTTCTGTATGAATAATCCATTGTCTCATTCTATACATGTAACTTTTTTCTTTCTTTAGCTGCAGACCAGCAGTACTGAATCTGCCAGCAGAGTTCACAGTGCAGCTGGGAAGGTTAATTTCTGTGTAGATTTTGAGGCTGCTGAATGATAACTTTCAGAGCTGGCACGTTAGGGGTTTTTAATGAATCTTTTTTTAACCACATATTCAGGACAGGTTAAATGCACTGCTGGTTAGCTCTTGATTTTGCCACTAACCTTGATTTGAGTGCAGAGCCATGTTATTTGCCAAATGCTGTGTTTATATTCTTACACTTTATGCTTCAACCCTTTTCTCTGCTACCATAAGTTTATTAGATTGTATCTCAGAAATTAAAGAAACTTGCATGTGCTTTATGCTGTGCAATTAAATGAACTCAGTGTCAGCCTCTAGGTACAGTTCCACAACATTTATTCTATTTAAACACAAAGCTGCTCTAGTTAAATCTTCTAAAATAGGCTTAACTGGGTTGTTTCATGACTTTCTATAAAATCTATACTTGAAACCACATGCAATGTGCTTTTAATATCTAATGTTCCATGATAGTTTAGATCACACATTCCTTTTTTTCTGTAATACATTTTTTCTTTACATTTGCAGTAAATAGCATGAAACAATGATTTTGAAAGGTTGAGTTTAGTATTTTGAATTATTATATAAAATTGCAGAGAATGTTCTGAAGGGAGTAAAAACAATTCAAAATATCTTTCATTTTAAAAATTAATTACAGCTGCTTTAAGTTTACCTACAAACCTAATATCATTAAAAACAGAACCAAAAACCTTTTGGAAAGGTTAAAAGAAACTGGAAAGTTATTTATTTTTTCATCATCCAGTAGTTAATATTGCTGTTTGCTGGTTTAGATGAGACCAGTCTAAACTGATGATTTACAGAAACACCTTGTAAATACTAATTATGATTCTGTGTATAAGCTTTTTTATAGGAAATGAATATATATTTTTGAAATGAATATATATTTTTATAGGAACCTCAACCATTTTCTTAATCTTCTGCAAGTTCAGGATGATCCTATTTCTTTTACTCCTTCCTGTCTCAAAAGTTTCATTTTCTGTCAGTGAAGCAGAGCATGCATTTATCCTAACACTCCTTTAGAAAGAGAGCAGGCAGAGTTTCTTGGAACTCTGAAGGTGAGAACCTGTAATTTCCATTGCCCTCGTATTTGTTCATTCAAAGACAGAAGGGATTATCAAACCATGACAGGACACAACTGAAATTTGCTGGTTTCCATAGAAATCCCTTGGTTTGTGATAGCTGGGCTAGCAGACAGCTCTACAAACAGCTTGTAAAGTGCTTGTGTGGGGGAGTGGGGATGGGAAGGAAGAAGTTTGATCGCCTGTTATTTGTGTTTTAATACCTTTCTAATGTGAAAGCCAGTACTTATCTTCAAACTGAGCTCCCACAGATCTGCTAATCAAAAGTTTGTCTTGGTGCCTCTGAGTACTGGTGTTTAAAAGTTAAATGTTTGACCATCTCCAATTTTCTGAGTTCTTGACAGTGGTGTTCCTGTAGCTCTGGGATAGCAGCAAGTATTGTGGATCTGCCCTACTGGCAGAAAATACCAGTTATTTACTCAGAAAAATAGGGATGCAACTGTTAATGAGTTGCAATAATCACAAAATAACATTGTGCAGTCATAAGTCCCCTACCATCAATGATTTATAATTCAGTTGGAATTTCTGGAGCAGAAAGGCTGCAAAACACTTTGATCATTTCATACCTGAATCATGCTGGAAGTTGTGTGAAGTTTCCATATTCATTGAGCACGAGGTTTGCCAGCAGATCTGCGTGTGAGCTCTCATTCTCCCTCTAGATGTGCCTTAACATGAAGTTACAGGCACACTAAGCAATAGTAATGAGTGCAGCCTGCAAGCATTCTTCCTTAAAGAGACATTGTCAACGTGCACAGGTGTGGGAATGGGAGAGGGGTTTGAAATGCTGGCTTTTCACCATGCCACATGGAGCTGCTTCTCAAATGAGAACACGGAATCCCTCAGTGAGATCCTGCTGGGTTGGGTGTGGAGCCCAGCAAACCTCTGGGTGCGTGGTTGAGGTGGAAAGAGGAGTCCTGGGGTGTTTGCAGTGCCTTTATCTGGGGCCTGCAGTGCGTTTGTCACTCCTCCTGCCTTCACTGAACTGAGTTTTGCTCGGGGGCGTTTCATGGGTGCAGTTTGAGCTCAGCAATAAGGGGTGACACTGCTTATAGAGACTGAGTTGTAGGCTACTTAAAATTAGGAAACATTTCCCTTCAGTTTCCTGCAGATGGGCGTCATCTTTGCAAATTTCAAGGGAGAGGAGTAAGGAGAGTATCTTTTTTTGTTAGTGTGTATTTAAGGATGATGGGTGTGACAGAAGTGATTCGGCCTAAATGTACCTTGACTTCCTTGCTTGAGGGTGGAAGGAGTCTGCTTTTGCATCTATTCAAGGCAAGCATGAGGTAGCGTAGACAGTATTTCTGCTGTTTTAGGGACAAGGAAGAATCTTTTCTGTCCAAAACCGAGTTTTGAAGTCACTCTTGAATAGGAAAACCAAACACCTCCTTTCGAATTTTTTTTTTTAATGTAAGTTGTTGGAGTAGAGAGAACACATTCAGAGTTTGATGGTGAGCTTGAGTGTGGAGACTTGGCTCTGTGTGTGTCTGGTAATTTATAGAGGATACTCTTCCTTCTCTGCAAGTCTGTAAGAACCCACATTGTGTGGCTGAGATTTCTTAATCATTTTTTGCCTTCCTTTTTGTGTGTGGACCAGATAAGTGATTCCACTGAAAAACTGGCAAGAGAATTCCACAGTGTTTTTCCAAATTGCTTTAACACCTTCTGTAAGGAGCAAGTGAGTGACTCAAATCTTAGCTCCTGCAAATAACTCTTCACCATCCCTGCTGTGCATTGCAGGGGTTGGGTGATATCTTCAGTGAACATGGAGCAAAGTCTTGTCTACAGTGGAAAATTTTGAATGTTTTTAGTTCCTTTTCTAATATGCACAGGTTTGGCAATGCTAAACTATTAAAAGCACTCAAACTTTTGTGAGGTTTTAAGAGGAAAGTATTTTAGACATACAAGTGGATAAAGACAATTTTTAAAACCTCTTGCTTTAAGAGTGCAGGGGCAGCATCATTGTGTCTTTCACTAATAAATTCCTCCCTAGGAGAGAAATCTCCAAATTGTTACTTGCTCTGTCACATTGTTGGTGACTTGTTTCCCCTATCACTTACATAAACCAGCAGGATAAACAGGCACAGGAAATGACTGGGAATTGTGCATTGTTGGAAGATGATGTTAAGACCCGCTGCTGCGAAAAATACTCAGTCCAACTTTTTCAAGAAGATTTGACTCCTTCTGCTTGTTTTGTCATTTTAAGCATAAAGGATAAGTTTTTCTTGTAACTCTGGAAGGAGAGGTGTGGAATTACATCAGAAAATTTATTTTTCCTTTGAACACTCTTTGCCTGCTGAGTGATTGTGCTGGAATTCCTCTATCAAAAGGGTTTCTCTGTCGACAATTACCATGATCCCTGTCTTCATCCCAGCTTTGAATCCACCGGGCTATTGAATAGGCAAATAAAACCGGCTGGTTGAGGAAGATGAAACAAAGTATCTGCCTGAATTTCTAATTTCATTAGAGGGAAGAGAAGAGACACGTAGACATCAAGAGGAGGGGATGAATGTTTATGCTCACCCCCCTGCCATGAGTGAATTTGCAGGAGGATCAGCTGAGAGCGAGCCCCAGCCTCGCTGCACGGTCCTTCACCTGCAATGCAGTGCTGGGCAGCTGCAGCTGGGTGCTGGAGGCAAATCCCTCTGCTCCTTCACTCTTGCACAAAGCTTTGCTGCATTTGAGGAGAGCCAGCCCCCGTGCCTGCTGCTGATGTCCCCCTCCTTCCCCAGCACTGTGGTGCCTGACTTTTGATGGCTTTTTCGAAAACTATTGGGCTGTCTTCAGGAATATCTTTATCCATGGGAGGCCGTGCTTCTTGCAGGTAGGTTCCCCTCTCTGATTTTGTCTGGAGAATTTGCAGCTCTTCAGGGAATAAGGACCTTTGGGAGGGTCTCTCTAGATGTGAATTCACATGAATTCCATAGAAGACTTAGCATTTTGCCTTAGCTTTTCTGTTCCACTTTGTTTTTCTTAAGTAAAATGTTGCTGTGTAGTTGTAGAGAGACCCTGCAGATCCTGTTCATTCTGATGAATAATTAGCACAATGAGAGAGCAAAAGGAGAAGGTGATCATGGTGTTCTTCTGTAGATCAGAGGTGGCTAGAAAAGAAAAAACTACCCTAGAACACCTGGGTTTTAATGTGTAAACAATAATTTAGTATAAAATTTTTATATACTTTATCTGCATTTTGCAATTTTGACAACAGCTGTTTCAGCTGTTATCTAAATACTGGGCATGGATTTTTCTGCTGTCTTTAACAGCCTTTTGTGCCTTTTAGAGTACTGTCTTTGTGAGCAAAGCAGGCAGATGAGGCTTGTGCTTTTGTATCTAATTTTTTCTTGGGTATTAATACATGTTCTGCGCTGATTGATTCTCTCCTAATCCCTATCTTGGGCTGACGTGGTCATTTCAGGGGAAGAGCAGGGTGGTGTGTAACAACATCAAACAAATTTTCACAGGAAGGCAAAAGAATGAGGTGTATTTTGGAGGTGATTTCATAAAGGAAACAGCACTGTAGAGATGTGTGTGACCTGAATTGAGCTTTTTTACATTAGCTGGTATCATAGACTCCAGTGTAGAAGTGAAATGCTTTTGGATCCCCATGAAAGACTGAGCTGCAGACTCCAGGGTGTGTCGTGTGTGAGGCTGCCAGCAGCAGGATTAGTCAGCCCCTTAGGAGGGGCACAGAAAGCTTCCAGGAGAATGGGCTTTAGTGCTTCCAGTAACTTCTTCCTCCGTGCATGGGATTGCTGTTACTGAGACTGCAGAGTGGTGTGATGTGTGTGTCTGCAGCACTGCCACTTCAGGGCAATTTTCTTTAGAGTCCTCTTTAATCCCTTACATCCTGTGCAGTTAAAGCAGTGAAAATCCCCAAACAGCACTGGGGAGAATTACTCTGTACTACTCAGGCTGTATGTGAGGTTCCTGGCTTAAAATCTCTGTCCAGCTCCTGTTCTCTTTACCCTGTCTATAGGATTTGTTGTCTGTGAGCATCTAATCTCCCCTTCAGCCATTCTGTCTGTGCTCATTTCTTGCCTTTGCTGCCTGCTTTTAATTTGGGGATAATGTGTGACTTTATTTGTATTTCAATTGTCCCAAAAAATGCAGCAATTTTAAAGAAGCTTTTTGACCTCTAAGACTTTCTGCACCCCCTACTGCAGGTTTCCTTCTTCCTACCCCTGACTTATAATTCAGTGACTAAAAAGTCTGAATACTTAATATGTCAGGGCTGGATCAAGCTGCAGTTTCTTAATAGAAGTCTCATTAGCTTGGCAGTTTATGGTTTGAGACCACTAAGCTGTTCCTGAATTTAAAAAAGCCAGCAGGACTCACTGACAGCAGACTGAAGAGAAATGTCTGGTGGTGGGTTGTGCCTGGCAATGACCTTTGTAGCTCTTCCTTGTTTAAATGAACTTGAGTTGTGGATTTTAAGTGACTGCAAATGTAGTTATCATCGGGTTGGAACACAAGATTTCTCCCTTTTTCTGATGTTTAAGGTGGCTGTAGTTTGAGTGTGTTAGCAGTGTGTTTAATGTGTGAAGTCTCAGCACAGTGCATGTGTAGTAGGTCAGTGCTGAACATTCATTCTGCTGTATAACTGTTCCAAATGAAAATATTACATTTTTCCTATGGATTAAGAGGAGTTAGTACAGCCCTGATGTGATGTGCAGGAGTCCAGCTCAGGACTAAGTTGTGAAAATTGCATCTGAGGGCCTGCCTGTGTTGCTGGCATAGCCCCTGGGTGGGCAGTTCTTCCTTCTTGCAGCAAAATGAGCTGAATTTGAAGGAGGGTGCTGAAGGCACCGGTGTTATCTGCTGCTTCCCTGCAACAATAGTTTCAATAGAAGAAACTTCCGTGAATTCACTGCTGGGAACTCTCTGTGAGGAATGTTATCTGAGCTTGTGTCACTGCTCTAATGAAGTTTGCTGCCCACTTCTTTGGGCAACTCCAGCTTTTTTTAATATCTTCTGAGGGAAGGAAACTTAATGTTGATATCTTGCAGTACTTTGCCCTTAAATCCTGCCAAAGCAAGGGGTCTGTAGGCATTGTTTTCATTACAAATGTTTGCTTTGTACAGGGGTATCTTGACTCTTTGTGGGCATTTCATTGTTGCCTGTAATGCTTTGTAAAGTAAATAAATTACCTGATTTTGGTATTAGCCTTTCATGAGCTGTTTGGCTGTGATCAGTGTGATGCCATGCCAGAGCTGAGGTGTGGGAGATGTTTTATTTGGGGGGCACAGGCTGTGTGTGAGGGCATGGAGGTGGCCTTTGCTGATGTGGCCTTCACGAGCAAGAACTCAGAGTTGCACATTTGATGGAAAAATAAACACATAAAATGAACACTTTTATTTATGATTGTGGGAGTGAAAAACCTCCACCACCTTAGTGCCTGATCCAATCCCTCTGCAATCACAAGCTCTCGGGAGGGTTTACTGAACATCTGCTCTGTGTCCTCCCACTCTCCCTAGTTCAGACAACTGTAATAAACTTTGGATCTCAAGTGAAGAAATGAGCTGAAAATACAGCCTGCCCCTTGAGAACAGGAGAAATAAATGTCAGGATTAGGGGCTCTAGGGTTCTAAAGTGTTAGAAGCAGAAGGACTGTTAAATATTCATTTGACCTTGAATATCAAAGGAACAAAGGCCCACAAGTTCTAAAACACTGGTTAACTTTTTCTTTTCCAAAAGAAAGTAAAGACTAATTGATATTCATATTTAAAATAAAATCAATCAATATTTAAATTTTCAAGTTTTACTTAGGATAACAGAATATAAATCTGCTTTAGAGAAAGGCAGAGAAGGGGTTCAGAGGCTAATATTTTGGTGGGATCACTATACTTTTAAATCTGTTTTATCTGTGTCAGAAATGCAGTGTGATCTCTTTCAGACCCGACACCCAGCACCGCAGCCTCGCTGCTCAGTCCGAGAGTGATCTTCCAGAGCAAGAGGAGGAAATCCTGGGATCAGATGATGATGAGCAAGAGGATCCAAATGATTACTGTAAAGGTGAGCATTTGCCTGTTTAAGATGTGTGATTTTCAGTGCAATCAAGGAATCCCCTCCATTTGCCATAGAGAATGAAAATAGACTCCCTCTTACATTAAGAGTACTTTGAAACTGCATATGAAAATAACATTTTTCAAGCCAACATGAAATGGAGAAGGTGGTCTCCAAGTTTCCCTCTGTTAGCAGTCAGGATTTGAGTTACAGAACTGTTTTTAATGCATAAGTTTAAAGCTGTTATCTTTTCCTCTGTGCCAGAAGGCTTTCAATATTGATAAAAGCTAGTAGGCATTTAATTCTTTTTTTTATTTCAATGTAAAAGGGACAAAAATCCTTTTCGTATTCTTTGGGTTTTCTTTTGAAGATCAGATCATTATCTTGATATCCATTCTTCAGAAGAATTTGTTTCTGCAAATAGCCTTCCCCTGTTTCTCTGACCAGAAATGAAATACAGAGCAAATGAAAACACCAAATCACAATTTCTTCTCTTTGTTCTGTTTTCTGCCAGTTCCATCTTTGGCTTTTCATGTTTTTGCTTCTGTGATGGATTTCCCCTGTATAGTCAGTAGCTTGAGAGATATGAAGGGTGCAGAGGAGACTTTGCTGTTTTCAGTGGCAGAGTGATATTTCCAGTCAGGAAAATTGCTGTTTGGATCTTGGTTACCTCTTTCACATTCCAGGCTCAGAGCACACAAAAGCAATGCTGATATTTAGCTGGAAGATTCTGTTACCATCACAGCCTGTTTTGCAAAGCAGGTGTTTTCACTGGGGAGCTGTTTAGTGGTGCTGCAGTGGTTGTGATGCTTGGGATGATTGTGATGCTCTGGTTGCTGTGTTTCTCCAGGGGGTTACCACCTTGTGAAAATAGGAGATCTCTTCAATGGACGCTACCACGTGATTCGGAAGCTTGGATGGGGTCACTTCTCCACCGTGTGGCTGGCCTGGGACATCCAGTGAGTGCTCCTGTTGCAGCTGCTGTTCCTGCCAGGCATGCACAAACCTGAGCAGAAAACATCCTTTTATTTTTAGATAAAACCACAAAGCATTAGCTGTCCACATCCCAGAACAGGAGTTTCATCTGATATTGTGCATGCAAGTGTGTGGGAGGGACTTAACAGGACAAACCTTATCTGTGGGAAGAGTTGTGTTCAGTCTCTGACCTATTTTTCCATATTTTGAGAAATGACTAACACGAATCTTTTGTTAAAAAAAGACTCAAAGGCAGTCTTTTGAGTGTTTAAACCTTATTTTTCCATGATGCATGAAATAAACTCTCTTGCATGCAAAAGAATTGGGATAATCCTGGAGAATAAGTTCTTTGTATGAGCATTAACAGTTCCCAATTTACTTGCCATGTGTGCACAGAGGGAGGAGATTTGTGGCAATGAAGGTGGTGAAGAGTGCAGAGCACTACACAGAAACAGCACTGGATGAAATCAAATTGCTGAAATCGGTGAGTGCCCCAGTTGGGCTCAATTTTATTTTACTCTTTTTTTCCATTTTGGGGAGTTTTCATTTGTCACATGCTTGATATTTCCAGATGATCAGGAATTTGTGTAGGAGCCAAGGAGTGCAGTGGATCTGACATCACAATAACCTCTTTCTCTGCAGGTCCGCAGCAGTGACCCAAATGATCCAAGCAAGGAGAGAGTTGTTCAGTTATTAGATGACTTCAAGATTTCAGGAGTGAATGGTTCCCGTATCCTTTTGTGGAATAAAAGCCAAGAACTGAAAAGATGGGAGTTTCTTGGGCAGCTGCCCTGCTTTGGCAGGCAATGCCCAGGCATCCCTTTTCCTGCCCAAGGAAAGCTGTAGGAGGATCTCCAAACTGCCTGCTGAGCTCACATCCAGGGTGATGATTCAGTCTGGTGTCGTTTGTGTCAGCACTGCCTGCTTGTGCTTTTCATGTTCTGCCACCAATTTGTGAATCAGGACTGAGTGGCTGTGTCAGAGGTTCCTCTGGGGCAGGAGAGCCCATCTTCCTCAACCCCTCACTTTTGCAAGCAGCCTGTTAAGAACCTGTTGTTTCAGTACAGCATGTTAAAATCAGGAGCTGAAAATAGCACATGAGCCATCTATAACTTGAAAATAAGCTTGGTTATCAGGTTATGGAAACATCTTACTTTGTAATTTATCAGCATTGTTAGGATGTTTGCAGTGAATTGCTCTGACAGTGGGAAAAGCCTTCTCACAGGCAGTGATTTGTAACAAGTGCTAATAATGGATCCTCAAAGTTTGAAAGCTGGGCTTTTATGCATTGTTTTCACTTTCAGATAAGTTACTTTTTATTTCAGTAAGAATTGCTGGGCTGCTTGAGAGAATTGAGCTGCAGATTATAAAATGTAGACCCATAATGCATTTTCTCTAATTTTTTTTTCTGAGTAAATGTTGAATTGAGCTTATATTTCTTCCACTCTTGTGAAATGTCTGCTTTCTGCCAGTGTAGATGAAAAGGAGCCTAACAAACTCATAGAAGTTTGGCTTCATTGCACTGAATATGTCACTGGGGTGACTGTAGCTGTTGAGATCTTAAAGCTCAGAAGGAAATCATATAAATCTAGTTGAAATCCAAGCTTGTCAAAAGTTTGTTTTGCTGATAAAGAGGCAAAGGAGGGCAAAGAAAGTGACTTTATTGGTCTGAAGATTACTTATGAAATGGAAATTTTATAATCTTTCCAGGTAATGCTGGTACAGAGAGATCTGGCATCAAGTTTTGCCTGGAGCAGAAGCGTAGGCTGTTCCAAAACATACAGTAAATAATAATAATGTACATTTGTGCAACTGGCTCCCACTCAAAGCTGGAGGTGGCTACTGCTGCAGTGGCACCTTTGTGCAGCTCCATCCCTCTGTATTTTATTTTATTTTATTTTAGGTAATGACACTGTTGTGTAGGATAGAATGATGCTGTTGAGGAAGGCAGGCTGTGTCAGAAGGATGAGGGTTCT
This sequence comes from Zonotrichia leucophrys gambelii, assembly GCF_028769735.1. Lineage (NCBI taxonomy): Eukaryota > Metazoa > Chordata > Aves > Passeriformes > Passerellidae > Zonotrichia > Zonotrichia leucophrys. The sequence goes on from NC_088195.1 coordinate 1,296,511, forward strand.
TTAATATAAAGTGCTCAACTGGTTTGGATTTCTTTTCATCCTCAGTCTTGGGAATTTGGGGCTCCTTGGGTCTGGATGTCCAGGTTTTTCCTTGATTCAGTTCCAGATATCTGTATGGTGTTTGAAGTTCTAGGGCATCATCTCCTGAAGTGGATCATCAAGTCAAATTATCAGGGTCTTCCTCTCCCTTGTGTCAAAAAAATCATCAAACAGGTGAGTTCCAGTTCTGACTGCACTCTTCCTCTTGACCCAGTTAAAAATCTTTCACTGATCTTTCTCAGATCCAAGCAAACAAAAGTTAAAAATCTGTGGTATCTCCTTCGTGCAACAAAATATTCTTGGGTTAGTACTTTTCTCTACTGCAAGCTCCTTCTGCTGCAGGTAGTTGTTTTCTGACACTTACACTGTGATGGTTTTTGCTTTTAACCTCTTCTTACCTCAGTCATTCCTCATAAGTGAAGTACTTTTTTAAGCTGTGACAGTAAGCACGGTGCTTAATGATGGGAAGAGCAGGAGGAACTGGTTCTCCCTACTGGGTGGTAGCCTAAGAGAAACACCTTTCCACATGGGAGGTGCAGGGGAGGAGGAAAGTGTGATTTTATTGTAGAGTATTAAAATTAGATTTTCACCTGTGGTAAGTTAAGCTATGAGGGTAAATAAGAGTATTTTAAAATGGTAGCTAAAATCTGTATGCAAATCTGTTATTGTGGAACTGGGCTGTAACCACTGATCACAGCAGCTCTAACCTGGAGCATTCTAAACACACAAACCCTTTCATTGGCCATCCCAGGCACTTTTGCATTTTCACTTTGCTCCCAATTAGATTGTCTAATGGCTGACTTCCTTCTCCCTTGCCTGCAGGTTCTTCAGGGTCTGGATTACCTGCATACCAAGTGTAGAATCATCCACACAGATATAAAGCCTGAGAACATCCTGCTGTGTGTGAATGACCAGTACATCCGCAGGCTGGCTGCAGAGGCAACAGAGTGGCAGAGATCTGGGGCTCCCCCACCATCTGGCTCTGCAGGTGATTCTTATTTTCTTTTTTTTTGCCCTGAAAATTGATGCTGTTTCTCCCACGTACCCCCTAATCATCACTAAGGAAAACTTCCTGAGTATGGTAGAACAATAATGCAAGTAACCTTTGAAAACCTGAGTGGAAATTGGGAAATTAGTCATAAATTGTAATTCAGATGATGGGGAAGGTAGTTTGTGTCAGAAAACAAGAGGGAGGATAAATGCTCACTGGAGGCTGCTTTTAACAGCAGCTATTAGAGAATTCTGTGAATTCTGTAAGCTGGCACTGGTAAATCAGTCTTATGTAGCACAGTGTTGGTGCACTCAATATGGAACTGGTGTAAAAATGTGGCAAAATTCTCACATTTCCTTCAAAAGTTTATTGCCTTTCATTGCATGATGCTGGAAATGCATTTGGTGAGAGTTTCAACAAGATGAGTTACCTGTTGTCAGTTTGGAAAACTGTAACAAAACCAGCTGCCTTGACTTGCAAACATCCTTAAAGGTCTGAGGGCAAATTCTCTTGTGCTCCTCCTCAGAATATCCATCTGTAGTTGTGTGTACTTTTCAAAAACCACTGCAGTGTGTATGGGAAGGCTCTGTCAGTCATAATCTTACAGCACCAACATTGAGCTGAACTGATCACAGCATATCTTAGCTTAAGGAAGCTCCCTTAAGTTTGGTATTGTAATGCTTTGATTTGCATTTCATTTGGGTAGGATGCATAATGCATGCAGTAAATGAAGCTACGTGGCAGGAACTCTTTGATATCAGTCAAGCAAGTCTCCTGTCTGAAACTTGAATTATGCGTTTGCTCATTTGATGTTTTTATCATTTTTTTTATTGTTGTGTTTTTGTAGAGAAATGAGCCTTCAAAATCACATTTGCTGATATCATTAAAATGTTATCAGATCACATAGGAAAAATGCACCTTAACATCAGAATGCAGTTGCAATTTTTGAGTATAGTCATTCTGATTTACTGATCTTCCTTTCCCATTCTGATTTACTGATTTTCCTTTGCCTTTCAGTGAGCACTGCACCACAGCCTAAACCAGTAAGTGTAATATCTTTCACCTGTAAGTATTCATCCTCTGATAGTATCTCCTGCACTGTTTCATAATCCAGTCAGCATTAAGAGAGACCAGTCTCATATCAGAAGGAAAAAATGTGATTTGTGTTTGGCATAGGCATCAGCTTCAATGCTGGTAAATGGTGTTAGTTCATTTATTTAGTTCATTCACCAGAACAAGGAGTTCTTGTGGTGGTCTCAAGCTCTGTTGGGAAAGTGACTGTTCTGTGGAGTCTGAGATTTCCCTCACTTGGAGAATAATGTTGTTTTTTCAGGTCAGGGCAAAAATGCACTGGTAAGAGCTATACACAAGTAGTTCAAAACCCAGAATAGCTGCTTTTTATCTGGGAGAGGAGCTGTCTCCAGCATTTTCATCAGAGACTGTTTCCTCAGCTCTAAGATAAATTAAACCTTGGTGCATTTTAAATTTATTGAAGTATAAAATGTTAAGTCAAATTTCTCTACTTGCTTCTGCGTAGGCTGACAAAATGTCAAAGAATAAGAAAAAGAAGTTGAAAAAGAAGCAGAAAAGACAAGCTGAGTTGTTGGAGAAGCGAATGCAAGAGATAGAGGAAATGGAGAAGGAAGCAAACCCTGAGCAGACACAGCCTGAAGAGGAGGAGGAAGCTCAGACTCCTGTGGAAATGCTCATAAAAGTCAGCCCATCAGAGGAAAGCATCAACAAAAAGCCAGGTATGCACCTAAAGCACTGCCAGCATGGCATGGACAGTGTTGTCTCATGGATGTGGGGAGGGTGTTGTACCTTTAGCAGAGGTGGCTGTTGTCATTTCACCTGGGAAATCTCCTGTTCCAGTCTGAGTGAATGGCTGTGTTCAATTCCATTTGCAGAACTCCCATTTACAGAACTCCCTCCCTCTCAGGCTGCCCTTGAACACCTTCCAGCTATTTATTAAGACATATTCTGCTACATTCTCATCTTCCCCTCTTGCAGCAGAAACCCTTGGACAGGAGGGATCCAATCTCATGGAGAGCACCGTGGAAAAAGAGGCTGCAGAAATCAACTGCAACGGGGTGATCGCCATGACAGAGCTGACAGACTCTGGGAACGAGGGCTCCGTGCGCCTCGAGGACGACCTGCACAACGCCAATGCCCCTGCCAACGCCCCTGCCAATGCCCCTGGCACCCAGCACCCTGACAACTTGCACAGCTCCAATTACGCCCAGCACAACAATGACTCAGAGCTCGGGCCCCAGGAAGCAGTGTTGGACTTGTTTGTGCCCTTGGCTCCAGAGGATTCCATGGTGTGCCAGCCCGTGCCCAGCCAGGAGCAGGCACTGAGCGAGCAGGGCATCAACAATTTTCATCAGGAAAGCATCAGGACAGAGATCCCTTCAGAGGATGAGAATGAGACTAACAGCCCCACAGACAACAAAGGTATAGGAGGGACCTTGTAAGAAAGGGCTCCTTGATATGGGAGACTTCAACACTTCATCATTTGAACAAAAATGTGAATTTTGTAGGCTGAAGTGATCGGAACCATCCATTTGAGAGTTTTCCAGCCAGGAGTAATTAACCTGACAATCATACTCCAAATTGTTTGCTGTTTGTAGGTGCTGGTTGTAGCTGTGCCTGTTTTGACTTTGATTGCTTAAAGATTCCTACTTTTTAAAAACACCTATGCCTTTGGTTTTCAGTGCAGGAACATTTCCTCCTTTGAATCAGGTGCTGCTTATATGATTTTCATTAAGCTTACAGATCGTCACTTGCTGTTAAATTAAGGATAGGTATGATCAGTGTGTTCTGACAGTTTGGTTCCTAACATGGAGCAAAGGTAACCTCTCTCTGTTATTCAAGAAAGGTAAATGTTTTCCCATTTAAAAACAAAGCTTATACAGTGTTGGGAAAGAAACCAAATTTCTTCAATGCTTTTATTTAAATACGATTTTCTTCGGAGTGAAAAAATTGTGTCTTGTAAGCTTAGGAGAAAATAAGGCATGAAATAGTGTACAGCAATTTAAACACATTCCAGGTGGGTGTATGTGTTAAAAATATGAATTGGTAAAACTGTCCATTTTTGCATCTTTGTGTCCTTGCCAGGTGATAAATATCTGCTTGGAGAAGGAGGGTAAAACTACCATTTGTACTTACTAAGAAAAAGTATTCTAGCATTTTCTTGCCCACAGTACCACTAGGGGAGTTACATGGATGAAAAGTAACAAGAGAAATTTGGATTTTGAAACTTGAACTGCACTTTGCTGAATGCCTCTGCTAGGTTACTGACATCTTTTGCTTCTCACAGCCCTCTCCCAAATTTACAGCTTCAAACTCACCCAAATTTTTGGTTCAGAGGTACAACTGGATGCCATTTAGTGACTTAATACTTTTGTTCTCCATTGTGTCACTCCATTTTCCCAGTATTTCCTTTAGCTCTTGTAATTGTGTTGCAGCAGTGAGTGAAGGGTATGTCAGAATGATGCTGTAACTTGGGGACCCTTCCTTCAAAAATTTAGGAAGGCTTAAGGGGGGTTGTGAGGTTTGTTTTGTTTCTGACAGTGCCCTTATTTCAACAAGTTTTTGATTTTTTTAAATATAGACAGACTGTGCTGGGAAATAGTCAGTGTTGCATATGCTCATTTATCCTTCTGCTTAATGACACCAGTTGGGCCTTAATGATGTTGTTGATAGAGCAGAGTGATGCTCATTTTCTACCCAGGCATCAGGGAGGGAACAGCTCTGATCCATCAGGAAAACTTCCTGGCTGGGGAGAGCTTGGTGGGATTTGGGTGACAGATGGTGACACTGCCTATGGAGCTTTAATCAGCTGTTGTACACATTGCCTCTAGGAAAATCAGCTGCTGGGAATTTCCTTCTTAATCCCCTTGAGCCCAAGAATGCAGATAAGCTCAAAGTGAAGATAGCTGACCTAGGAAATGCCTGCTGGGTGGTAAGTTTGGTCTTTTCACATGGACTTTTTAAAGCTGCAGATTCAGTCACTTTGCCAAGATGGAAAATAATCTGTAAAACACATCCTTAGAGCTGGCTGTGAAAGCAGTGACAGTTTGAAACTATGACAGGGAAAAAAGAAGGGAAGCAGGGACACAAATGAAGAAATGATCCTCCAAACACAAGATTTCAGGCCATGCTCTGGGTGCCTCACTGGCATTTGGTTACTGCTTACAGGGCTGTGAGCTGTGTCACACACAGGGCATAGAAATCTGCTGTGTGGAACTGCTGAAGGAGTTTCTGAGTCTCCAGAAGAGCCTAAAAAGTTGCAAACAATTGCTCTGATGTGCTGGTTCTGGAGCTTGTCAGACCATTGCACATGAAAGAGACTCACACAGTAAAACTCCCAAGTTTTATTCTTTGATGGTTGTGCTGTGCTGCTTTCAAATGTTTGATATTTCAAACAGAAGAAATATCTCTTTTTACTTGGCTTCTAAAACGGCAAATCACTTCAGGTCTGTTGGGAGAGATGAGTCTGAGCTCAGAATGGCAGTCAGGCTTGCAGTGCCTGGCAAGGTGATTTCTCACCTTCTCTGCTTTAAGGTGGCAGCACCATGGCCTGTCTGCCAGGGCTGGGTAGGAGATGCTGCAGAATCTTCCTTTATTCTGCTTTTATGGCTTGCTTTCCTCTGAATTGCTGGACTGTTCCCCTTGGAGGAGGAATGTACAGCATCTTAACAGCACTTACAGAATATAAGGAAATAGGATGTAAAATCAGCTGAAATGTAATAGCAATGAGCTTTGATCCACTCCAGCCTTGCAGCTTGTTGATTCTCCTCTTCTAAGCAGTGTTGAGCTGTTAATCAAACATTTCTTCTCTTTAGCACAAGCATTTCACTGAGGACATCCAGACCAGGCAGTACAGGTCGCTGGAGGTGCTGATAGGGTCGGGGTACAACACCCCTGCAGACATCTGGAGCACAGCCTGCATGGTGAGTCCTGCTCTGCCCTCTGAGCTGCTGGGCCACTGGCCAAAATCCCTTACGAGTGTTCAGCCACCTTCCAGACTTGTTGAATAATAGGTTTCCACATCACAGTTGTTTTGTAAATTTATCTTTTTTTCTCCACATGTGGCTTTCCTTTTGAAGGTTTTGTTGTCCAGCATCAGCAGATTTCAAATATGATTGTAGTTTGCCATCATGCTTTCTGGAAAAACAGGACAACCAGGCAATTCTGAACACAATGTCTTTTTATATGAAAAAGAAAAAGCCTTTCTGCTGCATCTAGCACTGTTTCACAGTGCTTTCAGTAGCATTTCTAATTTTAATTATCCTCTGCAGGTTTGGAATTGATGTTTAGTCTGAGTAATGCTGAGATGAGGAAGAAGCTGTTCCTTTGTTCCTTTAACAGCTGCCAAATGCAGAATATGACAATGAAAAAATCAGTCAAGCCAGTTACTGCTTGTGTCTTTTCAGTGTCCCCACTCTGTCTCTTCTACAAATCAAAGCTTGGGTTTTATAATTTAAGCTTGGAAAAATAGACATTTTTGCTGTCTTGGAAAACAAGCTGGGGTTTAGATGAATGAGGTAAAAGAAAATGCAGAAGGGTGATGTTTTCTGTGCAGAGCATGTGGCCAGAATTGCACAGTGTGCCTGATGCCACTGTTTGGCACCAGCAGCTCTTAAAGAAAATTGAGAATACAGAAGGTCAGGGGTGGTACAAGTTCAGTTGTGCTGAAGGTCAGTTCTGAGTACAGGTGAACACATGAGGGGTGAATGTGTTACAGAATTTAGGAGTGCTGAGTTGAGATGAGTGCAGATGTTTTTCTCATTTAAAATGTGTTTTCATCTCTGCAGACAGATGTTCAGAGATTAACTGTTTGAAAAACATGGGAAAATTGGAGAGAGGGAACAATCCCAAAAAACCCCAAGCAAAACAAAACAAAATAACCAACCCCAGAAACTATAGTTTGGACATGGTGTTATTTTTGCAAAACTCTGAAGAGGAAAGGCTGAGCATGTGAAATACCTTAACTTTGTGGTTAACTGGTGGCCCTGCACCCAAAATTCATCCCAGGTGTGCCTGTGATGCTTTTAATGCAGTTTTGAAGCATTGCAAGGTCACTGCACAGTTCAGGCTGTGATGGAATATTTAGGATTATAGCTCTTTACTGTAGTTTTGCAGGTTATTCTTTCCCACTGCTTTGCTTCTGGCCCACAGAGATTTGCAGAGTCAACCTGCAGCACATCTTAGAGTGTTTTGAAGTGATTTAATGTGCTCATTTCTGTTTGTTTAGGCCTTTGAGTTGGCAACAGGGGACTATCTGTTCGAGCCTCACTCTGGGGAAGATTACTCACGAGATGAAGGTTTGTTTGGCTCAGTTTTTCCTTTTTAAAGAGGGACTTGAAATCCAATGGTTGCCTCTTCAAAGTGAGCCTTGCCTTACAAATCAGCAATGCAAAAGCTGCTTGCAAAAAGATTATTTACCCAAATGAGCAGCAGCTGTGCTCAAGCTTCTGCAGTAAAACACTGCAATGAACTCCATGCTCTTGCTCTGGTGTTTTGCATTCCTCTTGCTGCTGGATTCTCTACATTGTGTCTCAAACTGATTGTACCTCAAATTGCCCATATTTATTTTCCCCTTGCTCCTTGTCTTTGTTGTTGCTTGTGTAAACTGGTTTCAGGTGGATCTCCAAAGTAATTTTTAAAGGGTAGTGTCTTTATCCTTATATCCCAATTAGCATAGAGAGGTTTTGTGTGGATGAATCTCATTGTCTTTTTGGTTTTTTTTTTATTTTTCACATGCAGATCACATTGCATTGATCATAGAACTTCTGGGGAAAATACCTCGCAAGCTCATTTTGGCAGGAAAATATTCCAAGGAGTTTTTCACCAAAAAAGGTAAAAGGAAACAAAGCAAATATCACATTATCCCCTCATCCCTTGCCCAAATACACAGGAGTGTCTTGCTGGAAATGCCTGTTAGAAATAGATGCCAGCAAAGATGGCATCTTTGGGTCTTTCCTTTGTTTTATGAAATGCTTTATCAGTAAAACTGCAGCTGAATGTAAGGCACCTTAAGTAGTGCCTGGCCTCATGAGCCGTGTTGCTCAGAGCACAGAACATTATCCTCAAGTCCTGAGTACCCCAGAAATGCACTGAGTCAAAAAAATTAGGTTTTGACCTAGTTTAATAACTCTTGTTTATAGAAACAAGCCCTTCTTTATTAGCAGTGTGTTGCTTTCTCAAACAGGCTCCAGGCATTGCATGTACCCCAGAGTCAGTGCACAGTTTATCTGTCATGTCAAGCAGCATAATTGGGGATTTAATGGAGTTAATATTTGCTGATAGGGGATATGAAATAGCAGGAGGTGAAAAAAGAGCCCTTTGAGGAAGTGCATTTCTACAACAGGCTTCCAAAGCACATAGAAAAGGGGGTTTAATATAATTGACTTTTCCCTTCAGCATCTCGAGCAGTTTGTATCTCCTTAGAGCAGTCCCTGAGCTCACCCTGTCACGTTTGGCTGTTTTACTGAGCTGCTCTGTTCCTGTATCTTACACTTAAGCCATTTGTCTTGGGTTTTCAGGTGATCTGAAGCACATCACCAAACTGAAGCCCTGGGGCCTTTTTGAAGTGCTGGTGGAAAAATACGATTGGGCCCAAGATGAGGCAGCTGGATTCACAGACTTCTTACTCCCTATGCTGGAGCTGATCCCAGAGAAACGAGCTACAGCAGCAGAATGTCTCAGGCACCCCTGGCTTAACTCCTAGAAGCTTCCAAGCAATGCCACAACGTTAAACTCTGGTTTACAGCATAGCCTACACACCCAGCTGCCCTTTCCCAGATCCATTTTTCTCCTTGTTCACTTTCAGTGTGGAGTTCTTCCTTCAAGGCTTCCAAGATTTTAGATAAATCTAAACCTGTTCTGCTGAGTTTGTTTGTGTGACTTAATGGGGACTCTCCTCAGCCAGTGGGCATCATCTGTGTTTTTGCCTTGGTTGGGCTTCACCAAAGACTATTTGACTAGAATAAGAGATTTTTCCTCAGTCTCCTCACTGTAAAGCACCGTGTGTGACAGATGTGAGCTCACCCTGCTCAGATATCTCCCTTAGCTAAATTCCAACTCTCCTTCCTTCCTTCCCATGAAGATCTCACTGACTCAGGAGTCAATTTTCCCACTGTTGATCAGTAGCTACTGATGGGGTGAGAAGTAACAGTTGGCATCAAGGTGCTGCCAGATCCTTGGTAGAGCAAAGACCTTGAAATCCTCCATCACTCTCTAGGTGTCTGCTGTATTCTGTGTTCTTTGCTTTCCACTCAGAAACGTTTATTTAGTCCTAGCTGCTTTTGGAAGAGCTTTTTAAACCTAGGTTTTAGTATGCTTTATTTCTCCCTCCAGCGTGCCCTGTTCATTTACATTTTCTCCTCCCCAATGCCCTTGATAGTCGGAATAGTTTCTGGATTTGGTGATGTTTTCTACTCCAACACCTGTGACTAAAAGGTGACAGCGAAATCAGCAGCAGCTGGAGCTGACTCAACGCACAACCCTCAGCAGACAGATGGGTGCACCCTCAGCCTGCAGAGAGAGCCTCATTGCAGGCACCTCTCAACTCTTAATTATAGTGAGCCATACATTTTTGGGGGTTTCTATCCCTTACTGGCACTTTTTTTGCCTTGCTTGAGGTGGTATTCATGAGAGATTGGCTTTCACTGATGCAGTCTGCTCTGACTTTTCATTTTTGACCATTCACTTTTTTTTTTTCCCCAAGGGAAGGGATGCAGTGCCTGTATCACAGCCATGCTGCAGCCCTGCACTTTGAAAATCAACACTTGAAATTCCAGTGGAAATATTTCTTTTAATTTGCTTCAGGTGCAGGCCTTCAGAAATAACTTCCCAGGATGGGAGTGCCTTTTATTTTCTGGGCCTTTAGCACAAGAAGAGAGCTAGCAGAAGTGGAAGAGAAGTGACTTTTCCACATAGATGCTGGATTAGAAGCTGTTTCTAGAGTTACCCCGAGTAAGAAATGGTCTATGGGGTTTCTATGTAAACTTCTCAGAGGGGGTTTGGATATAATGGGTTAAATGGATTAATTTTAACTAGAAGTTAAATGACTGTGGCATTTAATAGTTCTGTGATGGCTTCTTCTAGACCTGCCCATCCTGTTACAGATTTCAGTGCATCCCACTCTTGTCTAAGAAAGATTTGGCAGCATTGAGACTTCAGAGTCACTTCCTCGCTCTGGACCAAACAAAAGAGGCTTTGGATTGTGGTGGCTTGCAGAGGGTAGAGGTTGCTGGAGACCATGCAGATGCTATCCAAGACCATTTCCATTGCCAGAGCTGCCAAGACCACTGTTCTGTGTCACTTCTCTGTGTGTGTGTGTTTGGGAATTGTGGTTCATGAGGATCATTCACTCACAAACCAGGTCGTTTAATCCACTTGAACAGTTTCTCCAGTTCAGAGCCTGATTTGGCTTATTTATGCAAATCATGCTGCATGTTCCTTTAGTGGTAGATCAGGTTCTCTATGCATATAATAAAAAAAGACAGGTAACATACCAAAAAGTGTTTTAAACTGCTGAGTTAACCTTTTCCTTTGTTTTTTTTTTTTTTTCCCCTTTTATCTGGCATTTTCCAGTTGTGGGTCACTTCTGTATCTGTTACAGGAGCACTGCAGGCAGTAGTGGGTTGCAGCTGACTGTGAAGAAAACTTTGGCAGGGCAAACAATTCCTGTGGTCCTGAAAGCTCACCCAGTCGTGCCTGCTCGAGCCTGGCTGATGAAGGAACATTTCCCACAGGGGTCTGCACTCTTTGACTCTTGAAAGCCCCTGCCCATCCTTCCTTCCCTTCCCTTGCCAGCCCTGACTGGATGAGGGGTTTTTACCATGATAGCCAAGCCAGTGAGTGGAAGCCCTGCAGAAGCAGCAGAAATCATGATTTCATGATTCAGTCTTGTACTCTCTGCTCGTTCACTTGGGGTCTGTTCATTTCCAAATTGCTGTGACATGCTCACACTAAAGGATTTGTACTTGTGTCAGTCTAAAACCTGAAGGAAAATACATTTTTATTCTTTCTACTTGGGTGCTTTGTCTTTTTTTTTTTTTGTTTTCTCCTTTGTGAAAGCCCTGCAATAAACAGATTATTTAATAACTGAGCCCTGGTTTTCATACATTCCCCTTGTAATTCTGTTCTGAGTCAGGGGCTTAGGGATGGAATTTGCTTCACTAGTGAACATTCAGCTTTGATTTCCAGAATGAGATAGATTTTGTTGCTGGTGTTGTGATCCATTTTAAAAAGGGGAGAAGAGTAAAAAATAGAACTGCTGGAATTTTTCCATTCTAAAATACAGAGGGTTTCCTCTGCCCTCAGGAGAAAAGCACAAAACCCAAAACACTGATATTTTGGTGGTTTGGTATTATTTTTGGTTTTTTTTTTTTTTATTGATAAATAATTTCCTTGAAAGAATGTGTACAAACCCCCCAAAAAGCAGCAAATTGCCATCCTTGCCCTCTTGTCCCTCTTGCTGATGGACTCAGAAAAACTCTTAATGTCCATTTTGGGCTCTTTTCACCAAATAAGCTCCACAAGAGCTGTGAGCCAAGAGCAGCCCCATGGGTGAAGAAAACAGCTGTAGAAAATCCACAGAATTTGGTAAGTTTAAGCTTCCTAGAAGAGTCACTTCAAAGAAAAGGGCTGATGGAAGAAGAGCTCTGGATGTCCCTGGGAACAGAAAGAGTAGGGCAGCTGTTGGGAAATGTAGTTTGACTTCAAATTTTGTGCTTTTTTTATTTTGCACTTGGCAATGGTTTGTGCTTTCCCAGTTTTGGGAGGCAAAGCAAAGATAATTTCTTCTTTAAGCACAAATAAAACCAATGTGACTCCAGCACCAAAATCAGCTGTCAATGCTTTGGTAATCAGAATAAAACAGTGACATGGTGGATGCTGGGAATATTAAAAATCTGTGTGGGTTATCACTTACATGGTGATCAGCTCTGTCAGTCATTTCCCTCTTCTGTAAAACAAAAAGAGAATTGCAGAGTTAGTGTGTAAAACTGAAAGGATGAGTCTGTTTTGCAGGTTTGTTTTCAAAAAGGAAGATGTTTAAAATGAGAAGAAAGCCCCAGAGGCCTGGGAAATGTAATCTGGGTGGATTTGGGCTCCTGCCTTGTTCTCCATCAGTGTTCTGCTGCTGGAGCAGTGACTGTGGCAGGGATGGAGCCGCCCACCACCCACCCGGCAGCAGCAGTGACCTGGATGCCTTAAGGCTGAGCTTTCGTATTTTCCAGATTCTGCACTGCATTGCTATTTAACTCTGAATTTCATATAAAGCATTAGCAGGTTCTCCTCACAGCTCAGTCACACAAAATAATCCTTTTCCAGCCCCAGGACCAAGGACACTCCTGCAGCTTTGGGCCCAAAAAGTGCAAACAGCAGGGAATGGAGAAGGATGGGACTGCAGAACCTGGGGCTGGAACTGGACAATGAACCCCAGCATGGAAATGGACCAAAACTGATCAAAGTGTGAAAACTCCTGACTCTGAGTGCATCTTGGGTGGAGGCACAGCCAGGCTCTTGTACTGCCCAAGGTGCATCCTTTGAAGGCTATTTATATTTATTAAACTTCCTCTTATTAAAATATTATTTTAATAAATAATACTGATAATATAATAAAATTAAAGAATTATATTAAATAATAATTATATTAAATAATTACATTAAATAATAATTATATCAAATATTATAATTAATAATATAATTAAAATATTATTTTAATAAATATTTATTTTAAATCCTACTTTATTCCTTTAACTCTGTATGATTATTATATTAAATAATAATATTAAATAATTACATTAAATAATATTTATATTAAATAATAATTATATTAAGTAATATAATTAATAATATAATTAAAATATTATTTTAATAAATATTTATTTTAAATCCTACTTTATTCCTTTAACTCTGTATGATTATTATATTAAATAATAATTATATTAAATACTATAACTTATAATATAATTAAAATATTATTTTAATAAATATTTATTTTAAATCCTACTTTATTCCTTTAACTCTGTATGATTACTATATTAAATAATAATATTAAATAATTACATTAAATAACAATTATTTTAAATAATTATATTGAACAATATAATTAATAATGTAATTAAAATATTATTTAAATAAATATTTATTAAAATTCCTACTTTATTCCTTTAACCCTGTCTGGTCTCTATTCTAGGCAGCCTCTCAAGTCACCGCCCCTGGGCTGAATCTGTGTTCAGGAGCGATCCCAGCACACCCACCGTTGTCCTCCACTTTGAAATCCGAGGGGAGCAGGTGGTCCTGCCGGTTGCCCAGCACGAAGGCCAGGAAGGAGAGGATGAGGGCGTCCAGGATGCCGATGATGCACAGGATGTACGCCCAGCGCACGGTGCACGCGCCCAGCGTGTATTTGTCCGTTTTGTCCCCGCACATTCTCCTCACCTCGGTGGAGTCCCAGCCGTCGGGGTAGATCAGGCAGCCAATCATCAGCCCCGTAGCTGCAGGGACAGGGGGACACTGAGCTCCTCAGCTGATGATGATGCCAAAGATTTTTACCTTTTTTTTTGGTTTATATAAATTTGTAGCTTTGTAGATAGCTGTGTAGAGAATAGTTGTAGCTGTAGCTTCAAGTATTTTTCTAATCTTTCTTCTCTACCTTTAAGAATAGTAAGCTAACCTTATAAACACATTCCTAAATGTTGTTTAGTCTTATTCCAAGAAGAGAACTAACTTAAAGAATGTTCTCTTTTCCAACCAGAATCTGGACCAGACACAACAAAAGTGGGGCAAAAGAAACCCCTGGACTGCTTCCAGAGGGTCAGGGCCCCAGGAATTATTACCTAACCAACTGACCTTTTGACTGGCCAGTGGATGATAAGTGCACTGACCTCCTAACCTTATAAAAATTGTAGAATTACTATTCCACATGTACTTTTCACCATGTTATTCCCCTTATAAGCTTTCAACTACAGGTTTGCTTTTATACTCACCCCAATTGCAAAGATGCATTCTATTTTCCAGGCACCAACACTGAAGTGGAGAGAGCAGCTGGAGGAGCAAACATCACACTGCAAACACATCAGGGGCTACAGATTTGTCCCTTGAAGGCACTGGGGTTGCTCATCCCCATGGGCTGGGCAAGGAGGAGGAGGAGGAGCAGGATCTGCTGTGCTGCCTTCCCCCAGCCAAGGACAAGCAGCACCAGCATCTCCTGTCCCAGCGTTGCCCAGGCAACATCTCTGCTCCCTCTGCACAGAGCCCTGCCCGTGGCACTGCAAGGAAATATCTCCAAACAGAACTGCAATGGGTTCAGTCTGTGTGTGAGCAAACCCTGGCCTGGCACCTTGCAGCTGATTCCAGCCCAGGGTTTGCTAAGGTGGAGCTGCTGTCAGCAGCAGCTTTGTGGGCAGATTAATTCTGCTTGTTCAGCTGTGCTGGTTCCAGCAGCAGCTCCTGTGGCTGCTCAGAGCTCACACACAGCCTTGGGAGCTGCTCCAGCCTGGCCACGGGTCCCCAGCACCTCAGCTCACCTTTGCCATGGCAGCTGTGCCAGCAGGGTGCTGAAGGGCAGCTCGTGCCCCAGAATCTCAGCACTGCCTGCTTGCCCCACTCAGACAAATTGTATTTACTGGACAAGAACAATGACCAGGCTTGGGATGAGTTAATAGGAAAGGTTTTGGGACATGATTAACAAAAGCCCTTCACATGCTCCATTCCTGTGTGGGAAGTAACTGCTGCAGATGTGGGGCAGTCCCTGATTCCTGTCACACAAGAAACTGTGGTGGACAAGCAGATGTTTGTCCCTGCCCCTCCTGGACATCTGCAGCCTCCTTAATGCACCTTGTCCCACACCTGTGCTCCTTCTCTGCCACCAGGTGCTCAGAAACCAGAACCCCTTCTGGGCCAGTGGCCTTGTCCTTGCCAATGTTTTCTTTTCCCTTGGCTTGGGGACAAGCCAGCAGCAAGGTGAGCAGGCAGCTCCTTATCTGCAGAGAGGATTTCTCTTCATGGAAAAGCAGCTGGTTAACTGCATACAGAATAAATCTTCCCTGTAACTAACAGAGAAATGGGGGAAGTGGGAAAAAAATAATTTCTGTGAAATTGTGCCCTGGTTCAGAGCAAAGGCCAGGAAATTGATCCTGTCTTAGCCTGCCCACTCTGTAAAATAATTCCTGAAATTCCTGTCCATGTGGCAGAACTGCCTGTGACAACTTTCTCTTCCCCCATTCAGAGCAACAACAAAAAATGGAAAAACCCCAACTGCCACAGCAAAGCCTCTTGGCTGCTGCTCCCCAGGAGGCTGAGCTGCCCCAAGCTTCTTATCTAAATCTTCGCTTGAGCTCGATTCTTTATCAGGGCACTGAAGGAACCCCGTGTCCCCTCCCACGGGTGTCAGCGGGGCTGTGGCCCCGGCTCACATCAATCATTCAGGAGCACCAAAGCCCTGGCTCGGGTTCCAGCTGAGCCAGGAGTTGGGTTACAGGTGTCTCAGGTGCCTTGGGGAGGGATGGGGAAGGTTTGAGGGCGGCGGGGATGAGCAGCAAAGGGAGAAAATGCCAGTGATGGTACCAAATCAGCCAGTCGGTCCCCTCCCCGTGTTCCATCCTCCTCTGCATTATTCCCCGCGCTCAGGGAGTTACTACAATGGGCCAGCAAGCATCACCTCTGTCTGCCCGCTCCGTTCCTGCCGGATCCCAAACACCGGAGAGCGCTCTGTGCCCTGGGGGGGAACTTTGGTGCTCTCAAACTGATCCTCTGAAGCCTCCCTGCGGCTGAGCAGGAGCAGCGGCGCTGGGAGAAGCGAGTTTTGGGGCCACAAGGTTTGGAGCAACAAAGTTTGGGGCCACAAGTTTTGGCAGCATCACCTGGGGAAGCATCACCCGACATGCAGTGAGTCTGCTGCGTCTCAGCTGCTCTGGAAGGAGTTTTTTACTAAAAACTCCCCACTGGTAACCCCTAAAGGGGAGCACATGGCCTGGAGCTGACACTGGGGTCTCTTACCTGGCCAAACCCCCATCCCCAGCAGAGCCGGGGGCAGAAATGGAAAGGGGCGGCCCCCGGGATCCCCCCGCTCCCCGCGCATCCCCCGGCCCCGCTCACCCGCCGCCAGCTGCATCCAGGCGCACACTTTGTACACGGTGGCCGCGTTGCAGAAGAAGAAGAGGCTGAAGCAGAGGATGGTGCCGATGATGAGGAAGGTGGAGACGCCTACGAAGAACATGGCAGTTTTGAAGGCACTGGAGGGGATGGTGCCGAAGTCCAGGGGGCTGCCCTTGCAGATGAGCTCACCGGTGAGCGCGTTGCCGATGCAGTAGGAGAAGAGGCCGAAGTAGCCGGCCTGCGGGGTGTCGATGCTGTCGCCGATCCAGTAGGGCTGGATGAAGGTCACCACCATCAGGATGGAGAAGCAGAGCGTGAAGACGGCCCAGAGCACCCCCATGGCCCGCGCATTCCGCACATAGTTGGTGTGGTAGATCCGCGCCGCCTCCTGCGCCGGCAGCAGCTTGGACATGGCGGGGCAGCGGCACCGGCACCGGCACCGGGGCTCCCGCTCCGATCCCGGGGCTCCCGGTCCCGCTCCGGCCCCGCCCGGCGGCAGCGGGGGCGGCGGAGGCTCCGGCGGCAGCGGCGGCGGGACCGCCCCGGGGGGCGGCGGCGGCGAGACCTCCTCCCACCCCCGGAGAGCCGGGGGGGACCCGGGAGGAGCCGGAGCGACCCCGCAGCCGCAGCCGGAGGGGGCGGGCGGCGCCTTTGGGGATGCTCCTGAACGGGGATGCGCCCTGCGCGCCGGGGATGCTCGCTCGGGATGCGCCCTTCGCCTCCTTCGGGTGCCCTGAGATGGACCCTGGGGTAACCCAAATACCCCCAGTGTAACCGAAATAACCCCAGTCTGTCTGGGGTGCAGCCTGTGCCCCTGGGCTGTGCCCTTCAGTGCCCTCAGGGCTCCATTCTGTCCCCCCTGTGCCCCCAGTAATGCCCTGGGCTGTGCCCTGCACACCCAGAATGCGCCTGGGCTGCCCCCGACACCCCTGGGTGTGTCCCAGGATGTGCCACATGTCCTGGGATGAGACCCAGGATGTGTCTTGACCCACACAATGTGCCAGGGACTGATGCAGCAGCCCTTGGGCTCCCTGCCAGGGTAGGAGGACCCTGGTGAGGGCTTGGAGGGGTCACAGCCAAGGGGACACAGAATTTGGGACACAGAAATTGGGACACATCACAGGACACACACAGCAGAGCCCGGTGAGATCCTGGGGGTCATGGGGCCTTGTGACACTGTGATGGTCACTCTGCAGCCAGTGCCAGCCTCAGCATCACCCCTGGGCCTGCAAAGTCCAGGGCTATGTGGCCATTAATCACATCCAAGAATAGCCAAGCCACTGTGGGCATGAGAATCTGTGTCATTCTCAGGGTTGTTTGCCTTTCATCAGCCCCACCCCCCCAAACACAGAAACACAGCAAATATTTGTCAGGGCAGGCTGAAGTGGTGGCCCTTGGGCTGGGGACCATGGTGGGCTCTGGATCCTCGCAGAAGGCTCTGCTTTCCTGCACTACACCAGCTTTCTCCAGCAGGTTTCTTGGCGCCCGTGGTTCCATTTGAGAGATGGAGGATCTGGTGGCTGTCCCATGGAGAACAACTCCTGCTGTGGCAGCTTTGGCCAGGAACCATGAGCAGCAGCCAGCAAGGAGAGCATTCCAGAGAGCCCCAGCACCACGGGGAAGCAGAGGAGGAAGAGGAAGCACAGAAGTGGAGCTGTCCATTAGGGGCCCCTAGGATGTATTTTCACTGGGATCACCAGGCAAGGAGATTCCACAGGGCTCCTGAGGGTGCTGATTAGGTGAGGGTGTTAATTATTGGGGGAGCAGCATGGTTCCTGATGGGGAAGGGGAAAGGGGAGGGAAGGGGAGAGAGGGAGAGCCAAGGGGGAAAAAGGGCCAAGAGAGAACCTGGTCTTCCTCCCACAGCTTAACAGGGAGATTAAAAGTGGGTGTGGAATAAAACTGGGGTCAATGGGGTTACAGACACCTGATACTGCAGGGCAGGGTCACAGGCTTAGAATAAACCTTAATGTACATTTTGGGAGGGTGAGACAGAGCAAGCCATTGAACTAAAATGTAACTCCACACACAAGTGCCATTATTTTGTGTTCCCTTTGGCCAAAGGAGCTGCTAAAGGTCAGGGTGTCATGGCCAGTGGGGAGAGCACCTGGGGACAGCACCTGGCTGCCCTGGCATGGCTGGGCCCTTGCCCTGGGCACTGCAGCAGTGTCCCAATGCCACGGGCTGAGGTGTGATAGGAGCAGCCACATCAGCTGATGGCGATTGTGCCTGGCTATAAAGCACCTGCTGGCCCTGAGGCACAGCCACTGCGAGCCCACCATGGCCAAGGTGCTGCCTGCCTGCCTGCTGCTGGCCCTGCTGCTCCTGCCCCCAGCCCTGCTGGCACCGCAGGAGCGAGGGCTCGTCTTCAACCTGGTAAGGGGACGCCAGCCCTGGGCCTGGCAGGAGGCTCCCACTGCTGCAGGGGACACAGGTGGAGGTGTCTGTGAGGGAGCTTGGAGCCTGGGAAATCAGCTCTATAAAGGGGTGGGGAACACAGAAAGTGGAGCAGACAAACTCTCAGCTGCTTGAGCCAGGCAGGACCCCCAGCCTGGATGGTTCACAGGGCCTGGGGAGGGGAAATGCTGTGTTCACAGGGGTCTGAGGGAAGAGATGAGGATTTGACTCCATGTTTCAGAAAGCTTGATTTATTGTTTTATTATATATATTACATTAAAACTATACTAAAAGAAGAGAAGAAAGTATTTCATCATAAGGCTGGCTAAGAATAGAATAAGAAGGAAAGATAACAAAGGTTTGTGGCTTGGGCTCTGTCCGAGCCAGCTGGGCTGCGATTGGCCATTAATTAGAAACAACCGACATTGGCCAATCACAGATGCACCTGTTGCATCCCACAGCAGCAGATAACCATTGTTTGCATTTTGTTTCTGAGGCCTCCCAGCTTCTCAGGAGGAAAAATCCTAAAGAAAGGATTTTTCATAAAAGATGTGTGCGACACTGTGGTGTCTCAGCCCTCCTGTGAGTCCAGCAGAAAAAAACACTTTGAGGGGGCATTTTGGGCCAGACTGAGGAAGTGCTGCAGAGCAGGAGGTTGAGGCAGGGGGGCAGTGCTGCTGAGCCTCTGCCAACAGGCAGAGCTGGTGTTCAACACCACCCAAACTCCTGGGCTCACAGCTAGGGTGAGATTGAAGGGGAACAAAGAGGGATGTGGTGCTCAGGCTCTCTTTGTGCTGCAGGACACGGGGGAGCTGTGCCTGCAGAGTGCCCAGTGCAAGAGCGGCTGCTGCCACCGAACCGACGGCCTCAGCCTGGCCCGCTGCGCCCCAAAGGCAGCTGAGACCCAGGAGTGCTCCCCAAAGGTAGGTGC
Organism: Zonotrichia leucophrys gambelii; assembly: GCF_028769735.1. Classification (NCBI taxonomy): domain Eukaryota; kingdom Metazoa; phylum Chordata; class Aves; order Passeriformes; family Passerellidae; genus Zonotrichia; species Zonotrichia leucophrys. The sequence continues at coordinate 1,315,986 of NC_088195.1, forward strand.
CCCCTGCTCCCAGGGCTGGGCAGGCGTGGGGAATGTCCCACACACTGCACTGAGCCCTTGTTCCCTGCAGAGCCTCTATGGGGTCTACTACAAGTGTCCCTGTGAGAGCGGCTTGACCTGCGAGACTGACAGAACCATCGTGGGCTCCATCACCAACACCGACTTTGGCATCTGCATGGACCCCCATGAGTCCAGAAGGCGGTGAAGGAAGAGCCCCCCGTGCCCCTCTGTGCTGCCCCTGCCTTTCCCCCTCTCCTGTGCCTAGCTGTGGGAGAATCTGAATAAAGACCAGCTTCTGCCGAGCTGCACGGTGGAGTTTTCACTCTAACCTGGTGTGAAGTTCACCAAACCTGGCCCAGGACAGGGACAGCAGGGCCAGGCAGTCCCTGAAGAAGCCACCAGGACATGATGGCTTTACCTGTGTGTGTGTGCAATCATGCAACAATCTGGGCTAGGCCAGCAGCAGGACATGGGCTGAGCTCTGCTCCAGGTGAGTTTTAAAAAGGGGGTGCAGGGAAGGGGGAGATGCAGCAGCCCCAGGGTCGGAGGTTGTGCTGGCCTCGGTTTATTCCCTGCCGTGGCACAGGGTGAGGAAGAGGAGGCAGCTGTCTGGCAGAGCTGTGGAAGCAGCAGGAGATGGGGGGATCATCAGTGAGGGTGTTCTTGGCTCCTCCAGTGCAGAATTCACCCCATGTTTCTCCATCCCTGGGGATCACAAGAACCAGGCACCCCCAGTGCCACTGCCCACTGCCCCAGGGCTCTGCACCAGCTGGGGAGGCCACAAAGGCTGAGGGCACCCCCTGGCAGCCGAGGAGGTGCTGCAGGAAACTTCATTTTCAGGGCAAGGCTGACTGGCAGCTTGAGGATGTGCACCTGCAGGAACACCAGGGACACCTCTGGGAGGGTGGCACAGCTTGGGGGAGCCCCCATTATTGAAGGGGAACATGGGGGGCAATATGGGCACCAGTCTGGCTCAGAGGGGCTGCAAGAGGAGAAAATTCTGAGCTGGGTTTTAAACTTGTGGCGGGTGGTTAAAATCTGGAGGGTCTTGTTCTCTTGGCAGGAGACCCCACCAGAGCAATGTCCTCAGTGGGGCAAGGGGCAGCTGGGGACAGGGATGGGGACAGCAAACCTTCTCCTGCAGCAGCCAGCCCGCCCAGGGGACACAGGACAGGGGTCTCTCCCTGGATCCCCATCTCTGCGGGGTCCCCACAGCACTGGGAGCACCCGGAGGGGATGGGACAGGCACCGGGGAGCCCACCTGCCCCAAAGCCCGGCCGGGCTCCGTGCTCCGGGCTGGGGCAGGATGTGAGAGAGCAACGCTGGGACCGGCAGAGGGCAGCGGCACCGTGCCCACGGCCGGGGCACCCCGGCCCGAAGGGACCCCCAGCCCCGCACAGACCCCCGGGACGGGGCATCGCAGCTCTGGGGGTCCCTGGAATGCCCCCCAAACTCTGCCACCCCCAAGTCCTGCAGTGGAGGGGAAGGGGGGCGGTGATGTTTGGGGTGAGGAAGGCAGCGCTAAACTCTGCGGGTTTTGTGGTATCCCTGTTTTTGTGGTGCCCCCGTTTTTGTGGTGTCCCCACAGAAGGACGATGGTGGCACCAGAGAGGTGGGAGGGGAGGGGGCTGTGCTGAGGTGGGGGTCGCATAAATCCCCCTCCCTCCCTTCCTCCCCCCGCCCCATCTCAGCCCTGTATTTACTGGTGAAGCCGCAGCTTTGTTTTGGCAGCTCTGGGCTGGTAAATATTGGCTTGAACCGAAAACCAGACGCTGCCTGACTCACGGCGTCTTAACAAACACAGGAAGGGGCCCCTGGTGCGTGTGGGGTGCTGCTGGCAGCCCTGGGGACAGGGGGACCCCGCAGGGTGGGGACAGCCCCGGGGTGAGCGGGGCATCCTTGGGCAGGGGGGCTCTGCTGCAGCCTGTGGGGAGATGGGGAATGGAGGGGTGCCAGCATTGGGGTGCCCCTTCCTCCTCCCCTGCCCTGCACAGGGGGAAAATCAGCCGGGAACATGAGGCTGAAGGGCAGCCCAAGATCCCCACCCCAGCAGCAGGATTGTCCCCCCTGTCCCAGCCCGTCCCCTCCGGGTCACCCCTAAATGTTATAAATGGGGTGCCCCATCCCCAGGGCGGCGTGTGGCACATCCCCGCCCCGGTGCCCCCTCACCCGCCCTGCCCCAGGGTACAGGATGTTCTCACCCAGCCCAGCTCGGCTCCCCAACCTCTCCTCCCCGCCTCTCCCCCCTTTCCGCCAGCCCTCGGCCTTCACCTCTCCTCCTCTGCGCTGCTTTAACCCTTTTGTTCACCCCAGACATCGCCTTTTCCTCTCCTTCTTTCTCTCCTTCTGGATTTCTTTATAATTTCTGCCCAGATGCACTGAAAATTCCTTCTCTCCCCATTCCGGGGTGTCCCTGCACCCCCAAATCGCTGCAGCTGCAGTGGGGTGCCCACCCTGTGCCCAGCTTTGCAGGTACCCCCAGAAAAGTCCCCCCACTGCCAGCCTTGCAAAAATCTCCAAGGAAAACCTGTGTGTGTGTATCTGTGTGTGTGTGTTTGTGTTTGTTTGCTCCTGCAGCCTCACCCTGGGGGCACAGGGGCTGCCAGCCCCAGCCCTGGCAGGGGGAAATGTGGATTTTTGGGGGTTTGAGCAGCCTCTGTCCCCCCGTGGAAGGGACAGGGAGCAGCCCTGCAGCTCCAGCTCAGGACAGTGATTTCAGCAGGGGGAGAGCCCAGGCACAGCCTGGTTAATTCCATGTCCCCACACGCACAGTTTGGGGACAGTTTGGTGCCCCAGTTTGCTGCAGCCTGGGGTGAGGATGGGGCTGATGCTGCAGCAGGGTCAGGGACGCTGCTGGGTTGGATTGGGGGGCACAGGGGGGGGTTGGGGCTGTTTGTGCCCGAGGGGCTGCCCAGAGCCACATCTGGAGCGCACAGAGGGGTTTGGGGGTGCACAGAGGCACCTGGGGCTCCCTGCCTGCTCCTGGCTCTGGGTTTGTGCCCCCCATAAACCTCTACCCCCAGTGGGGCTCAGGACATGCTGGGGGGGCAGCAGCCCCTCTCAGGGTGTCCCTTGGCCACAGCAGGGTCCAGAGGGATGAAACACATCCCTGCAGGGTGTGGGGCACCCCCAGCCAGCACCTGGGGTTTGGGGAATCCCAAATCCTCAGGGAGATGCCCCAATGTGCCCCCACCACCCTCTGCTGGCCTGGGGCACCTTGAGCTGTGCCTGCAGCAGCAAAACCTCCGTGGGGCACAGTGGGGTGCAGACCCCAACGCAGACCCCAGGGATGTGGGGGCCTGATCCTGTCACTCAGGGTTTTCCTAAATCTGGGCCAGGTTTTTGCTGTCCCAGGGAGATGGCTTTGGGATGATGCTGGCCAGAAGCCATCCTTCAAGCTCTCTCTGGAAGAAAGGCAACCTTTCTAGCAAAAACTAAAAAAAAAAACAAATTCATGGAAAGCTCTGGTTTGCCTCTTCTTGCCAAAACCAATTGTTGATGATTTTTCACGGCTGCTTTGGCTTTGCCTTTGCCTGTGACAGAGGGAACAATGTCAGATGTTCTCCTGTTTTCTCTCTTTGATTTTTTCCCCCTGGAGCTGGAAGAGGGCAAGGATTAGACTGAAGGACAGGGACCTGTCCTAGGCAAATATCAGCCCCAGGGGCTCCAGACCTGGCATGAGGATCTCAGCCTTTCCTCCACCCTCAGGGCTGCAGCTGGGGTCTCTTGAGGGTGTCCCCCTGAGGGCTGAGCACTGCCCAGCTCATGGCAGCAGTGGAGGTTACAAATGGGACATGGGGATGCAGAAATGGCCCTGGGAGGACGTCCAGGCACCCACACACCTCCACAACCCCCCTGATGGTGCCCACCAGGGCATGAGTGGGAAAAATCCTTATTCTGAATAATTGGTGCTGCTGGAAGCAGAGCAGTACAGGGAGGTGTGAGGAGGGGATGTTGGGCTGCACAGTCTGGGCAGAGCTCGGGGCTGGGTGCTCTGCAGCAGCCAGCTTGGGGGGCAGTGCTCCCTGCAGCTGGGCCCCCCTCAATGGGTGTTTGAGCATTAAATTCCCTGAAATGCTGGCGAGCTGGGCTGGGGGAGCAGAATGAAGGAGGGAGGATTTTGAGGGATATCTCCATAACATCGGTGGGGATTCACTCTTGGGGGGTGCAAAAAGGGTGTTGGGGTGATGCTGGGGGGATGCAGGGGTTGAGGGGGGGTATTGGCAGGGATGTCTGGGGGGACGTGGGGGGCACTGGGGGGGTACTGTGGGGATATTAAGGGGAATATTGAAAGGGATGACGGGGAGATGGTGGGGGGAACGCTGGGGGGATATTGGGGGGGTGTTAGGGGGGACATGGGGGGAGCAAGGAGGGGATATTGGGGGGGATATTGAAAGGGATGATTGGGGGAGGGTCCTTGGAGGTGATGTGAGGGATATTGGGGGGATGCAGGGGCTGAGGTCGGGGGATATGTGGGGGTATATTGAAAGAATGATTGGGGGGGGGGTTCCTGGGAGATGGTGGGGGAAACACTGGGGGAATGTTGGGGGGGACATGGGGGGATATTGAAAGGGATGACTGGGGGAGGGTCCTGGGAGTTGCTGGGGGAAATACCGGGGGGATACTGGGGGGAATGCCGGGGGGTTGGTTCCGGGGGCCACACCGGCCCCCCCCGGGCAGAAGCCCCGAGCGGGCCGGGCCCAGCCGCCCGCGGGCCCCGGGTGGCCCTGGCCGGGTGCCCCCCCGCCGGCCCGGCGCTGAGTCAGGCTGTTCCCGGCGCTCCCGGTACATCGCGTCCCCACGCCGGGCGCCTGGCACGGCGCCCGCCCGGTGCAGCTCCCGCAGGGGCACGGCCCGCTCCGGCCTCCCGGGCTGCGGCTCCCGGCACGGAGGGGCCGAGACCGGCTCCGAACCCCCCGGGAGCCGCCGGAGGGGCTGCGGGGGGCGCTGGCCCCGGTCCCGCTCCGTGCCCCCGACCCGCGGCTCTCCGGGCGCCCCGCAATCACTGGGGCACCTGCGGGCGATCCCGGCGGTTCCTGGCTCTCGGATCCGTCTGGCAGCAGCATCTCCATGGCAGGGCACAGCCGAGGGTCCTGGGGGGATCGATCCCCCCTCAGCCCTGCTCCCAGCCCCGAGGCTGCAGCTCGAACCCGCCCGGGCAGCCCCAGGCACCCCCAGCCCTCCCCGGCCGAGGCTGGTACAGTTCGTTACGTCCAGACCGGAATGTACTTTGTGTTAGAAGTGGCCACGAGCCAGGAAGGCAAAGCCGGACTTTATTTATCCTCCCTGCTCCGGCCCCGCTGCTGCATCCTGCCCTTGCTGCTCGTGTGGGGCTGGATCTCCGGCAGGGCTGGGGGAGCCCTGAGCTCTGTCCGCCTCTCTGCAGCTCATTGACAGACGGGGAAGGCAGCGATTTCCCCCTTTTCCTCAGAAGGGAGATAATCTGGGGAAATATTTGTGTCCTTTCATCTGGTAAAAGCTGTGCTGGTGTCTGGAAGGAAGAGCGGTGAGGGAGATGGGAGCTCAGGGATGGATCTGGGATCAGGGATGGATCTGGGATCAGGGATGGATCTAGGGTCAGGGAAGCCTCTGGAGGGAGGTGCCCTTGTCTGCTGGCCTGGGGGAGGATTTGGGCCACAATCTGCTAATTTATGGGTTGGAAATGCACCTGGAAAGATCCAGCTGGGTCAGGCCTGTGACAGAGCAGGGACTTCTCTGGGGGTCCCCACGTGTGAGGGGGATGTGTTGGCCCCTCAGCTGTTAAAAAGTCATATTGAGAGCCGTGAATCCAACCAGAGAGGGAGAGGCTCGGGAGGGATGAGGGGATGGGTCTGGCTGATCTTTCCACAGCCAGCATCCCCTGTCTGGCCTTTCCTCAGGAACATCTGAGGGGAATGAGGGGAATGTCCCATTTCATACAGAAAGCGGCTCTCAGCTGCTCTGCATCCCCCAGCTCCACAGCCCTCATGCCAAGGAGGTGCTCTTGCCCTGCTGCCCCTTGTCCCCATGTCCCCGTGTCCGTCCGTCCCTGCCGGGAGCTGCACCTACAGCCGGTGGCAAGGACACGCTGTTCTGCAGCTCTGCCGTTCTGCTGTTGTGCTGCTCTGCTGTTCTCTGCCGCCTGTTGTGCAAGCCCTGGCTGCACCTCCCGTAAACACAGAGCTTCTCACGACCACAGCCCTGCTCCTGCCTCGCTGCCCCCCTGTGCCAGCCCAAACGGGGCCCCCGAGGGGTGCACACACCACGGGGTGAGGGCGGCACTGCCAGGCTCCCAAAAACACTGCTTTGATCCCCAAAATGGGCAATGGTGGGCTGCGTTCTGGGGGGAAGGATGGGTTTGATCCCCGGGAAGGATCCCTGCCCCCAGGACAGTGGGTTTGTGCTGCCACACACGAAAGGAAACTGAGAGAAAAGAGAAAAGCCACTTCCTCCACTCTCGAGAGATTCACTGATGTGGCTCCTCACGGCCCAGCCAAGGTGCAGGGACTCCTCTCCTCCCCACGCTCTCCAGGCAGATTAACGCTGGTTATTTTTAGCAGAAGACAAGGATGAATAAAAATATCCCCCTGCTTTATTTTAATGATTTTTTTTCTCTCTCTCTCTCTGTTTCAGGAAGGCTGCTCTCACCTCACACGAGGTGCTGGGGAGCAGGTGCCTTGGCTTTGCTCCCTGCTCCCAGACTTTCCCCAAGGCTCCCTGTCCTTTTGGGGCTGGGGCAGGACATGTGTGGCCAGCTGGAGGGCCAGGGGGAACAGGCAGTACCCCTGGCAGGCGTCACAAAGCCAAACAGGATTATTTATGGAACAGATTTCCTCCAGGTTGTGTTACAGGGCTGGGGGTGAACGGGGCAGACCCCAGCACTGGGTAAGTGAGGGTTTAGGGCAGATCCCCGCCCAAAAAAGCAGAGTGAGCTGAGGGGTCTGGCACTGGCAGAGCAGGGATTTGGAAGATGCCTTTTATTTTCTACAAAAACAATCCTGATCTTTATTCCCGTGCATTTTTGGGGGTGCCTTCTATACAAACAAAAAAAAAAAAATTACCATTTTTGTAGTACAGGGACAAACCAGGCTGAACCCCCTCACTCATTGCTGCCATTGGTCCCATGGGGTTTTTCAGGGTTTTGGTGTTATCTCAGGGGCCTGATGGAATTATGCTGTGGGTTTTCCTGGTATTACAAACCCACAATATTTTAATTTTGTTTTGTATATGAATATTTAAAGCTCTTGGAAATTTAAAGCCGGGAGGGAAATGTTTGAAACCAGATGCGAGATTCACCAGGCTTGAAAATTAAATGCCATGAAAACAACTTTTTGTTTTCCTTTTCTAAAGCAGGCTTTAATTTTCACTCTGTATTTCTGATGAGTGACACCAGTGTCTAAATTACAGCTGGGAAATCAAACTCAGCTATAGAGCAGACCTGTGAGAGAGCACCCACCAATGCAGTGCTGCCTCCAGCTTGGCCCTAAAGGCTTTATTGGATCAACCTGTGGGAATGAGGGTGCAGGCTGGGAGCTGTGGGCACTCATTACAACACAAACCTGGTAAAAAATGACCACTTTATAAAAACAGAGATATCCCAATTTAAATCTGCCCCCAAATTTTGTTGCCTCTGTTGGCTCAGGTGCTGCAGCAATGAGCAGGGATGAGATGTTTAATCACAAAAGCTCTGATTTCTAATCTCGAGGGGGAGGAATATTCTTGACAAAAATCTTAATTCTTTTATCCCGAACTGGAACATTTCTGCGTGTTCCAGCAGCGCCGTGTCCGCCAAACCCACAGCTCTGTCCCCAGCCTTGAGGCAATGTTTCACTCCAGCGCCGTGTTTCCCGTAACCCCGGGGGGAGCTGCGAGGGATTGGGATGTCCTTGGGGAGCCGGGGGGAACGGGGACACCTCGGGGGCATCTCCGGGTTTGGGGGGTCCTTGCGGGGGTCGCACGAAGCCGCGGGGTTGGGGACAGACAGTGAGGAGCGCTGCAGTGCATGGGGCTGAGCCCCGGGGCATGGCACGGGTCAAACAGCCCTGGGCGCTTCCCGGGGCAGGGCTGTCCCTGTCCCCTGTCCCTGTCCCTGTCCCTGTCCCCCGTACCCTGTCCTCTGTACCCCGTCCCCTCTCCCTCGTTTTCTGTTCCCCATCTCCTGTCCCCTGTTCCCGTCTCTGTCTCCTGTCTCTGTCCCCGTTCCCCATCCCTCTCCCTGTCCCCTGTCATTGTCCCCGTCCCATGTTCCCGTCCCTTGTCCCTATTCTCGGTCCCCTGTCCCCTATCCTTGTTCCTGTCCCCGCTCCCTCCCGGCCCCGCCGGTGCCACCCGGGCGAGCGCGCGGGCACAGCGCTCTGATTTGCATATCCCCGCCTCCGCAGCCAATAGCAAGGTGAGACCTGGAGACGGGCAGGCGGCGCAGCCAATGAGACGCGGGCGGGGCGGGGCCGAGGCGCGGGGCGGGGCGGCCGGGCCGGGCGGGCGCGCGGGGCCACTCGGAGCCGGGCGGCGGCGACAGCGGCGACAGCGGCGGCGACAGCCCGGCCACAGGTGGGACCGCGGGCCGGAGAGCCCCGTGAGCGGCGCTGAGCCCCCGGCACAGCCCGTGCGGGGCTGCGGGACCGCCGGGGTCAGGCGGTGCGGGAGCGTGCGGCGGTGCGGGGCTGGGGACATGCGGGGACACCGAGCGGGGAAGGGGCGCTGGGGAAGGGGGTGGTGGCACCCGCGGGGTGAGGGTGGCAGCGGGGTTCGTGCCCCGCGGAGCCGCCGTGGGGAGTTCCCGTGGGGATGCTCCGGTGCCGGTGCTGCCCGGGCGGGTTCCGCTTCTCCCGCTCCATCCGAGGCTCCCGGAGCGCTTCTCCTGACAGCAGCGGGCACAGAGAGCCCGCAGGGTGCGTGCATCGCCGCACACAGCAGGTAGAAGTGGCTGCACAAGGTAAATGTGATTTTTTTTTAAAAAAGTTTCTGCCATTTCCCCTCCTCTCCGGGCATAAAAACTCTTGCAGAGGTTCTGTTTTTAAAAGGCACTTTGGAGTGAGCCTGCTCTTCCCAGGAAACTCTGTTTGACACAATGGGCTGTAGGAGCTCGTAGGAGATGGGTCTGACATCGGGGTGTCCCCTGAATGGAGCTCCAAATCTGCACTGAATTTCTGCCCCCACCGGAGCAAATAATAAAAAAATAAAATATAATGGAAAGGCTCCAAAGCTGCACCGAATTTCTGCAAATAATAAAAGTACCCTTAAAAACAAAAGTACCCTTAAAAAAGAAGCCAGGAGCTGATGGCTTTAAATATAGAGTTTAAGTAGTGTCTCACCCTAATAAGCTATTAAACTTGAGGTGGGTTTGAGAGCATCACTGGGATATCAAAGCCAACCTGGGAACTGGCATTGAAAGTTTTTAAAAGTTGAAAGCACAAATTGCTGCTTCCTTTAGAACATAAGCAAGCTGCCCCCTCCTGCCTCCTCCCCTGTCCTGTTGGGGGGCTGGGGAGAAGAAAATCATTAAATATGTCTGGCAGAGCCTGTATCTGGATTTTTTTGTTTATTTTTTTAAAATAAATGCAAATAACCTCATCTTCCCAAGGCTGTGTTTGCCCAGCACACACTTCAGTCATGTTGGGGTCCTTTCCCAGCACTGTTAGAGCACCTTCCTGCTGGGATGAACCAAAAAATAAGGACAATTCCTGAGCAAAAAGCAAACTGCATCCCTCGGAACATCACTGCTGCATGGTTATGCGTATTTTAATTAATTACCTGCTTGCAGAAGGAGAAAGTTTGCTGGAAGGTTTGAGATGCTTGGCACCAAGACCTCCTCGGGCTGGCTGCAGCTCCCAAGCTGGCTCAGGGGGAAAATATTTTGTAAATGGCTTGAAAAATGCTTTGTTCTCAGATAGTTCTCATTTTATTCTATTTTATATCAATTTTATTTGACAGTCACTCTCGGCTGCATGAATTTATATAAAGTTGTTGCAGCCCCTTGAGGGAGCTGTGAAGCTCCTCCTGATCTTGTGCACATCACAGGGAAATAGATATTACTTAGCAAGGATTTCTTTTATTATTATTATTTTAGTGCTCTGTGCTTGTGGGTGTAAAGCAGTGGCCACGAGTGCTCTAACGTACAAGTTGTTCATGTAACTTGTTTTTCATGGAGCTGACAGGCTTTTTCCATAACTAGTAATTGTGATTAGTAAGGATTTCTGATTTTGCAAGCGAGCGGGTTGGAAAATGAGGAAAATAATCGTAAAGTGAAGAGTCAGGAGCTGTGAGGGACTGCAGTTAAATCTTCCTCTACCTGCAGTGCCCCATCTTTGTAAATAGCAGTATTGTCCTTAGATGGAAAATATTCTCATTGCAAGAACTTTTTGATTTACATTAAATAAAACGAGCCTGGCAAGGAAGGAGCATCATTCCTGGGAGGTGCCACCATCCCAAAAGGGAGCCCAGGTGTGATGCAGCCTCCCTCCCCAGCCCAGGTGATGCCCGCCAGGTGTGTGTCAGAGCTGTCCCAAATCTGATTGTCCCCAAATCTGTGCTGTCCCCTGCCCCTCACAGCATCCCCAGTCCCCTCCTGCACTTTGTCCCCTTGTGATGCTTCTGCAAGGATTCCTCCCTTGGCTCCAGAGCAGCCTGGTTTCACTGGGAATTGCCCGAAATAATTTGGCATTTATGGTGCAGCTGGTGCTGGGTTATTTCTGGGTGCTGAGCTGGGGATTCCGCCCTGGGGATGCTCCAGGTGCTGCTCAGCCCTCATCTGTGGGGATAAATCACCAAACCCAGCATTTCCCCCTGCCAGGGCTCACAAATTGCTTGGAGAAACCCCCAAATCTGAGCAGTGAGGTGCTTCTACAAACAAACAAAAAAAAAATTAAATAAATCCAAGTTTAATTGCCCCATTTATCCCGGAGAAAAGGCTAAATTAAAACGGAATTGGCAAACAAGGAGTTTCTTGTTTATTTCTGTTTAGTGTTTATTTTAGTCCCCCCCCAAACTGTCACTTGAAATTCAATTTGCTCAGCGCTGCTGTAGCTGCTGCCAGTGGAGGGCTTGGGCTTCCCTTGGTGTGCTCTGTGGGGAGGGAAACTTCACATTTACCAGCCAGAGGTGCAATATTTAATTCCTAAAAGCCTGGCTGGTCTGTTGTCCCTGCTTGTTTTGACACAACTGGAAGGACCTCGCTCATTTTTGGTGGCAGAAAACCCAGGGAGAGGGTGCCAAGGAGTGGGTAGTGGGATGTCAAGCGCTTTCTCACATTTTACAGATGGTTTATATAACCTGCTTGGCTCTATTATTATTTTTTTTCCCTTGTCCAGTTATATAATCCCAATTTGTGAAAGCTTTAGGAGGTTGCATTCCCCACTGTTTCATGTCTATATGTTACACCCTCTGAGCTTGTTAGGGTGCCAGGCATCTCCCAGGAAGCTCAGGCTGGTGTGGAACAGCTCTTGATAACTCATTATTCCCATATTTCCTGCATTATTTTGTTTTATCATCTGTTTTATCATTTGTTTTTGCCACCACCAAAAGCTGAGCCGGCCCCTCAGGAGCAGGATGGGTGCAGGCTGCTGCCTCTCCCTGCTGATGCAGAGCAGAGACTTTGGGCATTCCTGGTTTTCCCAGTGTTTTGAGGATCTGTTCTGTGATTTCTGTGGTGGAAGCAGCTGAAATCCTTGCTGGGGACAGGTAGGAAAGGAGCAGCTGAGCATCCCTGTGTAAAATCCTCAGCCTCGTCCTGTCCCTGGCACCTTAACCCCTGGGGACAGCAGCTGTCCATGAATATCTGTGGATTTTTGTGGGATTTTCCCTGGTGTAAGCTTATCCTTCAAAATAAGGGAGGAGAAAAGAAAATGCTGTTTCTTTTGAATTCCCTTTGACATGAAAGTGGAGGGTGTTGTGTCTGTGGGTTCCCACTCTGGAGGAGATGGACCACAGGCTGCTCACCAGAGAGTTCAGAGCAGCTTTATCCCTCTGATTTTATTTTTTATTTTGAAGCGACCTGGGAAAACCAAGCAAGCATTTCCTTGCTAGAAAACCAGCAGAAGAGCCAGATTATTTTTAATGGGTTTATATTGTGAACTGGGGGGGATAAAACCACTCCTCTCAGAAAGTCTTTTGTGTGCTGCTGGCACGGGCCTGCTCACCTCACCCCAGGGGATGCAGAGACACTGAGCCCATCCTGCTTTTGCCTGGGATATTTATGCTGGCAGGGTTACTGACCCATCCTGCTCACTTGCTCCTCTCTCTGCAGCTGAGGAACAGCCTCTTACCCCACATATGTTTAAAAAAAAATCAATTAGTTATGACTTGAGCCTTAAATAAAACCATTTCAGAAGCTTCAAAATACCCGCCAGGCAGGATGGTGCAGCCAGTGTGATGGGGATATAAGTGAGCCGCACTCAGGAGTTTTCTATCCTCTTAATTGTTTTAAAACCTTCCCCTGATGGTGCTTTTGTGCTCATGGGCAGATACCTCATGGTCCTTGGGGGCTGCATCCCTCTCTGAGGTGTCCCCAAGGTGTGGTGGCACTGTTTGGTACCAGGGTCTCCATGGAATTCACCCTGGATAAAGGACACCAGGGGTTGTGCTTCATTCTCTACAAATCAGGGCTCACCCAGGGTGCCATGGGGGCAATCCCAGCAGCTCTGTTTGCATTTTGGATTTTTGTTGGAACAGGAGTTGCCGTGCCTGGCCCGCCGGGGTGTTGGCCGCTTGCACAACGTGCAGGGTAGGAAGTAAATTGATCCATGGGAGCTCTGGGTCGGTGAACAATGGGTTCAATTTTATGGCTTCCCTGTTTGTTTTGAAGGAGGTGGAGAAAGTGGCCAGGTTTTAAAAGAAAAAAAAAAAAAGAAAAATTAATTAATTAACTGTGATGTACGAGTGTGAGAAATGGCACTCAATGTCCAGGTGTGTCCTTATGTGTTGGGATGCAGCTGAGGTTTATGTGGAGCTGCTTGTCCATCTTAGGAAGGTCATATTCTGTTAGAAATCCCAGTTTTAACTCATTACCATCACCTTCCTTGGTCTCAGCAGGCTGGCCCTGAGGTGTATTAAAACACCTTCCTCCAGGAAAAATCACTGCTCTGGTCTTCCCTCTCCTCTGCACAGGCACAGCTTGCTCAGCAAGAAGGGATTTTATTAGGAAAAAAGCAGTTTGTGATGGAAGGGGAAAGCAATCCACTGTGGGACAGTGGAGAGAGAGACAGCAGCTGCACTAATTGGGTTTTTCTTCATTATCAGTCTGTGCTGGGGGATGCATGTGCAGCTCGAGGGGCTGGGATTTGGGGTGATGATCACCAGGATCCAGGGCCCCACATCCCCCTGCTGTTCTTTCAGATTTGTTTTTTTTTAAGCCTGACCTTTGCGTTTTCAAGAAACTCCCTCCTGTGTTGCAATCTGAGCTTTTAGGGCTGCTGTGGTGCCGTGGAAGTGAAAGTGCTTTGTGCTAAGTGGGTCTTAAAAAACAAACCCCAGAGCAGCCAACTCTTCTTATTTTTCGTCCTGTTAATTTTCATCCCAGTGCAGCAGTTGGACAGGATATAGCCTTGATTTATGTTTTGTAAAGCTGATGGTGAGATGCTGTTTTGTGGAAACAGGGAGTCAAAACAGGTTTTGGCCATAGTCTTCATCACCCATTTCTGACCATGATGGGGCATGATCTGTGGCTCCAAACTGCTCTGTTCTCCCTTCTTCTTCTGAAATCCTGCTTTAGAATAAAAAAGCATATGTGGTTTTTTAATATTTTTTTCTTTTTGTCCCCACCCCGTTCTCACCAGGTATTTCCCCGCTGTGTCTCTGCGCCTGGACTCTCCCTGCACCTCCAGGGTTGCATGGTGGCAAGGTGAGACCCCTGAGAGCCCTGCCCAGCCCTGCTGCTGCTCCCCATCCCCTTCCCCTCCTGGGAGCCTCCGGGAGGGATCTGCAGCATGAAGTTTCCATTTGGAGCTGGCAGATTCCCGGTACGCCGATTTCTAGGAAACGGGGCTGGGGATGGATGGTGAAACCCTAGCATGTGTGATACCTGTCTGTCCTCAGCCCCGGGTCAGACATCTGCATCCCATTCTCCCCTCTGCATTTCCAGCTGTTCCTCAGTGTTGGGAGGCAGCAACACCTGTGTGGAGAGGGAATTGTTAAATTTAAAGGATTTTTTTTATTTATTTCTGTGCTTTTCTGACCCATCCATGTTTATATCCCGGGGAAATGAGCAGTGTGGATGTTCAGAGGAGGGAGGATGGTTTGTCCTGGCTTCATTTACAGATTTACAGCATTAATCTTGTGGGTAGCAGCAGCAACAAGAAAGCAGGACCTGCTTGGGATGTCAGAATCACCCAGGGGCTTTTGCACAGAGTAATTAGTTAATTAATGCCCTCCCTTATCCAGAGTACACAAACAAGAAGATTCAGGCTCTGACACCACCAGCAAGCTGGCTGTGCTCGGTGACATCCCTGCCTGCTCTCTATTTAAACCTCAGGGAGTAGCAGATATTTTTCTTTTTTTTTTTTTTTTTTTTGCCCTACAACTGTTTGTTTCAAATTAATTGTGATTTTGGCGCCTGGCCAGCCTGCTCCTGTCGCTCCAAATGGGAGATAAGTGGGAGCAGTGCACTCTTTTCTCTAACCTACTTGGAGCCGTTTGTGCTGCACGGGGGAGCCGGGAGCTCTTTCCTAACGAGGGCCACATCCCCAGGGCTGGCTCCTGGGGGCTCTTTCCTAACCAGGGCCACATCTCCACATCTCCAGAGCTGGCTCCTGTGGGCTCCTTCCCTCCCAGGGCTGCTGACGCAGAGCTCTCCCCTCCCGCCCGCCTTGGCCAGCTTCCCTGGATGACTCCTCTAATTGCTTACGTAGAAAAATAATGAGAAGGATGCGTAGGGTGTATTTTTAGATGTCTCTTGGTGGGATTTAGCAACTGGCAAGCCGGAGCCAGCACCTCCCTGTCCGTCTCCTGCATCCCAGTCGTGGCTGCTTGGTGGAGCTGGGGAGGTTCTGTCCCTACAAGGGGGTGATGCTTGGGCAAGCTTTGCTGCTTTTTGGGCTCCTCCTGGTCCTGGTGGGTGGGTTATGGATGATGTGGCCCTGGTGCTGCAGGGGATCTGTGCTGGGAACTGGTGCCATGCCCGTGCTGGGATGGGCACCACCTCCTCCTCCTCACTCCTCTCCAAGAGGAAGGCTGTGGTGGCTTGGAGAGCATCCCAGCACCCAAGTCATTGAATCATGGGATGGTTTGCATTGGGAGGAAGCTTTAAAGGCCGTCTAGTCCAGCCCTCCACGATGAGCAGGGACACCTTCCACTAGACCAGGTTGCTCACCCAAATGTTCCCAGGAATAGGGCCCCCATCACCCCTTTGGGTAATCACTGCTTCACCACCACATCATCAAACATTTCTCCCAAAGCAACCCATGGCACGTTTTCCAATAAACACCTGTGAGATAATGGGTCTCACCACATGTTGCTTTGCTTTTTAAATGCTTTTTTTTTAAAAGATGTCCCCATCTGAAACCCCAGCAGCGCAGAGCAAGGGGAGCAGAATCCCATTAAATACCGCCCGAAAGGCTGTGATAATTGAGCCTTGCAACAAGTAGTTCCCTTATTTTTCTCTTTGCTTCTTCCATTTCAGGGCTCTTTGTGTCTCAGTGGCTTCCTGTGCTGGGGGGGCCGGGCTCCAGTCCTTCCCTTTCCACCCGGGTGCGAGGAAAGCAATTCTTCTCGCAGCGCGACTTATCTCTCCTTGGAGCTGAAAACATCCTTTCTTTGCTCTTTTTGAGTCCCCCAAATGAATGATTTCTCCTGCTGGTTAACATCAGCTTCCACCAGCTGAAGACTGTGGGAAAGTTTCACAATTACAGTGGCTTTAATAGATCTGGTTTATGTCTTAAAAATCCCATCGCTTTCTAATTCTCCGTCACATGTTTCCTTGATGATGTGTCGCCCAGCAGTGCAGCTACCAAAATAGCCCCATGGTCTGAAGGAAATCATCAGGAAATATGTTGCTGAAACTGTAGGCAATTCTTTTTTTCACCAAGAACCATTGGAAAAAGTCTGTGTTCAATGGAAAACGTGGCTTTTCTGGCACCTTGGCTGCCTATGTGGTGACATTTGGGAGCACAGTGCTCCAGCAGTTTGCCCAAAAATCCCCCATTCTGCTATGAATTTTCTCTTCATCCACCCAAATAGCTGGAATTCTTTTGGTGTTGGGCTTGCTTTAATTTTTGGGGAAAGTGCTTCATTTGTGCGTTGTGTTTCCATGCAGGGTCACAAACCCTTTCCTCCTCCACCACCTGCCGGGCTGACGGGGTTTGTGCTGTGTCCCCCCAGGTCCAAGGAGACCATGACCACTGATGAGGCCACCAAGAGTGAAGGGGAGGTGCAGGCAGCAGCTCTGGCTGAGCGTGGCGAGGACATCACCCCATCCAAGGACCGAGGGGTTCTGAAGGTGAGGGGGATCTGCACTGTCCTGCCCTCCTGCCCTTTGGGGTGCAGGTCACCCCAGCCCTCAGGGTCACACCTCCAGGGCTCTAGGGTTGAGTTCTTTCATTTCCAAGGCAAAGAGGATGAGCAAAGGAGAATGGAGTGGTGGTTGAGGCTGGTGGGCCCAGGCTGCTCCGTGAATTTCACTGCTATTGTGTTCCTAATCAGATTATTAGCTGTAAATCCACAAAGCATTTCTGTGTGTGACTTACAAACATTAGAAAGAGCACATTACTGAGGTCATCCAGTCTGCTCCACAGCCCCTTTTTCATATTCAGGGCCGTTTCTGGATAGTTCTGCTCCTCAGCACTTACACTTCTCCACTTGAATAGGACCTTTCCTCCAAGAATAGCATCCTCCCCTGCTCCATCCTCAGCTCGAGAACTGCTTGTTCCCGGCTGCAGCCTGCAGAAAAAAGTGTTGACAAGGAGTGAGTAGTGAGCTGACACACCCCTGTGAGTAAAATGTGTATGGACAGAGTGAGTGGAGCTGTGCTCACTGCAGGTTTGGAGCCGTGGTGTTTATCCAGTCCCAGTGTGGACTGGTCTCTGCTCCCAGCCCAGTCCAGCTCCACTGCTGTGGCTCCACTTTGAGATTTGTTTTTAGGAGCTGATGATGGGCAAATTTAGGGGCAAACTGAGTAGCTCCCTCCTGTTACTCAGGGCAGCACTGGGGTCTATATGTGTTTATATATATTTTTTAATGTAAATGCTTGTGTGTGTATCTCCCTCCCTTTCCATATGCATCCACGGCCCCAGCTCAAGGGTGATTTCTCTCTCTCAGATCATTAAGAGACCTGGTAGTGAGGATGAGTGTCCCATGATTGGGGACAAGGTCTATGTGCACTACAAAGGGAAATTGGCCAACGGGAAGAAGTTCGACTCCAGCCGCGATCGGAACGAGCCCTTCATCTTCAGCCTGGGCAAGGGTGAGCTGCTCCAGGGGATGCTGGAGGGGGGGATCAGCCCAGGATCACCCCTGAACCTGCTGCAGGACAGCTGGACAGCATCAGCCCTGCCTTAGGTCCCTGGGGAATGTGGGGTTGTTTTGTTCTGGGTGCATCCTTGCTGGGTTTGCTGCTTGCTCCCTCCTGCCTGACACCTGCCTTCCTCCTAGGTCAGGTCATCAAGGCATGGGACATTGGGGTGGCCACCATGAAGAAGGGAGAGATCTGCTACCTGCTCTGCAAACCTGAGTACGCCTACGGCTCAGCTGGCAGTGCCCCCAAAATCCCCTCCAATGCCACCCTCTTCTTTGAGGCAAGTAATGCTGGTGAGCCAGCCAGCTCCCTCCCTTTCTGCCTTGCCAGCCAGCTCAGAAATAAAAAATAAAAAAATTATTATTAATAATAATAAATAAATAAAAAAACAAAGCCCAAACAACAAAAAAATCCACAACAAGAACAAAAAAAACAACAAGCCAACTTGGATTCCTGAAACGTGTCCCTCTGCTCCAGGAACTGCTGCCAGGGCTTTCTCAGAAATGTGTGTCTGAGCTGGAAGGCTGGGACTGAAACTCCAGTTTAGCAGAATCCTGGTGCTGGGGCAGGGAGTGGGCAGATTCCTGCTTTCAACATGCACAAGGGAAGGAGAGAGCAGCTGGGAAATGCCTCCAGGTGCTAGAAAACCATTAGTGCTGAGGGGTGGTAGGAAAGGTAAGGGTTTGGCACAGAGGGCTCCCTGGGCAGGGCTCTTTGGGACATGGAAGGAGGAGGGAGTCTGTCCTAAATTAAAGCTCAGGCCTTCCAAGTGTGAACTAAGCTGGGGTCAGAGCAGGTCCCATCAGAGGATGAAGGGGAAGCTCCTGCTCACTCTGGGGGATTTTCACAGCATCAGCTGTGTTGTACCCTTACAGGTTCGATAAACTTATTTTTGCTGTTACTTTGTGCTATGCTTCAGGTACTGGATGTGTCCCAGATTCTAATAAATCCTGTGTATTATGCTGTGGTTTTTGGATCTGGGTTTTTATGGGCAACTTCTGCTCGTCAGCTGAAAGGAGAATTAGCTGGCTTGCTTCTCCAGCCAGGGGATGAACTGCTGCTTTGTGGCTCTCTGTTGTTTTTCTCTTCTCCTTTCCCCTTCCCTACTCTCTGCCCACTTTTTCCCTTTATTATTTTTTAGGTCGAGCTGCTTGACTTCAAGGGCGAGGACTTGTTTGAGGATGGAGGGATCATCCGGAGGATCAAGAGGAAGGGGGAAGGTTACTCCAACCCCAATGAAGGAGCCACAGTGGAGAGTGAGTGCTGGTCCCTGTGGGACAGGCAGGGCTCAGTCCTGAGCTGATCCCTGCCCTGAGCAGTGACATGGATGCAGTGCCATCCATCCAGGGCCAGGTGGGCTGGAGAGCAGCTGGGGATGCTCCTCTGAGCTCTTGCTCAGTGTTTTGGACACTCAGCAGTTTCTTTGGCCTCCTCATTCCACTGTTGATGGTGTTTTTGGGGGGTATCCCCCATTTCTTACAGAATGGGGCTTTTTCCTTCCCTTATGGCCACAGGGCTGCTGATGGTGGGGGGAAGGAAATTATTACAAGGGGTTTGCTGAGGCAGAGGTGGTCTCAGCTGATGTGGGAGGATGAGGAGCTCACATCCCATTGGGCTCTCCCTCTTCTGGTCCCATCATTTCGTGGGGCTGGACAGGGGAGGGCAGACTGAGATTTAGGTTTTTTTCCTTTCTAAGAACTGCTCAGACACACACACAGGGATTGCTCCATATGGGACACATTTACTTTCATTTCTTAATTCCAGAGCTCCTGTACACAAAGATCCTAAAGTCCCTTTATCAACTGAGAAATTGAATCTGAGCTGTGAGAGCTTACCAAGCTCGCAGCTTTAAGTGGATGGTTCTTCTAACCTGACTCTCTTTTAGGGAAAAATGAGATTTTGACTCAAATTCTACTGTCTGAGCAGTGGTCACTGTGCTGGGGGTGGCACAGCAGTCCATGGTTTACCTCAGCTGTGTAGTTTGGGAGGTGCTGGAATTAGGCTGGAATAAATCACTCTTCCAGGAGCAAGCACCTCCGGGTTTTTATAGGCTTTAAGTTTTACAGACCCTAAATCCCAGCTCTGCTCCCTAAAACCTGTGCTGCAGCTGAAATCTGGCATTCCAGCTTTTGTTACATCCTTTCCCCCCACACCCCTCCTCCTTCTCCGTTTTTAATCTGAGTACAAATTGCTGTCAGCACATCAAGTTCGTGTGCCAGCCGCACTCAGTACACTCTGTTCTCAGCTCTTCAAAAACAAAATCGCTGCAGGCACTGAGAGAACAATAAGTCAGAGCTGCAACCGGAGTGATGTTCCTTCAGTGACTTTTTTTTCTCTGTAATCCAAGAGCGGCTGAACCAGCTGACCCACTCCTGGAAACCCGAGCTGAGATTTTCCCCTCTGTGCTCGGCGCGTTTTCTGTGCAATTAAAACAGGGCAGAGCTATCCTTGGAAGGAAGGATCACAACATCCCCTTGTGCATCCTGTTTTAAAGCGGATCCTCCCATCACCACCACATTCCACAGGGGATGTGGGACCTGGGGGAGCTGCAGTGCTGCTTTTGGGGTCAGGGATTATGGATCTGTGCTGGCCAGGAACGTGCAGGGAAATGCACGGGGCTGTGGGGTGGCTTACCTGTATTTTAGGCAGGATTTTCCACATTTCCTGTGCCTAAAGAACCAGCCAGCTTGGTTTTTGAGTAGTGCAAGAGCAGAGGTTGTCCCTGGTGGAGGTGGATTTGCTTTTTGTCCTTATGCCAAGCTGGGTGAGCTCACAGCAGCCTGACTGCCGTGGTCACCGTGCACCAGTGATGGATGCAGGATGTGTCCCAGGGACTTCTGAGGGATCCAGGGCAGGGGATGGGCTCGGATTTCCTTCAGCCCAGGCTGCAGCTCTCCTGAGCAGAGCCCAGACCCTCGTGGCTGTTTCTGGTGCCCAGCTTATCCTGCCTCTCACCTGGCACCACAGCAGGATGCTCAGTGCCCTGCAGCACCTCAGGCTGCATCCTGTTCCCCTCAAACAAAGGTAATCTCATGTCTTTGCAGGCTGCAAAACCTTTAAGAACAGCTGTGAATTTTTCCTCTTACAAAGCTTTTTTTGCTGTTGTTGTTTGTTTTAGCTTTTTTCCCCCCCCAACAATATGTAGGAGTTCCTTGTGAAATTGCTTTTCCTTGATGCCTGCCTGCATGCGTGTGTATGCCTTTTACCCTGCAAGCAGAATGCAAAGGTTGTAAAAGCGTCCCCAAAGCCTGGAACGTCTTCAGGTTTGCATAAATAAAGAATAATCTTGCTGTGGAGAGGCAGGCAGGAGTGCCAGGTGCAGAATGTGCCAGGTACCCGGTGTCCGCTCTGCCTGCGCCTCTGCCAGCCGCTGGGGCTGGAACAGCACGGCTCCTGGTTGAAGATTAAAAATAAAAAAGTTTATCTTGTACTTTGAGTTCTCAGAGTCGGGAGAACGTGGCCTTGCTGTGGAGGCAGGAGTCAAGGCAGTATAGCACAGTATAGGGGATTTGTAATCACCGTGATAAACTCTGCGTGGCGCCGTGCCAGGAGCAATATCCAGTTCCAGTAAGGCTTGACTCGTGCACTTGAGTGCGAGGGGAACATATTAGTCACGATGTTTATCTGTTGTTTGGTCCCTGCTTAGACAAGATATGCCTGCCTTGCTTTTCAGCAATGTTCCCAAGGCCTCCCCATCCCTCTCCTCCAGCCCTGGGTCTTCCCTCCTGCAGGCTCTGCTGAGTTTTGGGAGAGATGCTTTATAAAATGCTTTCTAAGACACTTTGGAGCCCAGTTTTCTCCAAGGTGATTCTGGGTGCTATCCTATCCTGCCCCTCTTTCCCCTCTGCAGTTCACCTGGAGGGATTCTGTGGTGGCCACAGGTTCGACTGCAAGGATGTGAAGTTCGTGGTGGGCGAAGGGGAGGACCACGACATCCCCATCGGCATTGACAAGGCCCTGGAGAAGATGCAGAGGGGAGAGCACTGCATCCTCTACCTCAGCCCACGGTGAGGAGCGTCCCCACAGCGATTCTGAGCGGGTCTCAGCCTCCAGCCCTTGTGGGAGATGGTGATCCTGAAAATAGAACTCTCTGTGAGAGCCTCAGAGGACACCAGCGGGGGTGACCAGTGGCATGTAAACAGGAATATTGAGATGATTTAAAAAAAAAAAACCAGGTGAAAGGGCTTTAGCCAAGCCCAGTGAAAAGAAAATGTCTCTCTGGAAATGATCAGGGCTGGAGAGAAGCCTGTGTGAAAATATGGCTTTGATGCAGCCAGAAGGGACAATTCCCAGTGCATGGACTGTGTATCCGCAGGCTCATGGACAGTAACATCACCTGTCCCCAAAATGCTAGAAAGCCGTGGGTGGCAGCCTGGGTGTGCATTTATGGGCGAGCTCTGCTGAAAATCAGGCTTTTCCCTTCTCTGAGTGCCTCCCCTGCCCTGCAGGTACGGCTTTGGCGAGGCTGGCAAGCCAAAATTTGGCATCCAGGGCAACGCGGAGCTGGTGTACGAGGTGACCCTGAAGAGCTTTGAGAAGGTGAGGGCAGAGGTGCTGCTGGCCCTGCCTGGGCTGCAGGAACGTCAGGGCCTGTGCAGCCTCCAGCCTTTGTCCCTGGCGTGGCTGCAGCCCAACCCCTGCTGGAGTGGACACGTCACCGAGGAGCTTCGTGTTCTCAATTTGTTCTTCTCTGTTGGTTTGTTTTATTCTTGTGGCTCAGCTCCAAGGCTGGGTGTCTTATTTGTTCCTAACCTTGTCCTTTTGTACTTTCTTTTTATTTTAATATTATTGTTTCTTCTTCCTTTTTTTTTTCCCTCTTCTTTTCTTTCCTCCTTTTTTCTCCCTTTTTATCTTCTTTTCTCATCTTTTCTCCTAATTTTTCCTTTTTTCTACTTTTTTCCTTTTTCTCATTTTTCTCTCCTTTTTTTCTATTTTTTCTCCTTTTTTTCTTTTATTTTCTTTCCCTTTTTTCTCCTTTTTTCCTCTTTTTTTTTTTCCCCTGGACTGCACAGATAAAAGCTGCTCCATCCAGCCACCCCTTGGCTGTGCCCATGAGGAGGCTGGGGATGGGATGCAAGGGAAAACCATGAGATTTGCACATCCCTGGATGGGTCCCCTGCCTGTGCCATCCCTCTGGCCAAAGCAGGGGCAGGAGCTGTCCCCAGGCTCTGTGTCACAGCCCTGCTGAGCCCTGGCTGTCACCACGCTGTCCCAGAGGGTGGCACGGTCCTGCTGGGGCAGGGGAGGCTGCTCTGCTCCCCTGGGAGTGCTCCAAGTGTTCCTTTGCAGGCCAAGGAGTCGTGGGAGATGGACACCAAGGAGAAGCTGGAGCAGGCGGCCGTGGTCAAGGAGAAGGGCACCATGTACTTCAAGGTTTGTGAACTCGGGGGTGGCAGAGGCAGAGGAGGGGAGCTGGGGCTGATTTTGGCAGCCATCAGTGCCAGAGAAGCCATGTGCCCCCAGATCGGGCTGGGGAGGGTGAGTCCTGCCCTCCCTCTGCCTTTTTCTCACTCCTTGATGCTCCCTGAGAAATCCCATCCCTTGCCAGCACTGCCTTGGCTCTGTGTGCTCCCTGCAGAGCAGGACAGCAGATCAGACCCTGCTGAGGGGCTTTGCATTCCCCTTCCCAGCTGGGGCACCCCAGCTCCCCACTGTTGTGGCTCAGCTTTTCCCAAACCTGCTGGTTCTGTAGGAGCTGGGATCCTCCTCCTTGCCTGCATTTACTGAACACCCCACTTGTCACCTGCTCACGGGACACCCCAAGGGCAGCCTGAGCCTCTTTTTTTGCTCCTTTCAGGAAGGCAAGTACCTGCAGGCAGTGATTCAGTATGGGAAGATTGTGTCCTGGCTGGAGATGGAGTATGGCTTGTCTGAGAAGGAGTCCAAAGCCTCGGACTCCTTCCTGCTGGCTGCCTTCCTCAACCTGGCCATGTGCTACCTGAAGCTGCGCGAGTACGCCAAGGCTGTCGAGTGCTGTGACAAGGTAGGGGTGCCCTGGTGCCAGCCCTGGGCACCAGAAACTGGTGCCTTCATGGGCTACCTAAATACAGAGGCCAGAGAAAATTAAGGGAATGAAAAGCATTTATATTTATTGAACGACCTTGATGTACATTTAGGGACTACACCCCAAAAAATGGACAATGATGGGTCACGAGTTCTCACTTGGCCGTTTTCATACTGGGGGTTAATCTTGCAATTACAGCTTCAGGTAATGAAGTAATTTACTCCAAGTTTTCTCTCCCCAACTCACTTTTGTTTCCATATCTTGGGGCCTGAGGCAGTTGAGGTGTCCTTGATTCCAGGCCTGGAGGGGAATTGTTGTGTCTGACCAAAATGGGAGAACAGCAGCTCACACTGTGTGTGTGGAGTTTAGAGTTATACACTAAAGAATTACATATATTAAAAATATAAAAGCTGAAGTCCTAAGGCATCAGCATGAGCCTGGAGGATGAAGCATCCTCTCCTGCATGTTCTCATTGGGAGTTTGATAGAGTTTTTTAAAATTTCTTTTCGTATCAGAAGGAATACCCCTGCCACACTCAGGGGTATTTTAAGCAAGGAGAGATAATAAAACTTCATTAATGATCTCCCAGCTGCTGATGGAGATGAGGCAATTTTTGTCGAGCAAGATGCAAGTGCTCTGGAGATTTGAAGCCACCTTGTCCTAAATTTGACAGATTTATTGAGGCTTCAGCTGCAGGGGATCTCTTGGGAGGGATCTGAGATTTTAACAGACCTGTGTGTGTTCCCAGGCTCTGGGGTTGGACCAGGACAATGAGAAAGGCTTGTACAGGAGGGGTGAAGCCAGGTTGTTGATGAACGAGTTCGAGCTGGCCAAATGTGACTTTCAAAAAGTGCTGGAAGTGAACCCACAGAACAAAGCAGCCAAATCCCAGATCTCCGTGTGCCAGAAGAAAACCAA
Organism: Zonotrichia leucophrys gambelii; assembly: GCF_028769735.1. Lineage (NCBI taxonomy): Eukaryota > Metazoa > Chordata > Aves > Passeriformes > Passerellidae > Zonotrichia > Zonotrichia leucophrys. The sequence goes on from NC_088195.1 coordinate 1,340,330, forward strand.
GGAGCACAACGAGAGGGACCGCAGGATCTACGCCAACATGTTCACAAAGTTTGCAGAGAGGGATGCAAAGGTGAGTGCTGACCATTTCTGGCCATCCAGGGTTGTGCTGAGGGATGCTCCACAGATGAGAACAGAGGGGTTAAACCAAATTAAATGAGGATGGAGGATGGAGCCTGGAGAGATTAAATTATAGATCAGGATGGGATAGAGCCTGCTGCAGTGGGAAGAAGTGTTTTACTTCTTGGTCTCTCCTATGCAGAGGGTGCCAGCAGGTGCTCAATCATCAATAAAAGCACTTGCAGTGTGAGCTCACAGGGGCTGATAACAGGGCTGGCATTGGTGTTTAACTTGGCTGCTCCCAGCCAGTGACTGTTGGTGGTGGCCAGTAAAATGAAGTGTCATTCCATCTCTGGCAGGAGTATTTTGAGACATGATAGTGTGGATTTCCTGAAGCTGGTAAGGCAATACCTGCTCCTGTGCTTGGGTGGAGAGATCGCTGTCTCAGAACAGGCTCTCATCCAAAATTCCACTGAACAAAACCTGCTGTACTGTAATGAGAGAGGACACAGCTTTGCAAGCCATGTGCATGGGTCATTTTTAGTGTAACCTCTTCTGAAGCAGTGTCTGGAGGTGGAGGCTGGGGATTAAGTGACTGGTGCTGCCCCTGGGGAGCAGCATGATGGGGCAACCAGCTTGGGCAAGGATCAGGGCCAGCTGCTGGCACTGAGCTTGGCTTGTGTGGCCAGCTGGGATGGGCAGAGTCCCTGTGCCTGAGTGCTCCTCTGCTGCACCCCCTTGGTGGGCTGTACCTACAGCTCAGTCCTCTATCTCCACTCTGACCCTGCTGCCTTACCTCCTCATCCCTTTTTTCCCCTCTTTTCCCTGTCCATCCATCCATCCATCCATCCATCCATCCATCCATCCATCCATCCATCCATCCATCCAGGCTCACTCTGTGAGCTCACCCTGCTTCTGGTGAGGTGGGACACATCATTCCCAGGGCTCCCACACCTTTCCCACAAGCTTTAGCCTCCACCAGCACTGAGCCAAGGAAGAAGAACCCACCAGTGGGAGCTGCACCGCTCGATGGGCACAGGGGAGTTGTGGGGGGCAATTTTACCTCTCCCCATCCTGTCTGAGCCTCTTCCCAGCACCCTGTCTCTTGCCTGCCCCTTCCCTCTCCCCTTTCCAGCTCAGTGTGTTTCATTTGCTGTTTGGCAGGAAGCAGCCAGCAAAACTGGAGCGGGAAAAGCAGCGGAGAAGGCGGCGTGCGGAAAAGGACCCAAAACTGCTGGTGCTGAAGGTGAAGAGGCTGAAGGACACGTATGATGGAGGAGGAGGGGATGGCATAGCCTCCTGCCCACACTGAGAAAGGTTGCTGCCAAACCTTGGGACTTGCCAGTGTCTCCTTGTAAAGCTTGTTACAGTTTGTGTGATCGTGGAAGCCAAAAGCGCCTCGCCAAGAAAAGCGACCCCGTCCCACCGCCCTGGGTGCTCTGGGGGCAGAGCAGGAGTGGCAGGACACCGTGGGACCACTGCACGTGGAACAAATACCCTTTGGGCAGCAGGAAAAAGAAAAGAAACGATGATGATGATGATAAATTAAAACGCTTGGCTCCTGGGAGGTTTCCATAGACAGCTTGCTCCAGCTCCCTGGGCTTTGTGTGTCCACTCTGAGCACAGCATCCCCTGAGAGGAGCTGGGATGTGGGACGTGCTCCTTGTACCCTGCAGTGCTGCCTCTGGGTGTCCCAGCACAGCCCCGGGACAGGGATTGGCTTTGTCCCCTGCTGACTCCTTGCCTGTGGCCAAAGGTTGCAGGGGCAGAGCCAGGATGAGAACCCAATGGCCTCTGTGCAGCCTCTTTAGGGGGTGCAGGGACATCTTTAGCCTTTAAAGCACTGTTTGGGGAGGGGGGAACACACAGATTTTACCTTCTGAAGGAGCTGGTTCCTGTTTCTTTAGAGAGCAAAAAAGCCTGTCCAGCTTTGCAGGTGCTCAACCCACAGCCTGCACCCCATGCCTTGGCTCCCAGCTTTCAGTGGGAGTTTTATTGCTTTTATTGGGATCTGGATGTGGGGAAAATAAAAGAGCAGGTGGACATGTGGTTCAGAAAGGCAGAGCTGGTGCCATGGGTTTGTCACTGAGCAGCTTTCCCATGGTGAGGGGGTCCTGGGTGCACGGTGTCCCTGCACCAGAGCTGCTGCTGCCTCCTCAGCCATCAGCCCTGTCCATCCTCAAGGGACACTGTCTCTACCCCATGAGAACAGCTTTCCAGTTGTTATTTTTCCTGTCTCTACAATAATACCCCTTTTGGAGCTTGAAAATAAACAACTGAAAGAAAAAGGAAAAAAAGATAAATAGTCCTCTTTCTCTGCATCCTGCTCAGCAAACGGGGTGGGTGCTCCTTGTGGGGAAATGCCCCAGCAGTTGAGGAATTATTGGTGTCTCAAATAATTCTCCAATAATGTCTCCAAGAGCTGCTGCTGCCCCTTTTTCTCAGTGCCATTGTTCTCTGGAGAGCCAGCAATCCTTGCTTTGGAAATGCCTGGCTGGGGGATGCTCTTTGGGGGTCTCACCTGTTTTTCCAGCCTGGGAGCTTTATCCTTATGCTTTTTTCTCCCATTCCAGTGTATTATTTTGGGAGGGGTTTTCCTGAGGGTCAGCTGAGTGGGTGGAGGGGTCACTGGTGCCCCTTGAATGGGGAGAGAACAGAAAGCTGAGCCAGGGGGGTATTAGCACTGCCCATCCCTCTTTAATCCCCCTCTCCACAATCTTGGCAGAATAAGCCAGATTTGGTTAAAATTCCTCTTCTATAGTCCCACCGGGTTGCACCTGAAGCATCATTTCTCAAGCTTGTCTGTTTTCCCACCTGCAGCAGTGGCACAGCATCCACCTGGCTGCTCCAGCTGCTCATCCATTTAAACAGCTGGAATTTTCTACCACCATGGGATGCCCCTCCCTGGAGGCTGCTGCGAGACCTCTGGCTTTTCATTTTTTCTTACAGCCCAAAAAAGTCCTTTGGGGGCAGCCCAAGCCACATTTTCCATAGGAAATAATCTCAACAGGAAAAAAAAAAAAAGAAAAATCCACCCAACTTGCTTTGCAGTTTTTGGGCTTGCTCCCCGTTTTTAACCAGATTTTTGGTTTATTTTGCCTTGGCGCTTTTCTGTCCCTTGGAAGAGAAATTGAACTCGTGTGGGTGATGAGGTTTGGAGATGAAAGGGAAACCAGGAGGGTTTTGTAAGGAGGATTAAGGAGCTCCCTGTGCCGGTGGGTGTGCAGTGCTCAAATGCCATCTAGTGGCACCAAGCACGGGCTGGGGGTTTGGGGGGACCGTGGTGGGCTGGGCAGGGCCAAGGGGACACTGGGGACACTGGGGACACTCGGCTTGTCTGGCTTTGCAGCCCAACACCACCCCTGGGGGCCTCTGAGGAGGAATAGCAAGAGTTCAGTGGTGTAATGAGGAGGTGAGGCATGAGCAGATTCTGAAACACATCCAAAGAGACCTCGGGACGTGGGGCAGGGGTCAGGGCGCAGCAGGGCTCAGCACAGGGACCTTACACTGCCCAGAGCAGGGATGCTGCCTTCCCTTGAATGGGGTCTCCATGCTCAGCTCACACAAAACAGCCCAAATTCAGGAGGCATTTCTGGGTGAGAAACAAAGATACCCAGGGAGGATAACCCTAAACACGGTCAGCCGCTCCTGTGCCCACTGGCTGTGCTGTGCCAGGGACCCCAACCAGCCAGGGGCACCCCAAAAGGCTCTGGGGTCTGGCTGAGCCCCTGCATTCCTGCAGATTCCTGCGATCACTCCCTGCCAGCTGCTCTCGCTGGCTGCCAGCCCCTGAGAAAATCCTATTAACCGAGTTTCAGGAGAAATAAAGTTAATCACCTCCCCCGGCTGCTCTTCCTCCTTTCCCTTCTCCTCCTCCCGGCACAGGGATTGCGGGGGCGATGCTGGGAGGCTGCTCTGGCTCCTGCGGCTGCCACTGACCCCGTGGCCCTGGGCTGGTAGGGGCTGCAGGGCAGGGCAGGACCGAGCCGAGCCGTGCTGGGCTGAACCGGGCCGTGCCGAGCCGTGCCAGGAGCGATGCCGCTGCAAACGGAGATCCTGCGGGAGGTCTGGGCTGCCGACAGGTCGGTGCTGGGACAGGGGTGGGTGATGTGGGGTGGGATCTGCTGGGTGGGATCTACAGGATCCGCTGGGTGGATGATGTAGGGTGGGATATGTGGGTGGGATCCACTGGGTGGGATGTGCTGGGTGGGTGATGTGGGGTGGGATCTGCTGGGTGTGATTTGCAGGGTGGGATCCACAGAGTGGATCTTCAGTGTGGGATCTGTAGGGTGCGATTTGCAGGGTGGGTGATGCGGTTTGGGATCCACAGTGTGGGATCTGTGGGATGGAATCTGCAGTGTGGGATCTGCTGGGTGGGATCTGTGGGTACCATTGGCAGGGTGGGTGATGCGGTTTGGGATCCACAGTGTGGGATCCATGGGGTGGGATCTGCTGGGTAGGTGATGTAGGGTGGGATCCACAGTGTGGGATCCACGGGGTGGGATCCCTGGGTATCTGTTTTTCACCCAGAAATGTCTCCTTGGTTAGTGAAGAGCAGGATTTGGGGTGGATCTGCAGTGTGGGATCTGTGGGGTGCGATTTGCAGGGTGGGATCTGCTGGGTGGATAATATGGGGTGGGATCCACTGGGTGGGTGATGTACTGGACACCCCCAGCACACTCCCCTCTCCTCCCTTCTTTTCTCCTGTTTTCAATGTCAGTGCACTTTAGTGAGCAGTTTCATCATGGTGTTGTTTCTTTGGGGGTTGGTGGGATAATGCTCGTTGATTTGCAGAGAGGAAAAGTTTCTTAGATGGAGATCACCAAATTTAGCTCCTTGCTGTCCCCCCTGGCCAAGGCAGAGCCTGTCCTGTGCTCCTGGTTAGGAAGGGTGATGTCAGGCAAGCTGGACCCAGTGGAGACAGGGAAATGCTGCTGGAGCCAAATGAAACACTGACCTTTCCCCCTTTACCAAAAACTGGGGCAATCCCGTGCCCCCAGGGTCTGTGGAAGCCCTGACCCTTTTGGTTTCTGTGCCCCACAGCCCCAGTGAGGAGCCAGGGAGCCCCCAGCAGCACAAGCCCAAACAGGTGAGAAAAAATCCTTCCCCTCCACCCCATGTGCCACCATCCCTGCCGTGGCTGTCCCTGAGGGCTGGGGACATCAGAGAACCCCAGAGTCCACCCCAAGGCCCATTTGGGGCTGCTCCATTGGGGTGCTGCAGCCTGTGAGGGCACGAGATTTTTGGGAACCCCCTCCAGAGCGGGTGGGTCGAGACAATTCCACAGCCCTCCCTTCTTTGTGCATCCTTCTGAACCCCCTCCATCACTCTGAGGCACCCCAAGAGGGTTCCTGGTTCTTAGATAACAGTTTAATTAAGCCCCTCAGTTAAGCTGTAAACTGTGACTCACTTTCCCCAGGCCGTGACCCTGAAACCAGACCCCCCCTTCCCTGCATTTCAGAGCAGCCCCCAGGTGCCCCCCAGCCTTGGGAGGGTCTCAGCAGCAATTTCAGCCCCCACCCAATTTAATTTTTAATCAGCAGCTCCTCCTGGAAGGGCTTTGTTAAGTAAGGGAGTGGTTGCCCACCCTGCAGCTTCTTAAGGGATTAGGGGGTGCAAAGGAGATTTTCTGTGTGAGCTCATGACACGGAAGAAAGCAGCCAGTTCCCAGCTCCACCATGGAGCCCCCAGCTCCCCCTCCCCAAATTCACAGCCCTGGGATATCACAGGGACCCATCAGGATCCCACTTTTTGCAAAACACCTTCACACATTGCCCTGGGAGAAGCAGGGCAGGACTGATTTCCTGCAGGGGGAAGATGCTCTGCTGGGCAGTGGAAGGCTCAGTGCACCTGGATTTGCTGAGATCACTTTCTGAGAGCCCTGAGCTGGCACCCACTCCCCAAACACCTCCTGCCCAGAGCCAGGTGCTGACCCACATGCTCTGTGTTTGGTAAATCTGGGTTATTTATAGCCCACAGCTCACCAGGATTAGGTGTGCTGTGCCTAATCCTCCTGCCTCCCTGCTCCTGCTGACCTCCTTGTGGTCCACAGGAGCCTCTGGTGGGTGTGAGAGCTGCTGGAGGTGAGAGCCCAGGCTGCCTGCCCCTCCCTGTGTCCCCTGGCCCAGCTCAGGTGCCCAGTGAGGCCACCAGTGCCAGAGTGCCACCAGTGTCCCCATGGCCACAGTGAGATTTGTCCCTCTGTGCTGGCACAGCAGCACCATCATCACCTCCCTCACCTCCAGGGCTGTCCCAGGGCAGATGTTCTGTCTGTCTGTCTGTCTGCTAACAGACCTTTCTGTTTCCCTCCCTCTGCCTTCCTTGGGGGGCTGCCCATGGTAAGTCACATTTGGAAGGTGTCAGTGTGTCTGTCCCTGCTCCAGTGCTGGGCCAAGGGAAAGCCTGGCTGTATTTCTGAAAGGAACCCAGTGCTGATTGAGCAGGGGTTCCCTGTAAAGGGAAAAGGAGTTTAAGGCTGGCACCACCCCTGCAGCACCGTCCGTGAGGGCAGAAGCTGAAGAAGAAGAGGCAGGAGCCCGGGCTGGAGCCCGAGGCCAAACCACGGCGGCCGAGGCTGAAGAAGCCGAATGAGGCTGCAGAGGAGGCTCCAGCCCCGGCACAGGGTGAGCACAAATCCCCCACAGAAATGGGGGAAATGGGGGGAATTGGGGTGCCCCACCCTGCACCTGAGGCCCTCTCCATCACGGGCATCTCTTCAAATGCGCAGGGGTGAAGAAGGTGAGGAAGAAGAAGGAGGAGAAGGGGGAGGAGGAGAGCGACAAGGACCCCTCCTCCAAATTCCCCAAGGAGCCTCGGAAGAAGAAAGAAAGCCTGGCTGCCCGCTCCCAGGTGGCCAAGGGCTCCAAGAAGCCACAAGGTGCGGGGGCAACACCCAGCTCTGCAGGCACTCGCTCGGGTCCCTTCGTGTCCCTTTGTACCATGTCCCGATAGCGCTGTCGGTGCTCCCAGTGCCCGCTGGAGCTCCTGCTGGAGCTTCTGCGGGGGTTCTGCCCATCCCCGGCAGAGTTTTTTGCCTAAAACCCAGCTACGGACCTGGGACAAACGGGGATGCTGCGCTCATTGCCCTGGTCTGGGAGTTGGGATGGAGGGGGACGGTGGGCACAGGGGGTGACACGCTCTCTGGGTGGGTGACACTGAACTCCCCGGACGCTCCACGGGAGCGAAAAGCGGCTCGGATCGGCACGGCTCGGCTGCGGCCGCGAGAGGGCGCTGTGGCTGCGGCTGCGGTGCCCGGAGCTGGACACAGCCCCAGCCCCGCCGGACCCCGGGGGGACAGCAGGACCCCCAACACCATCACCGGGGGGACAGCAGGACCCCCAACACCATCACCGGGGGGACAGCAGGAGGGTCAGACGCCGGCCATCACCCCAGGGGACAGCAGGAGGTCTGTCCAGTGTGTTGGCTGATGCCGCTGTCACCTCTGGGCAGAGCCGGCAGAGGATGAGGATGATGAGGAAGAGGAAGAAGAGGTGGAGAATAAAAACCCGCCCAAAAAGCTCAAGAAGAAGGTTCCCAAAGAGCCCCTCTCAGGTGGGGGGGAGAAGAAGCTGAAGCCCAAGGGTGAGTGCCCAGGGATGGCTTGAGCCCAGCTCTGGGATCTGTCCTTGCTGGGACCTGGGAGGTGCCTTCACTGTCCCGGGGGGCCCAGGGGGCTGCAGGGCCATTGCCCCCTCCCCAAGCAATCTCCCCCCTGCTCAGCCCTTTCTGCTGCTCCAATCCTGGAGCCCCTCCTTGTCCCCATCACTGCCCGTTCCCATCCCCCTGGCTGGCTGCTCACCAGCTCCTCTGTCCCAGCAGAAGACAAGAGTGACCCTGAGAGCAAAGCCAAATCTGCCAAAAGCGCCAAGAAGGAGCCAATGTCCGTGTTCCAGGTGAAGAAGGAGAAGAAAGGCAAGAAGAAAGGTATAGGATGAGCAGGAGGAGGGGGCATCACCCTGAGCCCACAGCCCCCAGTGTTCTGTGACCATGTCCCCTTATGTCCCCCATGTCCCTCACAGCTGCCACCAGCAGTGATGAGGAGGACGATTCCGACTCCAGCACCAAACCCATTAGGTCAGAGAAGAAGAAAAACCCAGCATCCCTCTTTCAGACTGGTGGGGACCCCCCAAAAGAGAAAAAATCCAAAAAGAAAGGTGAGAGCTTGGCATTGGTGGGTGATGGGTTCTGGTGGGGCTTCTGGGGGTGCAGGGAGCTTGGCCATGGAGAGGGGTTTACAATCATTGATGCTGGCATGGGTCTGTTCTGAGCTTGATTTTGGGGCTCAGCAGAGTCAGGATCTTCTCCCTTCTGTGTCCCTATGTGTTCCTGCCAGCAGCTCCTCCCAAAGGGGATGAGAGCGAGGAGGAGACCCCGGAGACCCTGCAGAAAAACTCCAACAAGAAGGGGAAAGCAAAGAAATCAAAGAAGGTACAAAAGACCCCTCAGGGCCATGGGCAACCCCTCAGGGCAGATCAGGAGGTTTGCAGCATCCTCCAGTGAAAGCCACCAGAGTGTCCCCAAAGCCACCAGCTGCAGAGCCATGGGGGATGGATAGCAAGGAGCAATGAGCTGAGGAGGAAGGGAGAGGTCTCTGGGCTCACCATCCCCTCTCACCCTGCAGCAGAAGGAGGAGAGGCCCCCGTCCCCTGTGATCGAGGTGGAGAACCTGGAGGAGTTTGTGCTGCAGCCGGCGCCGCAGGGCGTCACCGTCAAGTGCCGGGTGACACGGGACAAGAAGGGCATGGACAGGGGGCTCTACCCCACCTACTACCTGCACCTGGACAATGACAAAAAGGTGATTTGGGCTGGGGGCATGGAGACCCCTGGGGGTCTGCAGCCATCCCAGAGAGCACCCTCAGGGTTTGGGGGGATGCTCGCCTGCATCCTCATGTGCTGGTGGGTTCTGAATGGGGCTGCTCCCCTCTCCTGCAGCTCCTGTGCCTGGGAGGGTGAGCTGACACAGCTGGAGAGCCACTAAAGCTGGGCTGGGCTCAGCCCCTCCTGCCCTGCAATGCAGGCAGTATTTTGGGGATCATCTTCATGACTTGCTCAAGGTCATGGCAATGACTTGTTGGGGACAGCAGTGGCGATGGCAGTCACAATGTCCCATTCCCACACTGCTCTACCCAGGTGTTCCTCCTTGCTGGGAGAAAGCGTAAGAAGAGCAAAACCTCCAACTACCTCATCTCCATCGACCCCACCGACCTGTCGCGGGGTGGAGAGAACTTCATCGGGAAGCTGAGGTAGGAGCGGAGCTGGCACCCCAGCTTGGTGGCACCCCAGCTTGGTGGCACCCCAGCTTGGTGGCACCACATTTCTGCAGCACCCTCTCCCCACTCCACGGCTTACAGGCTGTCCCAAGCCATGGCTGGCGCAGACAGGAGGTTAATTCAGCATTTCCCCCTGCTGTGTCTGACCTGAGGAGTGGTGGGGGGCTGAGAGGGGAAAACAAGCTCGGCCGGTTCCTCCCAGCAGACAGGTCATGGCTAGAAAAGGCACCTGGCAAGTCCCAGCCCGCCCTGCCAGCAGCCCCACAGCAATGCTGGGGGTCCCCGAGGTGGCAGCACCCTATCACACCCTGATTTGGGGGTTCCTTGAACCCAAGGAAACCACTGGAGAGTGGGAAGGTCAGGATTAGTGGGGAGCTGCACCAGGGGTTTGCAGCCAAACCAAAACCAAGGCTGTGCTTGGAGAGAGGTCACAGAGGGGGCAGAGGGGACTCAGTGGCATCACCTGAGCCACGGCCACGTCCCACCCTTGGCTGCAGATCCAACCTGATGGGAACGAGGTTCACCGTGTTCGACAACGGCGCCAACCCCGACAGGGCCAACGCCGACTGGTCCAACGTGCGGCAGGAGCTCTCGGCCGTGGTCTACGTAAGAGCAGCCCCACAGGAGCCCCTTCCCACCTCCCCTGGGCAGGGAGAGAGGGGTTCCCACCCTGCACCCCTTCACTGGGGCTTGCAGATGTGTGGGATGGGCTGGAGCCACCTCCGAGCCCTCGTTTAGCCCCCATGGGAGGCTGAAACCTGCAGTGGTTCCTGGTTTTAGGGACAGGGTTTCTCTTGCAGGAAACCAACGTTTTAGGGTTCAAAGGCCCCAGGAAGATGACTGTCATCATCCCTGGCATGAATGCTGACTGTGAGAGGGTGCCCATCCGGCCCCGGAATGTAAGTCAGGGCTAGACTGGGAGAAACTCCTTGGGAGCTGGGTTTGCTGGGCACCACTTTGGGTTTTACCCATCTTGGGGCATGGAGAGGCTTTCAGGTGTCCCTGGGAGGTGGGAGACATGGTGTCTGGGTTTTTCTGATCCCATTTCCAGCTGGGTCCTGTTCCAGAGCATCCCCCAGGATGCCACAGGAGGTGGCAGGGCTCTGGAGGGGTCCCCCCAACTCTGCTCCCCTCCCCAGGATAACGACGGCCTCCTGATGCGATGGCAGAACAGGAACATGGACAACGTGATCGAGCTGCACAACAAAGCCCCGGTGTGGAACGATGAGACCCAGTCCTACGTCCTCAATTTCCACGGCCGTGTCACCCACGCCTCCGTCAAAAATTTCCAGATCGTGCACAGCAGTGACCGTAAGCTGGGACAGGGGATGGGGTGGAGGAGCACTGCCTCGTGAGCTGGCCCCAGCACCCACTGTTTTTGCTGAAATTCAGTTTTTTCATGCTCTGGAGTCCTGCCTGCCTTTGCTGGAGCTGGGATGAAGCCAGACAGGGCTCCCTGCAGGAGCTTGGGCGCTGGCAGGGGCAGCGTGTGGGGCTCTGCCGGGCAGATTTAGGGCAGGGACAGATCCTGTGGGTGCTGAGCCCCCATTACCCACCCAGCCCAGAGCATTGTCCCCAGCACACGCTGCTGGGGTGCCCTGTGCCTCGGGGACAGTCCCTGAGCTGAGGGGCGGCAGCAGCTCTGCCTGGATGCGGCTGCTCGTCACCTGTCCGGCGCAGTCAGAAGCCCTTGGCCTCCGGGGTGTTGGGTTACGGGACAGAAAAAGCCTCTTGAGGGCCCCTGGTTATTTTTACAGATTTCCTGTCACCCGCCCTCGTGCAGCAGCCATCCCACGGGCAGGGGGGTGGAGTGAGTGGGGTCCCTGTCCCTTGGGGGGCTGTGGCACCCAGGAAAGGGGGTGCTGGAGGCACCAGAGGGTGCCATGGGAAAGTGATGCTTTTTGGTGATCTGTGCTGCAGCACAGCACAGGAGCCACAGGCTGAGTTTGGGTGGGGGTATGTGGGCAGCTTCTTTGGGCCTCTGCCATGTGGGCAGGTGGGTGCACAGGTGACAGCCTGGCGGCTCTCCCCTCTCTCCCACAGCTGACTACATCGTGATGCAGTTTGGGCGTGTGGCGGATGACGCCTTCACCATGGACTACAACTACCCCCTGTGCGCCGTGCAGGCCTTCGCCATCGCCCTCTCCAGCTTCGACGGGAAGCTGGCCTGCGAGTAGCACCTGCACTGGGACCACTGGGGCCACCAGGACCACTGGGACCACTGGGGCCACTGGGGCCACCAGGACCACTGGGACCACTGGGGCCACTGGGGCCACCAGGACCACTGGGACCACTGGGGCTGCAAGGGCCACCAGGGCCACTGGGACTACCAGGACCTCCAGGGCTGCTGGGACCACAGGGTCACCGGGGCCACTGGGGCTGCTGCCAGTGCCCCGAGGATGCTCCTGCATCCCTGTCCTGCTCCGCTCCCTGAATTTCCACCTTCCTGCAGCCCTGGCTCCTCCTGGGGTGGTTCGAGGCACCTGGTGCCCGCTGGGTGCTGTGGGATGCTCACCCAGCTGCAGCCACGCTGCCTCTCCGGGTAAATTCGGGGCAAATTGCTGGGATGGGGTGATGGCAGAGCCAGGCTGGAGGTGAATTCATATTCAGCAGATGAGGCTGACTGCAATCCCTGTCTCATCCCTTTGTTGGACTCAGATCCTGGAAACTCATCTGCCCTCTCCCCTGCTTTTTTATTTTTTCTTTTGGGTTTTTTGTTTGTCTGTTTTTGTTTGGTTTTGGGGTTGTTTGTTTGTTTCTAAAGGTTTATGCTCAGTCTCCCAGTGAGAAGGGGGTAGGTGGTCTCCTCACTTTGTGTTTCCTCATCCCTGCCCACATGCAGGTGGGCTCTGCCTAAGCTCCCAGCTAAACCCCCCATGCCAGCTCATTGCCCACCGGGCACAAAACCCCTCTTTTGCCCCATTTTGCCCTGGTGTGAGTGGATGGCTAGTGCCCATGGTGTGTTTGTACCCACTGGGTCTCACCTCACTGCCCAGAATTTGCTTTTTAGGGATTTGGGGCCCTGAGGAGCAGCCTGGCGCCGGCAGCACGCGGGCACGTGCCGAGGGGTGACAGTGCCAGCAGAGGAGGGCTGGCAGGCACGTGAGGCAGAGCTTGCATTGCTGGCAGGTGGCCCAGCTGGGCCAGGGCTGCCAGGAGGGACCTGGAAGAGAAAACTCAGGGTGCACCAGGAAGCAGTGAGTGACTCACGAGGCGTGGCGCGGTGCTGAGTCACGCTCAGCACCCAGACGGGCCCTGCTGGGCTCCCCGTGCCCTCAACCCTCGCTGCCCCTTTGCTCTGCCGTGCCCCTCACGTGCCCCAGGTGTCCCCAGAGCTGGTGCTCTCTGTTCATGAGAGGAGGTGGGCAGAAGGTGCCATCCCCTGTCTCACATTGATGGGGAGATGCTGAACAAAAGCAGCTCACAGGGAGCAGGGCAGCTCATGCCCCCAGTTCCACCAGTTATGGGGTGAGGATTTGGCTGCACAAACAAATCTGATTAATTCAGTGGTGAGAAAAACGGGGACGTGCCAAGGAGCCCTGAGATGGCATCCTCAGCTCTCTGGTGCTGTGTCTCACCTGCTCAGCTCACACACTGACTCCAGAACCATGTGGGATTCCCTTCCCAGGACACAAAGGGGTTGTTCCCCCCTTCTGGGGGTGATATGAGCCCCCAGATCAATGCAGCTGAGAGGCAGAAAGGCTGAGGAGCAGATGGATGAGATGGATGTGGTTGTGCAAGAGGGATGCTCATCCTCTCCGGGCAGTGTCGCAACAGCACCGTGGGCTGAGCCTGGAGCTGAGGACAGATGACAGTGACAGGGGCACCATGAGCTGCTGGACCACTGGTGAACATCTGCCCCAGAGGCTTTGCAGATGGGAGTGGAGCTCTTCCCCAGCTGCATGAATCTGGCCTTCATGATTCTCGTGGTGGGGCAGGCAGAGGTGGACAGCTTGGGGACAAGCCAGCCCGTGTGGGACATCATCCATCACCCAGACATTGAGCTCAGGGAACACTTTGTGAGCTAAAGGCAGAACCAGCCACAGCAGTTCGGGGCCAGCATCCCTGACGAGGTATGGCCAGCAAATGTGGGGAAAGCAGGAGCTTTCTGCCCAAATCCAGCCACAGGCCCAACATCTGTTTGAAATCGGGACGAGCTCAGCTCACGGTTGAGGCAATGCTTGTCCCCATTTCCTCCAGTGCAAGGAGAAAAGAAGCAGCCGGGTGAGAGAGAGGGCTTTGGGCTCCCCACATTCTGTCTGCTGTTATCCCAGCTGCTCCCTGGGTTGATTGTCCCTCCCCTCACCCAAAAACTTTCCATTTTCCATTTGCCCACTGTTGCTTGCAGGTTTCCCTGGCCTGCCACCCGTGGCAGAGCAGAATCCCTGTCCTGGGTGTCCCTTGCAGTGTCACCCAAAGCCAGAGCAGCCGCTGCATCAGCCGCCCACCCCAAATCCCTTTTACAAACCCTCTAACGCAAACCAACTGTGGCAGAAGAAACAAATGAAAACAATTTAATGGGGCGATGGATGTTCGGGCCCTTTGTTTGCGCTGGCTGTTAACACCAGAGGAGATGAGGGATGGAAGCAGTTGAAATGTGGATCTGCTCTGGCCGGCGGAAAGTGTGACGGATGCGCCGGCAGGCCAATGGCTGAGGGTGCCGGGGTGTGCGTGGGTGTGAAAGGAATGCTCGCTGCAAGAAAAGATAAAAAAAAAAAAAAAAAAGAAGAAGAAGAAAGAGCCTTATCAATGGTGCTTGAGTCCAAAGTGTGTGTGTTCCTTGGAGAAAGGGTTTCCTCAATCCCCAGGGATGGTGTTTTCCCTGCAGTGTGGGATTTTGAGGGTTCGGAGGTTGTTTTAGGGGTGCTGGCTCTGGGCTGGTGCTGTAGGCGTGGATTTAACCCCACAAAGTGCCCGTGCAGGGGCACAAGCATGGCCAGTGGCCAGAGGCGACTGTCGTCAGCTCCTCAAGGGAACCTCCTGGGAAATGTTTTATTTTTGCAGAGGTGCTTATAAGGCAAAGGGGAGGAAGAAAATAAGGCCCCACCTCGCTGCTGAGCCCATCCCAGCCAGGACTTGTGTCCCTGCAGCGCTGGTGGCTCTCTCTGTGGTTCGTCCCCATCCTGTCCTGATGGGTGCAAAGATGCTGGTCCAGAGCTGAGCAGCAAGGTGGACATGGGGGCTCTTCAACCACTGGCTTCTCCCTCTTTTGCAGAGGGGATTTGGGGGGCTCCATGCACCCAGCTCTGAGCCCTGCTCTCTTTGGGGGGCTGACAGATATTTCTGTGGGTTCCAGGAGGCAAAAGCCCCACTGGGAAAGCACCTGAGGAGGGAAGGGCTGGTACATGCTGGGGGCTGTGGGAGGGGAGACCAGCACTGGGAAACTCCTTGTCCAGCAATGGAACTGCTGGAGATGTTTGGTTCCCAGCGAGCTGCCCTGGCCCCAGCCCTGGGGATCTCTCTCCACCTCTGAAGTGGCAAAACATTAATTAATTAAAGAAGTGATTGCCATGAGGTGTTCTTCTCTTCCCTCCCCCTCCCCTTCTATTTATTTGGTACCATTTTTTAGGGGGAAAGGCAGACTGGTGAGCTCAGCTGTGGCTTTGCAGAATGGGCTTCTCGATGCAGCAATGGGAAAGCCAATATTTTTCAACCGCTTTTTAAAAGGAGTAATTTTTTAATTAGTGAATCCATTCTGGAGAAGTGTTGGAGTTTTACAATGTTGTAGCTGTTCTTGGTGTGTTGCCTAGACTTGGATGTTCTGGCCATAAGAAAATATTATTTATGGCGTTGCAGCTTGCAGCTCTTTTATATTATAATTTGAGAAAGGAAGTTGCTGTTCCCACCAGTGGACAGAAAAATAGCAGAAACAAGGACTATGGACTTCTGAAGGAAGAAAATAAATAAAAATTAAGAGGCAGAATGGAAACAAACCACTGAGCCAGCCTTGAATCTTTGCACTCCTGAACAAGCTCATCCCAGCATCGCCATCAGTTGTGCTGGATGCTGCAGCCAGACCCCTGCCCAAATGGCAAGGCCAGAGCAGCAGGGACCCCCTCAGCCCTCCCCTGCTCAGGGTTACATGTGTTCCTAAACATTTGTGGATCAGGATTTTATTCATGGGCTAATGCACACTTGTTTGCTCATGCCTTACTCAGCCTAAACTCCTATTGAACTCAATTAAGGCTGTCATCTCCAGGAGCACTCAATGTCATTTTTGCCCAAGTAAGGGATGAGTAACGAGGCTCTGAGCAGCCCTTGGAGAATAGCAGCCATTTTGTTGCAGTTTTTGGTCCAGATTTCTTACAAGTTAGCAGCAGGCCAAGGGTGGAAGAATGCGATATGGCTTTATGAATCACACACAATTGCTGAATGCGCTGGATGCCTCAGAGCCCGTCGCTTCACGGGCTGAAGCATTGGCTGTCTTGTCCCAAAACGCTTGAATACAACCGAGCTCATGGTGAAAATTAGAAAAATATGTTTCTGGAAGGAACGGGATGCAAAGAACATCCCTTGTCCCAGCAGGGCGCTGGGAGGATTCCTCACCCTGGTTTATCTCTGGGGGTTTTGGGTACTGTGGCACAGCCCTGTGGAGGCCCAGGGGGACTGGGGCTTTTGCCCCTTTTGGGGCTGCAGCTCCTGATGGTCAGGCTGGGTCGTGGCCAGGGATTTGTATGTGATCTGCTTGCTGTGGCTTAGCACATTACCACCCATCAGCTCGCTCAGAGGAAGTGACCATGGTGTGGTTCCTGGCTGAATTCCCTTGAGAAATCCCAACAGCGTGGGCTGAATTCCCATCCTGGGCACCATGGGGTGCGTGAAACAGGGAATCTGCACATTGGTGGGATGCAGGGGACTGAGAGAGTGTGTGTGTGTGTGTGAGGATGAGGAAAGGGAAGAGGGTGTTTGGAGGGAGATGAAGATGTCAGGATGGGAAGGAAGAGGAGGATGAAGGTGTGTGGCACGGCATTACAGTGTGCAGAGGACAATGAAAACATGGCGAAGGGGATGGAGGTGAGCACAGGGACAAGAGTGAATGAAGAGTGGGCACAGAGGGTGATGAAGATGTGCAGAAGGGGATGAAGGTGTGCACGGGTGACCCTGGCTGGCTGCGGACGGGACAGGACATGGCAGGACAGCAGCACCTTCATGCCCTGGCCCAAGGCCGCATCCCGGGAATGCCGGAGGGCGAAGGAGGAAGAGGAGGAAGGTGAGGAAGGCTCATAGAGGGCGCTCCCATTACCCGGGCCGAGCCGAACTCCAGATCTACCCTTTCCCAAAAAATAAACCTCCCCGTGTAAGGGAAGTCCCGCTGCCCGCGGCCCCGACGGGGAGGTCGGGAGGGTCGGGCGGGAGGAAGGGCCGGGAAGAGGAGGAGGAGGAGGAGGTGGAGAAGGAGGTTAGGGGAGGAGGAGGAGGAGGCCCGGCCCGGCCCCGCCGCCTCCTGATTGACTCCCAACTTTCCGCTCCTCCCTCGCATAAACTTTCCCGTCGCTGCGCCTGGCTCGGTGCGCGGACCCGGAGCCCGCCGCGCTCCCCGCATTCCTGCCGCCCGCCCCGGCCCGGCCCGGCCCCGGCCCCGGCCCCGCTCCGGCCCCGGCCCCGCTCCCGGCACCGCGGCCGGCCCAGCCCCTCCGGAGCACGGAGCAGGTAAGCGCCCGCCGGGAAGAGACTCCCAACCCCCCTTCCTCCGCCTCCTCCTCCTCCTCCTCCAGCCCCTCCTTCCTCCCGGCCCGCAGCCCCGGCGGATGGCGGGGGGCGCCGGGGTCGCTCCGGCCCTGCTCGCCCCCCGGCCGGAGCTCGGTGCGTTCCCTCGGTGCCTCCCCGCGATGGGGTGTGTGTGTGTGTTTGGGTGGGGGGCTCAGTCGGGCTGGTTGCGCTGCCCCCGTCGGTTCCCGGGCTCCCGCCCCGTCGGGGCTGCGCTGCCCCCGCTCGGTCCCCGCCGGGTCCCCCCGGGGTGACAAAGGGGCCTTGTGCCCGCACGTCGGGAGCCATCGCACCGGACGTTGCGGACGGGGATTGCCCGCCCCGGCCCGAGCCCCCCGGGTGAGGTGCGGGGTCACCCGCGTGTCACGCTACATGTGTGTCACACGCATGTAGGGGATGACCGTGCACTGACTGTATGCTAAACACTTTGTGCCTCGTCATAGGGGTGCTTTGCTAACGAGGCGGCAATTAGATGTATAATTTTCAGCAGTGTGTCATCTTTATTATTATTATTATTATTTTATTTTTACACCCTCCTTGGGTTTGGTGTTGTTTTTTTTCCCCTTAACCCCCTTGGAAGGTAAATACGGCCAAGCCCTCGCAGAGCCACCCACCTCCAACCCCCCGAAACCGCTCAGGCCCTGTTCAACACATTTGGCTTCTACTGACTGAGAAAAAAACCAGTTTGGGGAGAAACCAGCTGGAAATGATACCAGCGGCCCAGCTGGTGTGGCGGGCACCCTGCAGCTGTTGGGTGCTTGGCAGGGGGAAAGGTGAAGGCTGAGATTTTGGGGGGTTTTGGTGCTTTGCAGGGAGCCGGGACAAGCCGGGCTGGGCGATGGTCCCATCAGAGAAGCGATAATCTCCTGTGTCAGGCACGCCGGGGTATTTTGGGCTCCGGCATCCTCTGTCCCCTCCTATCGCTTTACCCCGCGCGGGTACGTGCGTGTCGTGAGTCAGGGCATTGGCAGTGCCCGGCCACCCTGGGGGGCCCTGCCAGCCTGGCTGCCAGCCTCCCCTTGGTGCTGGGGCACTCGTGATGCTGAGTGGGGAATTGGGGTTTGCCAGGCTGGTGTGCCCCCCGTGCACCCACTGGAGCTGGGGCTGCTGTGGCCTCACAGCCCACAGCCCTTGGGGGTCATTTCCCCCAGGACTGGGAGAAAAAGGGTCCCCAAAGCTGGTGAGGAGTGAGGGCTTGCTGAGGTGGTGAAGCTGGAACAGAAATGGGTAGGGGGGCTGGGACCCTGGTGGCAGGGCAGGTGATGGTCACTGTGGCAGTGCCCCAACACTTCCCCACCAGGGAGGATGAGCATGACTGTCCCATGGGGAGAAGGCGCTGGATTTGGCCCTGTTTGGGTGTTCCAGGGTCAGCATTCCCATGGGAAGAGGCTGCAGATGGCTGTGGGGCGAGCAGCTCCTCCTGACAGCTGGGTGGCACAGGGGGACAGTGCCATCCCCAGGGACCTCGAGAGCCCAGCTACCTCCCCACCGTGGGCCTGTGGCTGGCACCACACTGGATTTTCTGACAGGAATAACCCTCTGAAAGCAACGGGTCCAGCCACCTTCTATAAATGGCACCCAGGTACTTCAAGGAGCTTCGTCCTGCCCGTGGTGGCTGCAACATTGTGGGGAGTGGACGGATGTTTCAACCAGGGCATTTTGGACAGCATAACCCTCCAGCATAAAATCCCTTCCCTCCAAAGCAGAATCCTCCAGCTCCATCAGGAAAAGGGACTTGCATCCATTTGCCATGGCACGCGGTGGCTGTTTATCATGATATCAGAAACAGCATCTCCTTTTAATCACCATTTAATCCCCATCTTGCCACCACCAAGTGGGTTGGGAGGCGAGTCCCGGTGGCCCTGGCACTGTGCCCAAGGAAGGAACCTTTTCCTGGCGGTGTGTGAGCAGGTCATGGCACTGAGGAGGTGGGGGTGGCAGCGGTAATCAGCTATAATTAATGTATTAAAAAGCAAGTAACCGCGCAGCTCCCATCAAACACACAGACAGCACGAGGCTGGTGGCAGGTGAGCTCCGGGGTGAGACTGGGTGCAGGGACGCAGCAGCCAGAAAGGGCAAAAATGGGCAATTTTGGGCTGTTTTGGGGAGGAAGTTCTGTTTTCCTGCGTTCGTATCTCTTCTTCTGTCTGTGGGATTGGAAGTGGAGGGGAAGAGGGGAGAAGGGGCAGCAGAACCCTAACCAGGGGTGCTGCTGAGATTTGTGTGACAAGAGCCATCCTGAGGCTCTTGGTGAGGTTGGAATCTCTCCATCCATCGCTGAACTGGACGGATGCTTTCCAAAAACTCTCCCATCTCTGGGAGCTTCCCTCTCTCATTAAATCCCTGATGGCTGTGGCGAGGGGCTGGCAGGACAGCCGCAGTGTTTACATCACCCTGAGCGCCGCTGGCGGATGGGATATTACCGAGCACCCTTGATTTTGGGAGCTGCCATCCACAGGGGATTTGCTGAGCAGCCAGGCCATGCCCTGACCTCCTGAGCTGTTTGTCCAAGGTGTTTTTTGGGGTGGGGGCCAGGCCGGGAGCCGTGGCGGCCGAGCCCAGGCACCTGCGTGTTGTGGTTGGGGCAGACACCTGAAGCGCATGGGCGTTCGCTATTGCCACCGTCACGTGGCGACTTATGAAATGTTTTTTTGGAGGGAGGGAGGGAGAGAAGGAGGGAGGGAAGGTAATGATGGGGTGAGCCGGCGGGGCCATGCCCCGCACCAGCCTGCAGCGGCCCCCCCTGCGCGATAACGCACGTCCGGATCCCGCTGCGGGTCTGGGCATGCTGCTGCAGCTCGGCTCCGCTGCTCCAGCTTTCCCCGCCTGTGAAATGGGAGCGAGGGGCCCCGGGAAAAGCTCCTGGTGCTGCCGGTCAGCCACTGGCCTGGCCGTGGTGGTGGGAGCAGGGGTTGTGTGGTGCTGGTGCTGTTTTGGGCTCCCTGTGCCGCTCGTGGCGGGGTTCCTGGTGAGCCCATGAGGCTGAGCCCTTTGGAGGTGACAGGCCATGAAGCCCATGGTCTCGTTCTTGGGGTTGGCAGATGGTGGCCTTGTGGTGACAGTGTTCACATAGGGCTCTATGATTTGGGAAAATACTGATTGCATGAGGCACGTCCCATCCTGGCATCACAAATCCCCATGGAACTCATCCCCCCATCGCATCCCAAACAGATGTGATGCTCCAGCACCCCCAGCGTGCCCCATTACGCTGCCATGAGACAACAGCAGCCCCGAAACCCATCGTGCCCACCGCTGCCACCTCCCATCGGGGCGCTGGGTGTGTCACAGGCTCTGCTGGGTCTCTGCTCCATAAACCCGACCCGGAGCTCACCCTGGGGCACAGTGCTTGAGCTGAGGTGACAGCGGGGCTGCGCTGCTCGCAGTGAGTGAGTGATGGCGGAGGCTGCTCGCTCCCCTTCCCCCTGATCGGGACGGGCCCGGAGCGTGTGCTGGCAGCGCTCCCCGGGCTGCGGGGGGTGGCTGGCCGGGCAGGGGACAGCAGGGCTGCAGCTAATTTTAGGAGGTGGGCAGAGCCTCGGGGGAAGCAGCCGGCTGGAGGGAGGTGTCGCACTCGCACCGCGGTGCCCACGAGCATCGAGCGTGAGCGCTGGGGTGACCCTGGCTCCGGAGATGCTGCCGTGGGATGATGCCAAGGGGGCCCTGCGCTGGCAGCCTCGCTTGGTGCTCTGAGGAAGAACCGTGCCCTGCGGATGCTGGAGGGGCATCACACCCGCGGAAACACTCAAGGGCAAAGCCTCTCATTCCCGGTTGGCATCATCCAGGAGGCGGGATAGAGAGACAGAGCCCTGTGCCGCTCCGTGCCTCAGTTTCCCCGTGCCCGTCTCGCCAGCGCTGCCCCGGCGGAGGCAGGAAGGCTGAGCCGGGCTCGGGGATCCTCGCCTGCGAGCGCCAAGCCTTATTATTTCCCCACAACTGTCTCCTCCTCGCTCCTCGTAAAATTAGATCCAGCTGTTCACAATAGCCACTAACTTCTCTCCGGAAGATGTTCAAAGTTTACAGACGCGGGTGCGTGGAGGATGGGCTGCCGTTCCCATGCCAGCTCCTCGCCCTTCCCCCAGAGGCAGCCAGCTCCTGCCTCCCCCCGCCGGCTTAGGCAATTCGGGTTTAGGAAGAAGCACACCCGCACGCAGGCGTGCGAGCTCCCGACCCAACCGAGCGTCGGGTTTTTATTAGCAGGAGGATCTGGGAGAGAAGGTCTGGTCCAAGACCCTGCTTTTCCCTGCCCGGCTTTGTGTGAGTTGGGCAGGGTTCTGCTTTCCCTGCTTGCCAGCACCTGTGCCCAGCTGTGGCACGAGTTTGGGCTCCAGTTTTTGCATGGAGTGGTTGCTGTGTCCCTTGCAGCCTTGCCTGGTGGCACTGCAGAGTTGTCAGGTCCAGCTGAGGTGTTTGGACATCAGCGTGCTGGGCAGGGGTCTGACACACTGTGCTTGGGGCCATGCTCCTCGCTGGAGCTCCTTCTTTTACCCAGAATACTGCCTTCATGTATTTTTAGCAGTTTTCCTCCCCAAGGATTCCAGAGCAATTTTTCAATCTGCGGGAGCTGGAGCCGCCGTGCCCGTCTGCAGCTCTGGGCTGGGGCAGGGGCAGGAGATGCTGGGAGGAGGTGATGAGCTGCCACGGGCTCCCAGCACGCTCCTGGCACGCACAAGGGTTTGCTCGCTGGGAATGGCTGGGGTGGTGGCAGCAAAATGGTGCTAAATCAAAATATCCCTTCCTGGGAATAAAGGCACTGATGGGGTTGGTGCAGGGCAGCCTGTACCTGACATTGCAGCTCCTGGGGCATCTCAGCTGGGCACTGCTTGGAGCAGGAGGGCAGGGAAGCGTGCCTCCATCACAGGGATGACAGTGCAGTGTCACATTCTGTGTCAGGCTTTGGCAGCCAAGGTCACCTCTGTGATGGTGGTGATGCCTGACAGCCGCTCTGCCCGGTGTCCCAGGAGCTGATCCCCCCTGTCAGTGCTCACAGCCCCCATCCCATCCCATCCCATCCCATCCCATCCCATCCCATCCCATCCCATCCCATCCCATCCCATCCCATGGATCCCATCCCATCCCATGGATCCCACCCCATCCCGTCCCAGGGGATGTTTCTGGCTGGGAGCTGAACGTGGCAGTCGCTGCTGAGCCTGGGCTCCAGCGGGTGCCACGGCACAGGCACTGGGCACAGCTGCTGCCTGGGCAGGCTTGGGTTTCACGGGGGCGGAGGCGGCCGGGGGCAGGTGTGAAATTCATTGCAGCCTTCCTCCTCCTCCTCCTCCTCCTCGCCTGGTAGTGTCCCCCTGGGAGATGTTTTCCCTGGCCCTGCTGCAATGGCATAAAATGGGGTCAGCAGCACCTGGAGCTCTTCTGTGGAGGCATTTCTCCTCCTAGGAGCAGGACAGAGGGCTGGTGGGGTCCCTGGGGTGCCTGGCTGGCCCCAGTTGTAGGACACTGTCCCACTGCAGGCACAGAACTGCCTGACCCGGGATTCCCAGAGACTCTTGTTTTCCCCTTGGGACAAGCTGGGAGTCCCCAAGGACTCGGTGGCCACTCTGAGCTCATCTACAGGTGATGTTGAGAAGACATGCTGAGATGTCTTATTTTGGCAAATCCAGCCATCCTGAATGGGTGCTGTGTCCAGCACTGGCTGTGCCATGGGCTCCCAGCTCTGGGGGTGTCACGGGACAGCATGGAGGTGGCCCATCCCCAGCAGGCAACTCCAACCCTGTTGTTTCCATGTTTCATAACACAGAGAGCAATTAATGCTCTAAAAGCTTTCTATTTATGCGCTGCTGGGTGAAACGCCCCGTCCTGGCTGGGCAGGGCAGCGTAATTGGGCCAGGGAGGCACGCCGGGTTACAGTGTCCGTCTGTCCTCTGCCCTCGGGTCCTGAGCCTCAAGACTCGAGCAAAACCGGCTCAGGTCCTGCACAAGGCGAAACCCAGCTGTGCCAGGACTGGGAAAAGGAGGGGTTGGTTTGGATCCCTGTGATTCTGCCATTAGCTGTGCCCTGCGTTTGCCTCATCCCCTCCCTCCTCCCTACCCCCAATATTTTGGGAGCAAATCTCTCACATTTTCTCTTTGTTCATCCACAGCTCCCTGGGATGAGGGGTCTGAGCATCCCTGAGCCTCGCATGGCTGAGCAAGGAGCAGCCACATCCCTGCCAGCCCAGGGCTCTGCAGGGAGCTGGGGGAGCCTGTTGGGGGGCACGGGGAGCCCGGGGCAGCCCTGGCAGCTCTCCTGGCCCTGGTGGGATGCTGCCACGTGGCTTCCTGCGGTTTCCTCGCTCCGATTGCTTCCTGAGCCGCCCGCCAAGCCGGAAGGGACAGGAAGTGATAGAGGGCAGGAAATTAGCTGGGCTGTCTCACGGGGAGCTGGCCTGGTGCACTGGGGGCTCTGCCACCGCCTGGCTCCCCACCCTGTGCCAGGCGACCCTTCAGAGAGGCTGTGGCCAGTCAGGGAGTGCAGACCTGGGTGGGAGAGAGCAGAGTGGCCATCATTCCCTCCCCGAGCCAGGGAATCCCTCAGCACAGCCTGGGAGCTGTTTGGAAGAGGAGCACGATGTAAACAAACCTCCTTTCACCGCCCTCTCACCCGCCCCGGTGAGCTCTGGCTGTCCCTGGCACGGCCATGTGCCAGCCAGGATGGCGTTCCCCTGCAGGAATGGGACGCCAGGGTGTTCCCAAAGGGTCCCTGGGCACGGTGCCAGGGGTGTGGGGCTCCTGTGAAGCGCTGCAGGGTCATCCTGGCACAGCCGAGAGCACCCTGGGTCATCCTGGCCAAGCCAAGAGCATCCTGCTCTGTGCACTGCGTCTTCTCTGGGGTGCTGTGGTCTTGCTGGTGTCCCCCAGGAGCTCCACAGCTTTTGGGTTTCCTTCCAGGGGCTCTGCAGAGCTGTGACCGTGTGGGCAGCATTCCTGCTGGCCGTGTCACCAGGTGGGGAGAGGCAGGAGCAGGGACACGGCCCCCAGCCAGAGCTGCCCTGCCTGAAATGAGGGGTTTGTTGGTGAAACCCTCTGCCTGCCTACAGCTCAGTGCCAGCTGTGAGCCCAGTGTGCCAGCACAGGAGGAGCTGGGGTGCCCTAGAGCCCCATCTTTGAGGTATCACAGCACGCTCAGCACCAGGGAGGATGGGGGCTTGTGTCCCCCTCACCTGCAGAGTGTGGGTGCTATCAGTGACAGTGACAGGGATGGGTGACAGCAGCCTCGTGTCCCCCACAGGGCTGGTGCAGGGGCACTGCGCTGGGGCAGGGCTGAGCTGCTCCGTGCTGATCCTGCCCAGGCTTGTCTTGAACTTTTATCCTTTTGCCTGTGCCTTTGGGGTCTGTGTGCAGGGGGAGGGAGAAGGGCTGGATTGCCCTGGGCCCCTGCATGGGGAGGCAGGATGGATCCAGGATGGATCCAGGATGGAGGCAGGATGGATCCAGGATGCAGCTGGACCCCCTCCCTGTCTTTGCAGGGTTCTTTGCCTCCTCAGTGTCCCCTTTGCAGAGCCTTTTTGTCCCAATGTCCCCAATGTCCCCTGGCACCTGAGCAGCCCCAGGAGAGAAGGGCTCCTTGGGGCTGCTCTGCCCCACGCCTTGTCCCTCTTTGTGCTGTGCTGCAATCCCCTGCTGGAGCTGCTGACCGTGCCCTCCATCCAGGTGGTTTGGGGAGAAGCTGTGGCAGCAGCCACCACCACCCCTGTCCCAGTTTGGGCAGCACACCAGGGTTTGGGGCAGTGCAAGGGCTGCTCCAAGGGGGTGTGCCCCATGGTGCACCAGGTGGGATGGTGCTTTTGGGGCTGACCATGCTGGGGGAGAGGAATGTGCTGTCCTCAGCCTGGCAGCATGGGTCAAGGGTGAGGTCTGGGTGCATGGGGGCACTGTGGGAGTGATGGGCACCTCTGCCCGTGTCACAATGTCCCGGTGCCCAGCCCCAGGTGCTCTCCCCTGTGCCACCCTGCACGTCCCTGACCCGATCCCTATCTCAGCTGGTTGTGCTGGATCCAGCAGCACCTTGCTCCTGCCTTTTGGCACTCACAGGGTGCCCACGGTGCTTCTGTGACTGCAAACACTGCCTCCAAAGTATTTCCTTCCCTCACCCACCACAAAACACCCATTTCTCAGGTGTCCTTCCCTCGTTGCTTTTGCAGGGTTTAAGGAGGTTTCCTGTAGCTCTAGCAGGGTCCCCAGCCCCAAGCAGCTCTCCCAACAGGGCCTGCAGCCCCACTGCCTGCTCAGGCCCCACGTTTGCCTCCTCACATGCCCTGGCCCTGCTGCTGGGAGCTGTGGGAACACCGTCCCAGTCTCCTGGGCAGCCTTGACCTGGCAGGGAGATAAGGGACAGGCCCACAAATTCAGGGAGTGAGGGGCAAGTGAGCTGGAAGTGGGGCCACCTCCTGGGCTGGTGCCGGTGACCATCCCCTCTCATGGGTGATGGGCATCCTCAGAGCGGGCAGGCATCCCCTGGGGATGTGGGTTAGGGTCCCGGGGTGCCCAAACCCTGCAGAGATGCCCGTGCCATGGGAAGGGTGATCTCTAGGATGCCCAAACCCTGCAGAGATGCCCTTGCCCTGGGAGGGGTGGTCTCTAGGATGCCCAAACCCTGCAGACATGCCCCTGCCATGGGAAGGGTGATCTCTAGGATGCCCAAACCCTGCAGAGATGCCCGTGCCATGGGAAGGGTGATCTCTAGGATGCCCAAACCCTGCAAAGATGCCTGTGCCATGGGAAGGGTGATCTCTGGGATGCCCAAACCCTGCAGAGATGCCCTTGCCCTGGGAAGGGTGGTCTCTAGGATGCCCAAACCCTGCAGACATGCCCCTGCCATGGGAAGGGTGGTCTCCCTGCCCTCTCCCTGCGGAGCAGCTGGCAGCCAGCAGCCGGTGCCATTATTTTCTGGCCGGTCCGGTCCCCGTTTTGCCCGTGCCGAGCAGGTCTGGCCGCGGTCTCCGCGGGCCGTCCAGCCGTGCCGGTTCCCTAATTGCTGCTGTTGTTGGTGTTTTGTAAGGGCAGGGTGGAGCCGTGCCTTGCGTCAGCGCGGTGCATGCACCCTCCCTCCAGGAAATCCAATGGCTTCCAATGCCTGGCCAAAAGCAGGTTCGGTGGAGGAGGAGGAGGAGGAGGAGAAGGAGGAGGAGCTGCTTCCTCGCACCTTGGCCGGGGCCCCAGCATCGCCCTCCCTCCTCTCCCAGCTTCCCTGAAAAGGCTGGGCCGGGATTTCCCTGCTGGAGGGGCTGGGGACCGCCAGGGGAGGGGGACACGGGTGTCACAGGCAGGGTGTGGGGTCAGCTGTCACCCTGCCTGGGCAGGCAGTGCCTGGCACGGTGACCCGGGGCACTGGGCACGCTGCCTGCCGGGGTGCAGCCAGCCCATGGTGGTTTTGCTCTTTGTACTACAGCTTTTCCCTTGGCCCCCAAAACACCCATCAGCAGGGATGGCAGGGAGTCTGGTGAGTCCCTGTAAAATCACCCTGTGGCACCAGCTCTCAGGGATTTCCTCTGTTAGGCTGAGCTGATGGTGCTGTGGGTGCTGCTGGGTCCTGGGCTGGCACCGGCCTGCAGGGTCCCTGGCACTGAGATTGGCACCGGGGGCACTGAGCTGCCACGGTGCTGAGGGGTCTGGGTTTGCCATGGGGCTGCTGTGGGGTCACTGAGGCCTTTGGGGGCGGCTGCAGAAATTGGGGACTCTCAGGTTCCCCCATGTCTGGGGGTCTTGAGGGGCCAGCCAGGGCTCAGCACCAGGACAGTCACACCCCACTGGGACAGAGCCCTGATGCTCTGGGCTGTATGGGGGATTGAGGATCCCCCTGGGCCTGTTCCCATATGCCACCCTCTCCATCCCTCCCATCCCCAGAGCCCTGTGGGGTTTGGACCCCGCATTGCTGCCCCACGGAGCCAGCAGCAGCAGGCACAGCCAGGGTGCCCCTGCCCCGTCCTGCAGCGCTGCCGCCATCCCTGCCTTGGCCGGCTGGCTCGATCCTGCAATCCCTCCAATGCAGTTCTCCTTATTTGGCCACAGTGCTCAGCAAGAGGGGGGGACGGCACCGGAGGGGCTGACATCACATCGCGACGAGCGGGAGGGAGAGAGAGAGAGGAGCGATGGGGGGGCTGAGTTTCTTTTTTTATAAAAGGAAAAAAAAAAAAAAAAAAGAGGCAGCGAGCAAGGCCTCGCAGCGGCACTTGAGCCAGCGGGCTCAGCAGTTCCTTTAAAAGGAGATGTCTGTGCTGGAGACCTTTGTACACTCCCAGCCCGTCCGGGAAGCGCGGCGGCGCAGGAGACACCTCTGCGCTCCCACCGCCGGCAGCTGCCGCCAAACATGTTATTGCAAAACTCTGCAACGCTGCTGCGCTGCGAGCTGGGCAGCAGCAGGAGGGAGAGGAGGAGGGCCGAAGGCTCCCCAGCATCACCCACCAGCTGGGGAGGGCCAGGGCCCCAGCTGAGCATCCTCGGGGTGGGGGGCCTCTCCTGGTACCAGGGGAGGGCTGCTGGACGGCTCTGGCCACCTGGTTCCCATTAGTGGGGTCTGGCTTGGAGCTGCTCAGCATCTCCCTTCAGATCCCAGCTCTGCCTTTGCCAGGCATGGTGGAGCTGGGGTTTTAGGGCCTAGGGGTGTTTGTTGGGTCAGCTTGCCCAAAGAGACTGCTGTTTGGCAGTGGGTGCTGGAGCAGGGTCGCAGGGTTCACAGGCTGTGGGGCTGCTGCCACCCTGTCCCGAGGTGTCAGCCATAAACACCATGTGCCCAAGTTCCTTGTATGGGTAATACAGTAGCTGGGGGCAGTTTCCTTCCCAAACTTTATTTGGGTGGATCCTGGGTGGTCACTTGTGGCTTGGGTTTGGGGGTACTCATAGAAATCATGCTGTGCCCCCAAGGAGAGCCTGTTTGTGTGTCTGATTCCCTACAATGAGATGCTGCTCTGGGTGCCAGTGAGAACAGAGCAAGGGCCAGGAGCAGACCATGCTGTCACTGCACCCCATGGCCCAGCAGGGGTTTCTGGCTCTGACAGGTGTCCCTGTGTCCCAGCAGGTTGTCCCATATCCGTGGGGGCTCAGGGTCGGAGCCCAGAGCAGCCAGCACCATAGCGTCCAACAGCTGGAACGCCAGCGGCAGCCCTGGGGAGGGGCGGGAAGATGGCCAGGACGGCATGGACAAGAGTCTGGACAATGATGCCGAGGGAGTGTGGAGTCCAGACATCGAGCAGAGCTTCCAGGAGGCGCTGGCGATCTACCCACCCTGCGGCCGGAGGAAAATCATCCTCTCCGACGAGGGCAAGATGTACGGTGAGTGCTGGGGCTGGGGTGGAGGCTGAACTGAGAAACCTCCTGCCCCCAACCCACGCTGGGTATCGCCCTGCAGCATCCCCCGAGCCCGAAAGCAGCTGGCTGGGGTTCCTGCTGGCGCTGGGCTGGGCTGGGAGGTGCCGGTGACCTGTGTGTCCCTCCCTGTGTCCCTCCCTCCCGGTGACCTGTGTCCCTCCCTCCCGCTCCCTCCCTCTCTCGGCCCTGCCGGACTGACTGGTTTGGTGAGGCCGTGGGGCAGGGAGCGGGCACGGGACTGCGGGGCCGGGGCAGCCCCAGCCCTCCTGCTCCGCTGTGCCTCCACACAGCTCCCCAAACCTCCCCCAACCGGCCCTGGTGGCCAGAGCACCCTGTGGCAAGGGTCACTCACCCGCCCGAGCCACCCGCACCCAGCTCAGCTTTTGGTGATTTCGTTGCTCAGCCGCACTGAGGGGTTGATTTTGGAGTGTCAGCCTCGTTTTTGGTGTTTTCCCAAACTCCCTGTCCCTGCCAGGGAAGGGATTGGTCCCTCCTGCCCTGCACATGCCATGATGTCACCCCCAAGTCCAGTGGCCTCAAGGCCAGGAGCAGGCTGCCACATTGACATGGTGACAACAGACCAGGGCTTGCATCTCTGTCCCCAGAATTCACCTGCCCAGATGCTGCTGTCACAGCAATGCCTCCCCCAGTGCCACTAGAGAGGGACAAAGGCTTGCTGGGGTGCGCTGTGCCACTCTCCCCACAGCCATGCCAGCTCCCTGTGCCACCCCATCTGCCAGTGCCCCCACCCAGGGCATGGGGGCTGCTGGAGGAGCGGGGTGAGGAGGCGGGGGAGCACAGGGCTTCCCAAGCCTATGCATTTTTTGGATTTCTCTGGGAATAGCTGAAGTGCCGCCGGGAGCCTGGCCCTTCGAAGCACGCCCCAACCGGTTTTTCCAGCCTTTCAGAGACATCTGGCAGCTGCTTAAAGAGGCAGCAGCCCCTGCCCGCCTTTCATCTCCCCCCCACCTTCCCCAGCACCTCCCCACTGGGACCCCCAGGACCCCTGGCTGGCATTACCAAGGGGCACTGGCAGCACAGGCAGTGCCAACATGTGGCATAATGGTGTGTGTGCCAGTGCCTCTGCTGTCCTTCACACCCCTCTTTTTGGGGGTTCCATGGGTGCCCAGGGTGGTGCCAGTGGGGGTATCACCCTCGGGCACTGCGGGGGTGGCAAAGCAAGGTGGGAGCTGGGGAGCCAGGACCCAGCACGGGCACACTGGGCCTTGCTACACACTCGGGTTATTTTTAACCCAGCCTGTCCAACTGGTTCACGTGGTGGTGTCAGGGGAGAGGAATTTGGGGAATGTGGTAATTTGGAGGAGGACGTGCCCTCTCGGAGGGAATGGCACGGTCCAGATGAATCACAGGGAGAGGGACAAGGGACAGGGCACGTGGGCACGGGGATGGCTGTGAGGGCGCAGCCTTGGGCACGGTGTGTGGCAGGATGGGTGCAGGAGATGCTGGGCACCAGGGCTGGCACTGGCTCACTGAGTCCACAAAGGCCCCACATTTCTTTCCTCTATTTTTTCCCCATATTTCAATCCCATTTGCAGGGTATGGGGGTCAGAGGATGGGATTTAAGAGCAGGGCATGCAAAGAGAGGGGTTTGAAGGTGTATCCCCAAAGTGGGGCTCAGCAGCAGGGGGTGTCACCTCACCTGGGTTTAAAGGACACCCTTGCACACCTGGCCCATGCTAGGTGCCAAGGAGGGAGCCAGGAGGGTGGGAGCTGTGCCTCAGGGTGACACCAGGGTGACACCAGGGTGCCATGCCAGCCGTGCCAGGGGTACCCCCTTTGTCACCCACCCACCCACCAGCTCCTGCCTGGCAAGGGGCAGCTGTCTCTGCGTGCCACCTGGCCCTGTCTGTCCCCATGTGTGTGTCCCCCCAGCAGGGCCCAGTTGCTGTGGGGCTGGGAGGGGGCCAATCGGGCTGGAAGAAGAAGTGGGGGGGTGGGTTTGGATTTTTTTTTCTTTAAGGGATTTTTTTTTTTTTATTCTTTTAAAGCCGAAACCCGCTCCAAGGGCATTTCGACAAGTTCCAACCGCGACCATCTGGTCCATTAAAATAAATCTGGCGTGCCTGGCTGCCCCCGTGCCGGGGGGGCGGCGGCGGGGCCGGGGGGGCCGGGGCCGGGAGAAGAAAGCTCCCAGCTGCTCTGACGTTCGAGCGGAGATTGGCCACAGCTGGCCCCTGAAATGTGGCGCAAAAGCAACTTCTGCTTCGAATTAGCCCGGGACGTTAGGAAATACTGGTGGAAAGGCCAGCACGCCTTGGGAACGGGAAGGGGGGATGCCGGGCTGGGGGGATCAGACCGGGACCCCTGCGGGCACTGCCCGGGCTGGGCTCTGCTGGGGCTGCCCTGGGGGTTGTGCGGGGGTCCCTGGGGGCTGTCACCCCGCTCTGAGGCCGGGGATGGGCAGGAACCGGGGTTTGGGGTGTCCTGCCCTGGCATGGCCACCCCCGGGTCCCCGAGGTCGCCCCGATGCTGTCGCGGCAGCGCCACCTCCTGGCAGCGCCTCCCTCGCCAGGCTGGGGGGCCGGGGACGGGACCCCCGAGTGCCGGGCTGAGACCCTGAGAACCCCCTGTGCCGGGGCTGGGAACCCCGAGTGCGGGTCTGGGACGCCCCGAGTGCGGGACTGGGACCCCGCGGGGATCCGGGGCTGATGACCCCCCCGAGTTTCAAGGCTGAGACCCCTCGAAGTGCCGGGGCTCAGACCCTCGAGTGCGGGGCTGAGACCCCCCTGTGCCGGGGCTGGGACCCTGAGACCCCCGAGTGCCAGGGCTGACCCCAGGCTCTGCCCGCAGGTCGTAACGAGCTGATCGCCCGCTACATCAAGCTGCGAACGGGGAAGACACGGACGAGGAAGCAGGTGAGGCGTTGCTCTGCTGGTTTCTCCTGGGGTGGGCTCGGGCTGGGGTGGGAGGTGGTGCCAGGTAAGCCCGAGCGGGAGCGAGTGTCCCGCTGTCATCTGTGTCCCCTCATCCAGCCACTGCTGCTGCCAGCAGGTTCCCCATCCTCTGCGAGGAGCTTCCTTCATCTGTGAACACAAAACCCTTGGGATTTCCTCAGTCCCAGGATGCCTTGATATAGGGGGCAGGCAGCACCCCGGCCCCCCAGCTGTTTGGGGTGACCCTGTGGGTGGCAGGAGCCCCCAGACTCTCTCTGGGCAGTGTCTGTGTGTCTGTGTGTGCCTGCATGGATCTGCTGCACCTTCTGGATCTGGGCACCGTTCCTATCTCTGCCCATTGCCAGGCTTTATGCCACTTGTGCCACAGCAAAGGCACTCCAAACCCCATGGGCTGAGAGCATGGCACCCCCATGCCAGCCAGGGATCCAGGGGTGGGCTGTGTGGGGCTGTGGGGCTGGTCCTGGTGGGGCTGGAGGTACCACGGAGCCCTTGCCCTGCTCTCACTGCCCTGCCTGGCTGGATGCTGGGGCAGGCAGGGATGCAGGCAGGGCAGGAGCACACAGAGGTCCCTGCAGGAGCACACAGAGATCCCTGCAGGAGCACACAGAGGTCCCTGCAAGCCCTTGCTTCACCAAACCTGTCTGAGGAATGAGAAGCCAGTCCACCCATCCCAGCAGAGCCCATGGCCTTGGATGCTTGGGAGCATCCCCCACCACAGGGAGATGGTTGGGTTTGGGACACTTATGCTGGGACTGTCCCATGCCACGAGTCCCCACAAGAGAGGGATGCTGGTCCGCTGACACTGCAGAGGTCATTCCTCCAGGACTTGTGCTGAAAGGAGAGGGATCAGGGTTAGGATTTTGTGGCCACTGGTTTTGTGTTCAGAGCAGTGCCAAGCAGCACTTCATTTCTGGATTAAACACTGAACTGGGCCCCCCCTCCATGGGGGAAGGATGCAGTGCTCTGGGGGATTTGGGAAAGCCATGGGAGAGAGCACCCACAGACAGCACTGATCCCTCTGTGCAGGCATCTCCTGGGCAGCCTGGTGTCTCCTCTTGGACAGCCTGGCACTGATGGGAGCAGGTTTTTGCCAAAATCAGCCCTGAAGCCCTGTGGGTGCATGGACACCCACCCTTCCTGTGGCTGGCCCCCAGCCATGCTGTGCCTTTACTGCCTGGACATCAGCCCCTTTCCTTCAGATCTTGCTCTTAGAGGGGCCTGGACACAAAAACCCAACTTTGTCACCTTTCCCACGTGCAAAACCAGCAGGAGCCCTGGGGCAATGTGCCAGTCCCTCCTGGACCCACAGGCACCTGGGGCACCTCAAACCTGCCAGGTGCTGGCAGGGTCTGTCTGTCCATCCCCAAGAGGTGCTAAATGGGGACCCCCTCAACTGCAGCAGCTTTACACCAAGGAGCTCCACCCCAGCCTGGGGTGGGCACAAACCAGCATCAACCAGGGTGCCCCAGCACTTTCCTTCCTGCAGCTCTTGGCACCTCGGGAGCAGCCACAGCGCTGCCCACTCCTGCACTCCCTGCCCCGGGGACAGAGCCTGCCCTGCAGGATCTTCACTCTCTCTGTGTTTTCCTTTTGAACGGCGTGTTGGGCCCTAGGTGTCCAGCCACATACAGGTTCTAGCTCGGAAGAAGGTGCGGGAGTACCAGGTTGGCATCAAGGTACGTTGGCGCCCTTGCCCAGGTGTCCGCGGCGGTGTCTCTGTGAGCATGGGCAGCCCCTCTCCTTCCTCCTCCTTTCCTCTGGTTGACGGCTCTGCTGTTCCCCCTCTCCTTCTGCTCTCTCTCTGCAGGTCTCTAGCCACTTGCAGGTTCTTGCCCGACGGAAATCTCGTGAGATTCAGTCCAAGCTGAAGGTACGCCCTGCCTCGCCTGGCCCCCACTAACGCACTGGGCTCTGCCGTGTGCTGCTTGCTTTCCTGTTTTACCTCTCCTTTTTTTGGTGTTTTTTTCCCTTCCCCCTCACTTGGCTCCTTGGGTCAGATGGTTTTTTACAGGCATCGTTGTGGGATGCCCAGAGAGAAGTGCAAGGAAGGGCAGCAGAGCCCTGCTCGTTCCTCCAGGAGGGTGAATGTGGTGCCAGATCCCCTCTTTGCATCCAGGCAAGGGCTCTGCCATGGGAGATGTGGGTTTAAACCCTCCTCTGGTGATGTGGGAGGGCTGTCCTCTCTTTTGGGCCATCAGGGGTTGTCCCACAAGGAGAAGAGCCCCCCAGGGCAGGCAGTGAGGCAAAGTGAGGCTCAGGCAAGGTGTGCCAAGGCTCATTTCCCTGCACAGCTGACCTGAGCCAGCTCAGAGCAGGTGCTGGTGGGATGTGGGCAGAAGCAGAGGGGCCCAGGGGTCCCTGCAGGTGCCAGCCCAGTGGTTTGTGATGCTCCAGGGTGTGAGCACTGCCAGGGGCACCACAGGGATGTCAGTGGCAGCAGGTCCAGCTGGGGGCAGTGCCAGGAGCCAAGGGAGCCAAGTGAGAAAAAAATGGATCATTCTCTCTCTCTTTTCTGGTTGGCTTTTCTTTCCTTCCTTCCTTCCTTCTTTCCCTCCTCCTAACTGGAGCCCAACTAACCTTTCCATAGCTGTTCCCACCAAACTTTGTGGTGGCAGTGGGGAGGGTGAGGATGATGGGGGGGCATGGCCAGGACTGAGGGCATCACCAAAGGACCAAGCCCTGCTTGGGTTGGACCCACATGGTGCCAGGTGGGGATCAGAGGGGTCCTCAGAGCACAGCCACCCACTGGGGACAGCCAGCTCCTGCCGTGTGCCTCAGTTAATCACAGCTCCTTGGGGAGCCCCAGGGGTGATTTGCTGCCTTGCTGGGTGAGTGGGAGCCCAGGAAATCTTTGAGGTCCCAAAGGCATCAGCAGCCCCCCCTGTCCTGGGTGCTGTGTCCATCCCAGCACTGAGGCTGGCAGTGCAGCCCACTGTCACCACTGTCAGAGCTGGAGCATTTTCATCCTCAAAGCTTTAATAAACTCCAGCTCGTGCTGCCTGGGAGCCTACCAAGGTGTGCCCCCCACAATCCTTCAGCAGGGACCCCAGTGCCCCATGAGAGGGAGGCCAGGAGGGCTCCTATAGCCAGACCAGGGTTTGGTCTGCCAGGAGAAACCAGGGAGAGCATCTGAAACCTATTTTGGGATGCACCTTTGGGCTTGGATGCCTTAAACCCAGTCTCCAGCCCCAAGGGGAGCAGTCAGGGAAGTAGGAAGGGCAGCAGGGTCAACAGCAGTGGAAGAATAAAATAAAAAAAAAATAAAAATAAAAATAAAAATAAAATAAAATAAAATAAAATAAAATAAAATTCTTTCCTTGCCACTTGGCATGGTGCTGAGCAAAGGGAAGTTGGAGGCAGGAGTGACCCCAGGGCTCCATGGCTGTGCTCTCCATCCCCAGCCATGCTGTCTGAAGGATTCTCCAGGAGCAGAAGGGCAGAGATCCCCCTGAACAATACTTGGAGGATACAGAACATCCCTTCTCAAGACCAGTGCAGGCAGCCCCCTGCCCTCAGGCAGCACTGTGGGATGACCCTGTGGGATGAAAGCACTTCCACAAGCAGTATCTGTATTTTTGAGCTGCAATCAGAGCAGTATCTGTATTTTTGAGCTGCAGCCACGAGCAGTATCTGTATCTGTATTTTTGAGCTGCAGTCAGGTGTGTGTTCGTGCTCCCAGCATGTGGCTGCACGCCCGCCCTCCTGCCCTGCCCCAGGTGAAAATAAATGAAGCATTGATCCCTGGGGAGGGTTCAGAGGCAAAGCAGAGGGTGTGCTCTGGGACCAGCATGGACGTGTCCCAGCAATGCAGCTGGAGGAGCCCTGGAGCTCCTGCCCAGCACTGCTGGGACTTCTGGAGCAAAAGGAAAAGCAATTGGTCTCCTCTGTCAGTGCACACACGGCTCAGGGGTGAGCTCAGGGTTTTCCTTGCAGTGCCTGGAGTGGGGGAATTGGTGCCCACATCCCAGGGCATCCCAGCAGCTTTTCCTCTCCATGCCCCAGCCACAAGCACTGGGGGCTTCTGAGGAGGCTGTGCAGGATAATGAAAAGCCAAGAAAGGCACAGGCCTGGCTGACCACAGTGACCTCCTAAAAGAGTGGGTGGGGGTCCTTGGCATCTCGTTCCTGGTGAGATTGAGCCTGGGCATCAGTGCCCACCATGGGCATCCCCTGGTGACCAGCCAGGTCAAGGGCCTCACTCCCCAGGTCAGGCTGTGGTGATGAGCCATGGTTGGGGTGGTGATGACCCAGTTGTGCTGGTTTCAGCTGTAGAGTTAATTCTCTCTAGAGTTAGTTCAGGTAGAGTTAATTCTCTTCACAGCCACCCCATGCCTGTGCTGTGGAGAAAATTAACTCTGCCCCAGCTGACACCAGCACCCACTTAGGGGAGGTGTGCAGAGCACCCAAAGGTTCCCATCACACTCTAACCTTTTTTTTTTCCTTTCTTTTGCGGACAGGCCATGAACTTGGTAAGTTGAGCTTGAGTCTGAAATTCCTTTTGTTCCCCATTGTATTATGCCCTCTGCAGTGGAGGGGCTAAAAACACTTTGCATCCCCAAGGAGGGAGGGGGCATTTTCCAGACCCATCAGCTTTTGCCCAGAGGATTTTGGCAAGCTTCAGATGTTAATTAATGTTTGAGAAGGGGTGGGGGGATCCCTCTGCAGGGTCCCAGGCTGGGTGGTGGGATTGGCTGCTGCCTTTACAAACCTGTCAGGCACGCTGGGATGAGGGAGCTCATTCTGCCCCTATAACCCTGCTCCCCCCTGTCCCCCCTTTCCCCTCAGGACCAGGTCTCCAAGGACAAGGCTCTGCAGAGCATGGCTTCCATGTCCTCAGCACAGATCGTGTCTGCCAGCGTCCTGCAGAACAAGCTCAGCCCCCCTCCTCCTCTTCCTCAGGCCGTCTTCTCTGCTGCCCCCAGGGTGAGCACAGCCCCAAACCCCCCATGGGGACACTCAGGGGTGGGGGACACCACGGGCTGGGCAGGGGGTGTTCAACAGCCGTTCTCAGCCCTGGTGGCAATGCAGGGCTCCCTGCTGTTGGCAGCAGGTGAGGAGGGAAATGTTGGGAGTGGGAGCATCAGAAGCCACTGACTCTTCCCTGTGCTGTTTTCCCCAGTTTTGGAGTGGGCCTATCCCAGGACAGCCTGGACCCTCTCAGGAGTAAGTACAGACCCCTCCACACCCAGCACCAGCAGGACCCCACCTTGGCAAGGGGCTGGGGCATCCTGGGCTGGGTAAACTGATGATGCTTTTTCATTTCCAGCATTAAACCGTTTGCACAACCAGCTTACCCCATCCAGCCACCCATGCCTCCATCACTAGCCAGTAAGTCACGTCCTCACCCCCTTGGAGGGAACCCAGGGTCCCTGACAGAGATTGTCCCCTCCCATGCACCGTGCCACCCACCTGTGTCTCCTCCCCATCTCTACTGGGGGAAAAGCCTGGCTTGAAATCCAGCAAAAAGCTCCACAGTGAGCAGGACCCTCCAGTCCCTTCCCACCCAGTACAACCCATGTTTTATCCACTCTGTGCTGGGTGGGACGTGGATATGGAAGGTGGGGATGCAGTGGGGACAGGAGCATTGCAGAGGGGCTCACCCCCGTGTTTTATCCATCCTGTGCTGGGTGGGATGTGGATATGGGAGGTGAGGAGGGATACAGTGAGGACAGGGGCTCACCCCTGTGTTTTATCCATCCTGTGCTGGGTGGGATGTGGATATGGGAGGTGTGGGGCACAGCAGCATTGCAGGGGGGGCTCAGGTGGATATGGGAGGTGGGGGATGCAGCAGCATTGCAGGGGGGGCTCACCCCTGTGTTTTATCCACTCTGCTGGGTGGGATGTGGATATGGGAGGTGTGGGCACAGCAGCATTGCAGGGGGGGCTCACCCCTGTGTTTTATCCACTCTGCTGGGTGGGATGTGGATATGGGAGGTGTGGGGCACAGCAGCATTGCAGGGGTGGCTCAGGTGGATATGGGAGGTGTGGGGGTACAGCAGCATTGCAGAGAGGGCTCAGGTGGATATGGGAGGTGTGGGGCACAGCAGCATTGCAGGGGGGGCTCAGGTGGATATGGGAGGTGTGGGGGTACAGCAGCATTGCAGGGGGGGCTCACCCCCGTTCCCGGCTGCCCCTCCACCCCGTGTCCCTCCCCCCGGCTCAGGTTACGAGCCCCTGGCTCCGCTCCCGCCAGCTGCCTCGGCCGTGCCGGTCTGGCAGGACCGCACCATCGCCTCCTCCAAGCTGCGGCTCCTCGAGTACTCCGCCTTCATGGAGGTGCCCCGGGATGCCGAAACGGTAACGCTCCCCTCCGTGTGCCGCTCCCACCCGGGATCACACCCCTCCATCCCCCTGCAATTGCTTCTTAAAAGAAAAACTTACTGTGATGGAGTGAACAAAGTTTAATAATTTGGGGATAGTTGCTTTTTAGTTTTTTTTTTTTTTGAATGCTTATAATTGACATAACTGTTGCCCCTGCAAAAATGAGGACATGGGGGTACAAGAGGATTGTATTTTATTTTATGTCCTCCATGCATCTCTGTTTTATGCATGGACACAACCAAGAAACAAAGTTTAGAAGGATCTTGCCTATAAACACAAGAGAGATGCAGAATTCAGTTGTCTTGCCTTCAAAGTACAAAAGATGTAATTTCTAGAGGAAACTGTGAATCGTATAAATTGATTTGCAATGAGAGTAAGG
This sequence comes from Zonotrichia leucophrys gambelii, assembly GCF_028769735.1. Taxonomy (NCBI): domain Eukaryota; kingdom Metazoa; phylum Chordata; class Aves; order Passeriformes; family Passerellidae; genus Zonotrichia; species Zonotrichia leucophrys. The sequence goes on from NC_088195.1 coordinate 1,378,275, forward strand.
AGACTGTTTCCCCAAAACTACTCATGGCTATTCCCACCCAGGTCACAGCTCTGCTCACTCACATTACAGTAACACCTACAGACTATAGAAAACTGCAAGTTTTTCACTGTAGAAAGTGGGGACTAACAGACAGAAGTTCTATCCCAAATGTTTTGCGGAGATAATCAAAACTCCACAACTTTTGTGAAAGCTGTAAAGCCGGTGTGTTTATTACAGTGCTGGACGCATGTAGGAATCGTTCCCCTCAAAATGACATGCATACCTCTGGGAACTTCAGGTCCTTTTTTCTCAGATACATATGCATACAACTTCACAATAGGTTCATACATATTTATTTTTACGAATTTTGCGTGACATTTGCCGCTATCAGAAAGAATTCCTAGGTCAGGTTCACCTGCTCTCACAGCAGTCTCTCTGTCTCTCTCTGTCACCCTCTGTCTCCCCCTCTTATCTCTGTCCTTCATTGAAGCAGTTTCTCTGAGCTTAGGTTTTGCAGTCAGGCTAAATAGCCACGTTTCCTAACCACAGACTCAACTCAAAAACGCACATTTCACCTAAATCAAAATAGATTTCTACCCTAGAAAATCCCCACTTTGCCTCACAAAGACCTTATGACGGATAATAAACCTCAAACCTCCTGCTGACCCGTGCTGCTGCTGTCCCCACCCCGCTCCCTACAGTACAGCAAACACCTCTTCGTGCACATCGGCCAGACGAACCCCTCGTACAGCGACCCCCTGCTGGAGGCCGTGGACATCCGCCAGATCTACGACAAGTTCCCCGAGAAGAAGGGCGGCCTCAAGGAGCTCTATGAGCGCGGGCCCCAGAACTCCTTCTTCCTCGTCAAGTTTTGGGTACGCTGCTGGGAGGATGAGGGTGGGCAGGGTCGTGCTCGAGGTGCGGGCTCGTTGTGGCAGAGCTGTGTCACAGATATGTTTTATGGAAAGTCCTTTCCTTAGGATTCCTTTTCCTCCTGAGAGGCCTCAGGAACAAAATGTGAACAGTGGTTATCTGCTGCTGTGGAATGCAACAGGTGCATCTGGGATTGGTCTCATGTAGTTGTTTTTAATTAATGGTCAATCACAGTCAGCTGTCTGAGCCACAAACCTTTGTTATCATTCTTTCCTATTCTATTCTTAGCTAGCCTTCTGATAGAAGAAATCCTTTCTTCTATTCTTTTAGTACAATTTTAATATAATATATATAATAAAATAATAAATCAAGCCTTCTGAAACATGGAGTCAGCATTCTCCATGTCTCTTCCCTCATCCTGAGGCCCCTGTGAACACGGTCACAGAGCTGGAGCACCCTGGGCAGCTCTGAAGGCTGGTGGCTGTCCCTTGTCCCCATCGAGAGCTCATGGGAGCTTTGTCCCTCTCCTCTCTGCAGGCGGATCTGAACAGCACCATCCAGGACGGGCCAGGGACCTTCTATGGTGTGAGCAGCCAGTACAGCAGTGCAGAGAACATGACCATCACCGTCTCCACCAAGGTGTGCTCCTTTGGGAAGCAGGTCGTGGAGAAGGTGGAGGTGAGTTCCACGCTGCGTCGGGCAGGGGTCGGAGCTGGTCCAGGGCGGGTCCTGGGATGGAGAAAATCCCAGAGCTGGGTGTAGGACACATGGGGGCCTGTCCAATGTTTATGGGTGGGGTGGGGAGGACACTGCCATGTCCCAGCAGCAGCCACGGCACAGCTGCTGACCCTGCTGTCCCCTGCAGACGGAGTACGCGCGGCTGGAGAACGGCCGGTTCGTCTACCGCATCCACCGCTCGCCCATGTGCGAGTACATGATCAACTTCATCCACAAACTCAAGCACCTCCCCGAGAAGTACATGATGAACAGTGTCCTGGAGAATTTCACCATCCTGCAGGTACCTCCCCTCCTTTTCCAGGGGCTGTGGCCCACCAGGGGTGTGGAGCTTGCACTTGCATTGACCCTGCTGGCCCTGCATAGACCTGGCTGTGCCTGGGCCCACCCAGACCCTGAATTCCAGGCAGCACATCTTGGTGCTGCTGTGCCCACGCCTGGACAAGTCTACCAGATCATAGAGAGCAAAATTTTCATGATGCAATTAAATTGGCTGTGCCTGAGTTTGTTTGACTTCACCAAATGATCTGTGGCAGTTTTTGGTGGTGCAGATGCAGTGGCTGGGCCTGAGCCAATGCAACCTCCCCGAAACAAAGTTTTGGTGGTGCAGTTTGGGCTGTTCCTGAGCCTGTGCAACCTCCCCAAAACTGGGTAGTAAATCTTGATGGTGCAATTAAATTGGCTGTGCAACTTAAGAAAATATAATTTTAAAAATATTTTTTTCATAATAATAATTAATGAAAAAAAATTGATGGTGCAATTAAATTGCCTGTGTGACCCCCACAAATAACGGGTAGCAAATCTCATGGTGCAAGGTGGTTGTGCCTGAGCCCATGCAACCCCCACAGGTAACAGCACCTGCCCACGGGCACAGCACCCCCTGACTCACTCTGCTCTGCTGCAGGTTGTTACCAACAGGGATACCCAGGAAACCTTGCTCTGCATTGCCTTCGTTTTCGAGGTCTCCACCAGCGAGCACGGCGCCCAGCACCACGTGTACAAGTTGGTCAAGGACTAGGGGGGCCCTTGGGGACAGGCAGGGGCACGAGGGGCGTGCAGGGGAGGGAGGGGGCCCTGCAGAAAAGCCACCCTTTGTGCCTGTTGCCTTGGGAGAAGTCGTTTGAAGACAGGAGGAGGAGGAAGAACAACAATAGCCAAAAAAGACTGACTTGTGATCGCAGATGTTTTCTACTTAGGAACAGTTTCTTTTTTTTTTTTTTTTAATAAATAAATAAAACTACCAAAAAAAAAGAAAGAAAAAAAAAGAAAAAGAAAAGAAGACTGGGAAAGGAAGTGTAGGGAGAAAGGAAAGCCACATCTGGAGCTGGAGAGGGACAGAGCAGCCCTCGGTGCTGCTGCTGAAGGCCAGGAGCCCACCGTGCCACCAGCAGCAGCAGCAGCAGGACGTGGGAGCAGAGAAGGACCCTCCCTTCAGCCCAGCCTCGCTCAGAAGCGGCCCCAGCCCTGAGAGGAGAGGAGAGCAGCGAGCACGGACGCTCAGGAGGATGCAGCACCGTGCCAGGGGTGATGGTGGCTGGCACGGCAGCGACAGTGGCACTGGCACCGCGTGGCACAGCCCGGGGGACTTGGGGATGGACAGATGGACGGACAGGCAGGGCAGAGTGGAGCAGGGGGACACTGCCACCCCCAGGGATGCTCCCTCTCCATGCCCAGCTGGGAGCAGTGGCAGTGAAGGCATGAGGGCATTGACAATGCAAACCATGGGGGTTATGGCTCCTTTTTTTCCTTTTTTTTTTTTTTCCCAAATGAAAGTGCTTTTTAATACTTTTTAAAAAGACACCAGGCTTGTAATCAGGCTGATGTGCCTCTGCAGTGCCCAGGTGCTGCCCTCCCACCCTGCATGGGAAGTGTCTTGTTTAGGGAAAGGTTTGGGATGCCTCCCTCTCTGGCTGGGATTTGTGGGGGATTCCTTGTGCTGTGTTCAGGAATTGCACTTGGGGCTGGCCCAGGCTCAGTGTCCCCACTGTGGTCATGAGTAGAGAGCAGTGAGGGCAGATTGCCTGATTTATTTTGTATATGTACATTCTCCTTGTTTCAGGTTGGTGTTTCTTTTTTTTTTTTCACCTTTTTTTGCCTTTTTTTTCTGCGACAACTGTTCCAATCTGCTCCATCCACTCTCCTGCATCCTGTGGGAAGTGGCCAGGGAGGTGCAGGGAAAAACAAATTGAGCAGTGCAGGGCCAAGCTGTCAATGGGCAGAGTTTGGGACAGAAAGGACAGAGAGGGGACAGAGGACAGGAGGGGTGCCAGGATAAGGGACTGGGCCAGCTCTGAGGTGTTTTTGTGGCTGCAGCCCAAAGCAAGCCAAGGCAGAGTGCCCAGTCCTGAGGCTGTGATTGCAAGGGCAGAGTCTGGGGAAAGCAACCTCAGGGTGCAGGAGGGTGACAGAGGGACAGAGGTGGCAGGGAGCAGGGTGGCAGGGGGACAGAGAGCTGAGGTGGCCAGGTCCGGATGGGTTTCTCATGTTGGCAGGGGGGTGAAGGCAGGGGGAAGGAGGGCAGGAGTGCTTTGAGGGGCACTGCAGCTGCTTTGGGAGGGGGACAGGGCAGGTTTAGGCTCAGTGCCGCCAGTGCAAGGAGCAGGAACAGCCCCAGAGCTCAGGAGAGCGCCTTGGCTGCTGCCTTGATGCCACATGTCCTGTTAGCATGGGGACTTGGACCTCTTGCTGCTGGAAAGAGCCACCCATCCCTGTGGGATGGGGCAGAGCCATGCCAGCCCCATGCCAGCCCATGGACTGAGGTGGCTGCTGTGAGCAGGGAGGGAAAGAGAGAGGGAAAAATCCAAGGCCAGGCACTGGCAAACCATGCCAGGGCCGTGCTGGGCCAAGTTCTCATATGTAGCATGTTTGTTTGTTGTTTTGTAGGTTTTTGGGGTTTCTGTTTTTTTTCTTCTTCTGTTTCACTCACTGATCTAAAACTCTGGGAATGAAAACTCAAAACTTCCCCCACCATAAAACACAGGCGTGCCCACTCCCAGCCCTGCTGGGGGATGAAGCTCTTGGTTAACTGGACAGGTTTGTGCCTCCATCCCTCCCTGCTGCCTGCACCGAGCCCAGGGCTCACACTGCACCCCACGCACACAGACTGGTGCCCCCAGCAGCCCTGGCTGGGCTTTAGTCATGATCCCAGAGACACTTTCTCAACTCCCCAGCCCCTCCGTTTCGCCTCCAGTGTATTTATGAATTTCACATGAAGTACTGTTTTATTTTTTTAAAGACTTTGTAAAGCTTACCAGGGTTACAATCACCATTTTTAGAGCTGCGTCAGTCCACAATGTTAAAAATCCATTTTTTTATGTATTATATTTTTTGTGTATTTTTTTTTAATCCAGCTGTGATGGGTTGTATCATATATTTGTTGTGTTTACTGTATCTGTCCAACTTCAAAGAGAGGAGACTGTGGAGCTCCGAGAAAACTACGGTCTGCTGAAAAAAAACCAAAAAACATTAAAATTATTTGTTCATGGGTTGGCTCAAGCAGTTCTGAAGTTCATATTTTATTTCATAGGACTATGAGAGCGGCCATGTCCCATATAACCCCTTGGCTGGGTAACGCTGGGTACCCCAATTCTGGGTACCAGGATGGCACATCCAGCTGTGTTTTGCTCTAGTTGGCATCACTGCGGGGTTTGCTTGGGGAAAGTTGGGTTGGCCATAGCAGAGGATTCCCTGGGGTCAGGAACAACTTTTGTGGGGTCGCAGGGTGACAGAGGGGTTGGTGTGTCCCACCATCCCTCCAAGCGCTGCTCGCGGTGTCGGTACTCACATCCCATCCTACACTCGGGGACACACACGCGTTCCACCACTGCCCGCTTTCTCCATTATCCCTCTCACACCTCGCTATTTCTCCCGCACCCCGCTATCCCCCCGCACGCCCGGCGCGCCCCGTTACACCCATCACACCCCGTTACACCCACCACACCCGCCGGGGGTTCCCTCCGCCCTTCTCGGCCCCATTCACCCCCCCTCGGCCCCGGGCTCCGGCCCCGGTCCTGCCCCTTCCGCCCCGCTCCGCTGCCTGCCGGGACGCGTAGTCCCGCGGCCCCGCGCCGCTCCCGGCCCGCCGCAGGTCCGCTCCCGGTCCGGCTTCCCCCTGCCCCGCCGCTCCCGGCCCCGCCGATCGCTGCTCCAGGTCCCGCTTCCCCCGGCCCCGCTCCCCCCGGCCCCGCTGCTCCCGGTTCCGCTACCCCCGGTCTCACTCCCCCCGATCCCGCTTCCCCCGGCCCCGCTGCTCCCGATCCCGCTGCTCCCGGTCCCGACGCTCCCGGTTCCGTTGCTCCCGACCCCGCTGCTCCCAGTCCCTCTCCGCCTGTTGCTCCGCCGCTCCCGGCCCCGCTGCTCCTGCAGTTCCGATCCTCCCTTTGCTCCGCTCCTCCGGTTACCCCCCTGCCGCCCCCGCTCATCCTGCGGCGCCGCTCCTCCTGTTCCGCTCTCCCGTTTTCCCGCTCCCGTCCCCCCTCTCCCCTTTCCTGGCTCTCCTGTTTCCCCTCTCTCCCGTTTCCCCGCTCCCGTTTTCCCGCTCCACCTGTTGCCGCTGTCCCGCTCCCGTCCCTCGGGGATCTGGGGCCGCCCCCGGGCGCTCAGGCTCGGTGGAAGCCGCCAGCGTTAATTAGCGCGGCTCAGGAACGGGATGATCCCGCCGGGGCAGGCAGAGCCTGGCTGCCCGCACCGGCATCCCGCAGCTCCGGGGCTGCTCTTTTTAGCTCCTAAACCGGAAACTGGGACAATCGCACGGGGTCAGGCAGGGGGGAAGCGGAGCTGGCGGAGAGCTGGGGCTGCTCGGGAGCCGCTGGCTCCGCCGGGGTTGGGGGTCCCGGAAAGGATCCGTGGGTTTCCCGACGGGGAGGTGTGTGACGGTGCCCCATGGCCGTGCCTCGCAGCCCCACTTTGAAACCAGGATAAAAGTCCATCCTGGAACACAACTCGCTGAAAGGCAGAGGGGTTGAGCCCTGTAGCCCACCCCTGGCCCACCCAGCCACTGGGTGTAGGGTGACACGGGCGGTTTGGGTACATGGATCCCTGTACAGGGTCACTTTAGGGTTTGGAGTGATCCTTGTGTGCAGGAAAGGTGAATGGCCTGGAGTACCCCGAGCACTTTTCCTTCCTTCCTGGCCTTTGCCCTGGCTCAGCCCTTCCGCCTTCCCAGCCTGGCTCCTTGGCTCTGTCCTGCAGCCTGCCCTGGCTCCTGGGGGCTGCCACTCCTACCCGCTCCCTGCAGGTGCCCCCTGTGCCTGGCACTGCCCACTGACCCCCACAGACCCCCGACAAGCCATGGAGGGAGAGCCCACCCTGCGCCTCCGGATCTTCAACCTCAACTGCTGGTGAGTCCCGACTTTGCCAGGCTGTGTGGGGGGAGATGGGGAGGGGTCCCACCTTGGGGTCACCTTCGTGTCCCCTTCATTTTGGGCTCACACCACACTCCCAGCCCCAGAGGATCATGAGGTGCTTGGCTGGGTATTGCCTCCTGTCCCTTCTGTGCTTGTTAGCCCCAGAAAAACCCCACATTTGCACCCCAAGCAAGGATGAGCTGCCTCAATCCTGCAGGCAGGAGAAGCTGTCCCCAAACAGCCTCCCTACATCTTGTCCCCATGTCCTTCCATCCTTCCCATGTGCATTCTGCTTCTGCTGGCACTGCAGCCCTGTTTCTCTCCCTCATTTTGGGTCACAATGGTCCCCAGGAGCCCCCTGGCCCTGTCCCCAGCAGGCTTTGACTGTCACCCCTCTGTGGCAGGGCCATCCGCTACCTGAGCAAGCGGCGGCAGCAGCGCGTGCGGCTCATCGGGGACACGCTGCGCCAGGAGGGCTTCGACCTGGTGCTGCTGCAGGAGGTGAGGGCAGTTTGTGTCCCCTTCCCAGCCTGGGAGGTGGCCATGGCTGTTCTCAGCCCGTCCCTCTGTCCTCCAGGTGTGGAGCGAGCAGGACTACAGTGAGCTGAAGGCAAAACTAGCGGGCTCTTATCCCTTCTCCCATTACTTCCGCAGGTGAGAAGGGCAAGCTCAGTCTGGGGGGCAGTGCAAGGCTGTGCCATGTCCTCGGGGTTTGCCACTTGCAGAGACCACTGCAGGTCCTTTAGGTCACCTCCTGTAGCTGTGGGAGACCCCATGCCTGGGCAGGGGGGTGCTCACAGGAGCACACATGGATCCAGGCACCCAGGGAGTCCTCCTGGCCCAGGGTTAGGGCGAGGCAGAGGTTTTGGGAGCCACATCTCCTCACTGTGCTTTCTCCCTCCCACAGCGGGGTGATCGGCAGCGGCCTCTGCGTCTTCTCCAGGTTCCCCATCCTGGACACGCTCCTCTATCAGTACTCACTGAACGGGTACCCTTACATGGTAGGTGGGCTTGGGGGGCATGTGGCACCATGGTGTCCATCCCCACAGAGCCTCAGTAGCCCTGACCTGTTCCTCCTCCCCTTGGGCAGCTCCAGCACGGGGACTGGTTCTGCGGCAAGTCCGTCGGTCTCGTTGTTATGAAGATCTCAGGGATCATCTTCAATGTCTACGTCACCCATGTGAGCAGTCCAGGGAGGAACCCAGCATGGGGGGAACAGTGGGGAGGAGGGCAATGAGTGGCCATACCCCTGTTTTACTGTTCCCCTGCTTTAACCCTGCTCTCCACCCTCTGCCCTGTTATATGCACTGATTTAATAAAATATTGCTCAGGGCAGAGGGCAAGGTCCCATAACCTGGATTTGCACTGAGGTGAGCTCCAGGCTCACCCAGTGGGGGTGACATAAAGACAGAGGTGTTGGCAGGGACTGTTTGGAGGGGCTGGGTGGGTTTGCAGAGAGCAGGGCAGGAGTCAGAGCCCCTTTGCCCCTTTGCTTTCCCTCTCTCTTCAGCTGCACGCCGAGTACTGCCGGGACAAGGACGCCTACCTGCCCCACCGGCTGGTGCAGGCCTGGGAGCTGGCTCAGTTCATCAGGTGAGCAGCTGTGGGGTGTCCCCTGCAGGCCTCCAGGACACGTGTGGTCACCCCTCTCCCTGGGGCTTGCACTGCAGAGAGCTCCCATTGCACCAGTGCCAGTCAGGAATAAGGTGGAGGAGCACTGGGCAGGTCCCAGTCACTCCAGTGGGGGCCAGGCAGGGCAGGGAAGGACAGCCACCCCTGTCCCCACAGACACACCTCAAAGGCAGCAGATGTGGTGCTGCTGGGAGGGGACCTGAACATGCACCCTGAAGATGTGGGCATCCGGCTGCTGCGTGGCTGGACGGGGCTGCAGGACGCCTTTGCTGAGGCCATGCGCTTTGAGGTGAGCTCAGGGGCTCAGAGGGGTCCCAGGGCACACCAAGAGCCCCCAACTCACCCAGGCTTCTATCTCAGGGCTGTAAGAACGGCTGCACCCTTGTCCCTGACAACTGCTTCACTGACAAGTCAGAGCTGCTGCCCTTCCCACTGGGCATCCGCATTGACTACATCCTCTACAAGGTAACAGGGGTGTCTGCCCACCAGCTGGGAGTGCTGGGGGGAGGCACTGCTGTGACCCCCTTGTCCCCTCACCCAGGCCATCTCCAGCTTCACGGTCAAGTGTGAAGAGCTGAAGACCACGACGGGGCGAGCCCCAGGCACGGACATCCCCTTCTCAGACCATGAAGCTGTGATGGCAACACTGCACATCCAGAGGCAGGGGCAGCCTGCAGGTGCCACCCTTGGCACACCTGGTGAGTCGGGGAGGTGCTGCCAGCATCCACTCTGTGCCGGGGGGCTGGTGGATGGACTGGCGGGGTTGGACGGAGCTCTTTGGGGATGTTGCCCCTTGTGGAGGGCTGCAGAGCAGTGGGGATGGGGAGAAGGATATGGGGAGGGTCTAGGGCTGGTATATGGAGTCCCACCCTGCTGATGGCCCTGTCCCCACAGACCCAGCCCTGGCAGATGTGGTGGCAGAGGCGCGGGCAGAGGTGGGCGCGGGGCTGCAGGCGGCGCGGCAGCAGCGCTACTCCTCGGGCAGGATGGCCGTGCTGGCCCTGCTGCTGCTGCTGCTCCAGGCCGCAGCTGCCCTGGCCACTCTGGCCGGGCTGGGCGCAGAGCAGCCCTTCCCCAAGCTCTCCTTCTGCCTGCTGGCCTTCCTCGCCCTCGGCGTCCTCGTCCTCGCCACCGGTCTCCACCTGTTTCACACCATGGAGGTGAAGATGCTGCACGGCACCGAGGACCAGATGTGGATGATGCTGAGGGCCCTGCAGGAGCGTCCCAGTGAGGGCTGAGCTGGGGCTCTGGGTGTCCCACAGTGTCCCCTTGGCCACACCATGTCCCCTTTTTCATCCTTGTTTTTAGCTGACTTCGGGTCTTAGGCCAGCAGCACTGCAGCCAATGCAGTAGTGCAGGTTTGGCACCTGCCTCTGGGGGAAATTAAGGTTTTTGGGGTGGATTTATTGCATTGACCCCTGTGAGAACCACAATGGAGGCAGATTTTTATTGCTGTCTTTTTAAATACACTATTTTGTACACGGAGGGACCCACTGGCCTGGCTGGAAGGCTTGAGGCACTGAGGCTCCCCTTGCCTGGGGTGGCCTCAAAGTTTACACTGGTGGCTGTTCTGGCAACCAGTCCTAACTGATGGAAAATAAAGGCAATATTTTAACTTTTGGCACCTGATCAGGGGGGCTTTATTTGAAGGGAAGGGGTTTGCAGCAGGATTTTAGGGCTGGTACAAGCACAGGGAGGGCTGGAGGAGGTGCTGAGGGAAGTGGCAGGATGAGGGCTGAGCACAGGGTGAGGGCTAAGAGAGGAACCTGAGACCCCCATCCCAACACATCTGGGCTGCCATGAGCACCATTTGGCCTCAAAGGCAACAGCCAGGGACTGCAGGGTCATCTGAGGTCTGTGCAAAGGCCAGTATGGCACTGCCAGGCAGAAGAAACCCCAAAGGGGCAAGGAGGGCACCGCCACTGGTGTCCCTTGTCCTCGGTGTTAGTGTTGGCCCTGAGCACAATTCCCATAGGAATTCCAGCACAAAAAGCCCTTCCCTGGCCCAAGGGGCTCGTGGTAGAGTTCTGACCTTGGTTTCCTGCAGCAGCTGGGGACAGCATGGACGTGGCATCCAAAAGCAGTGGTGCAGAGCAGCCCAGTCTGTCTGTCACTGGTCCCAGTTTGTACAGGCAGATGTCCCTTGAGATGGACAGTCCAGACTGGGATGGATGCCCTCAGCTGGGAAGGATGTCCCAGGGTGGCTTTGAGGGATCATTCCTGAAGGTGCACATATGGCATCTGTCTCTGGTGGCCAGTCACCTCCTTGCTGCTGGGAGCCACCACAGCCCCCTTTTGCAGTCCCCTGAGAGTTTTCCAGCCAGCACAAGGCAAAGGCACTCCAGCCATGCACAGGAACACCCTCTCAGCACCCCAGGGCTGAGTGCTGCTCGGTGTCTCCTCACATGGGCATCCTCCAGCGGCTCTGGTCCCTCCGTGACAGACTTTGGCAAGCAGGGAGCTGGATTTGCTGTGGCAGCTGCTGGCACCTGGGGCATCGCCACCTCCAGAGGTAGCTCAGGGTGGTGCCCAGCCCAGGACTCACTCACTCACACTCTGCTGGTCCCCAGGGAGCACTGGTGGCCCCGGGGCCGTGCGGGTCAAGCGCGGAGCTCACTGAGCCGCTTCTCCTCCTGCAGCTGGATGAGGATGTTCCGCTTGTTCACCACCTCCACCAGCTGCTTCAGGATCTCCTGCTCAGCCTTCTCATCCTCAGGCGTCTTCAGGGCATCTGTGGGTGCAGGGGGCCGGAGTAGAGCTGGGAAGGCCACAAGCCCTGACCTGCTCCCTGCACCGTGCAAAAGGAGTGATGGCACTCACCCTCCTTGTTCATGTAGCTCCGGAGCTTCTCGTCGAGCTGGCACTGCTGCTCCTCCAGCTTCAACTCCTGCACCCTGTGGGGAGGAAGAGGGTGTGCTGGGCACTGAATTTGCAGGGGATTGGGGTGAGCTGAGCCCCCACACCCGCCAGGGAGCATCCCCCAAGCCTCACGCGATCATGAGGTCCGACTCCTCGCTCATCAGGTTGTTCTTCTTCTGTACCAGGTACAGCAGCTGGTTTGTCCACTGTGTGTGCTGGTCAGCCAGGCTGTCTGCAGGACAGGGGATGGTCAGCAGGGTGCAGACCCCCCCTGCAGGGTCACAGTGCTCTGCCCACCCTGGCTTTACCATTCTCATCCCGGAGCAGCTTCTCCAGCTTGGTGCCCTGCTGCTCCAGCTCCCGGAACGTCACCTCGATCTCCTCCAGCCGCCTCTGGATGGCCTGTGAGGGAAGGGCAGCACTCCCCTGCAGGCCAGCACCTGCCAGCAGCAGCAGGACAGAGGGGACAGGGTGCAGTGCCAAGCTGGGGACGTGGCTGTCCCCTCTGGGGTTACCTGGGCTCTGCAGAACCTCTTCATCTGGGACTCCCTGGTCCGGCGGGCCAAGGTGCGCTTCCAGGTGGGGAATTTCTCCTCTTCCCGGGGGTCTGGGTACTGTGAAAGGACGGTGGCATGGGCAGGGGGGTCAGTCCCTGCAGCAGGCACCTCCTGCCTTGACAGCCACAGCTGAGCCAGACTTCTGTGAGAGGAGCAAGAGCCCCAGCTACCATCACCTGGGGAAAATCCTCACCAAGTCTTTCACGATGCCAAGGCCTTTGTCCTCCTCCTCTTTCTCCTCCTCTTCCTCCCCCTCCTCGCTGTCACTGTCCTCCAAATCTGCCCAAGAAAAAGCTGTTTCAGGCTGGTTCCTCATGAGCAAGACGTGGGATACAGCAGGGTCCTGCAGGGACTGAGAGCTCTGCTCACCTGGAGACTCCAGTTTGTACCACCTACCTTTCTCCATGTCAATTTTCTCCTCCTCCTCCTCCTCCTCCTTCCAGGCGCCTTGTCCCTGCCGCAGGGCAGGGAGGGCCTCGGGTGCTGCTGGGAGCCTCAGACGGGCTGGCTTCAGTGGAGGCTCGGGCTCAGCTTCACTGGTGAGGTTCAGCGTGGACAGACTGAGCTTCTCCAGCGGTGTGAGGGTGATCTTCCTCCTGCCCCCACTCTCCTCACCCTCCTCTTTTGCTCCTTGGGGCTCCGCTCTGGGAACCTCCTCTTCCCTCACATCCTCCCCAGGCTGTGCCAGCAGCTCCTGCTCCTCCTCCGTGTCACCAGCATCTGCAGTGTCCTCAGCGTCCCCAGGCTCTTCCCCAGCCTGTGGGGCTGCTGGAGTGGGCTGCAGAGGGCTGGGTGCCCACTCCATGGGGGACACACACGACGTTCCAGCATCAGAGGGCGCGTGGGCAGCAGCATCAGCATCCTGCAGCAGAGCCAGAGCAAGGGGCGATGCAGCACAGGGCCACACCCAGCCACCCCCCTCAACATTCTGCCTTTCCCCCAGCACCTCCAGGGATTCAGGGTGATTTACCCCATCGGGCAGCGCCGAAGCCTCATCCCGGGGCAGGTCCATGCTGGCTGGATGGGGGTAGTGCAGCGAGCAGTAAAAATTACCTGGGAGGGAGGGGATGGGGGGTGAACTCATGACAACCTGCGAGGTGGAGAAGCCGCTCCCCAAGCATCCCCCGTCCCCAGGAGCTGCCTCACCATCCTCCTCGTCGAAGGCGTAGTCGCCCAGGCGCAGCGTGGCCCCGCAGCGCCGGCACTGGAAGCAGCCGCGGTGGAAGAAGCGTCCCTCGGCGCTGGCTCGCTCCACGATGTACACACGGCGCCCGCAGAAGTAGCAGGCGTCGCTGTTCTCCCCTGTCCTGTCCCTCGGCGGCTGCGGGGGCACAGCACAGGCGGGGCTGGCACCGGGGGCCTGGCACCCACCGTGCCCCGTGGCCGTGCCAGCAGCCATGGGGGCGCAGGGCAGGGCTGTGCCCCTCTCTCAGCGCCGGCTGCTGGGATGGCTGAGGGAGCGGCAAGCCTCGGCTCTGGAAAACCAGTTGGGTCAGGAAAGAGGCAGGGAGGAGCTGGGAACCTGTGGGCGTTTGCTTGTGCAGCTCTGTGCCAGCCCTTGGCTCGGCCCTGCCAGCCACCGGTGCCCTCCCGGTGCCCCCCTGCCCTGAGCTGGAGCCTCCATCCCAAGGGGACACAAGGACCAACCTGCCCTGGCTCCATGCCGGTGGCGTGTGGCAGCTCGTGGGCACTGTCCGGAGTGTCTCCATCCAGCCCCGTGTCCAGCTACAAGTGACCCAAGGGCAGGGTCAGCCCCCCACTGTCCCCCCAGGCCAGCTGCACCCAGCAGAGCCCCCCTGGGGCAGCCCCACCTCAGCGTCCCTGCGGCTCCTCTTGGCCTCGCTGTCCTTCTGGGCACCGTCCTGCAAACCCACAGGGGTGGTTGGGGTGGGGATGTGGTGGGTTTGGTGTGCCAGGAGGGTCTGGGTGGGGGTCCCTCACCTGGCTACGTTTGTGTGCCAGGTTCCGGCTCTTCTGCAGCTTGCTGAGGAAGAGGATGGCCCCTCGTGTGCCAGGGGGAGACAGTGGCTTCTTGCTGACCTCCGCCTCTGCACAGGACATGGCCATTTTTGTGGGACCCAGCCAGCCCCAGTGCAGCTCAAAATGAGAAAAATCCCCCCAAAATTTCGCACCTGGAGAGGTCCCAAAAATTTGGTAGAAGTGGCTGAGGTAGGTGATGAGGTCCAGGCAGTCAGGCTCTGTCAGGGTGGCCATCTCAGCACTGGAGAGGACAGGCTGGATGCCCAGCTCCTGCTCTGCTACGTCCAGCAACATCTGGTGGGTCTGAATGGCATCCTGGGGGTCCACGGAGTCAAAGTCCCTGTGGGGAGACATGGCTGCATCAGGGTGGGCCCTGCAGGGTGGAGGGTCCTGGGGGCTCCGGGCACTCACACCAGGTCGGGGCGGAAGCGGTGGATGAGGGCACAGAGGGCCAAGCCACTGGTCCAGGAGGTGCTGAAGTTGGTCACGGCCACGCCGGGGTATCCAGCCGTGCTGGCCTGGCACCAGCTCAGCAGCTCTTCACACACAGCTCCAGGGGCCACTGGGGAGGCACAGACAGGGGACATCCCCCCAGTCCACCTCCCGCCTTAGACTCCGTGCTTTAAGGGGAAAGGGATACCATGGGAGCAACCTGAGACATCCCCTGTCCCCCCACAAGTCTCAATAACTATGTTGGGAAAGCATCTGTCAATATTTCATCATCTGGGCAGCCTGGAGGGGCACAGCCTCCTTCCCATAAGGCAGCAGGGTCCCCACATGGGCCACAAGCAGAGGGGATAGAACTCATTGGTGTCACCAGGACAGGCCAGGGAGAAAGAAACAAGGATGTGGAGGAAAATCAGGGCAGTGGCCACGTGGGCATGGGCTGCTGGGAGGGATGGGGCAGGAGTGGTTGCTCCTACCGGTGCTGAGCCTGGCGTCACTCTTCCTCTTCCCATGGTGGTCCACCTCCACCATGCCCACCAGGTAGAGGTCCCTGACCTGCCAATGGGGACATGTGGTGGGTCACAACCTGTACAGAGCCAATGACACCACGCAGGGAGGTGGGACACCTGGACATCCCCCCCAAACCCTCCAGAACCCTCCACCTTCCATAATGCATTCAATGTCCTGTGGGCTAATAGCTTCAGTCTCACACCCTTTGGGGACAGGGCACTGGGTAAATTAGTGCCACCCTGACAGCCAGGGAGGCTGGGCTGGCTGGCTGTCCCATGGCAGGACCTGGCCAGGTACCTGGCTGGCTTTGATGGCCTGCAGGTTGATGTTGGGGTAGCGCGTGGCCGGGTCGATGCTGTACTGGCTGACGTTCTTGTGGGTGTTGTCCGGGGATGTCTGCGAGAGGCGCTGGTAGATGCTCTCCCTGGGTGCAGGGGACAGGGCTGGCGTCACTGCTGCCACCCTGCCGTGCTCCAGAGCCAGCCCAGAGGGATGGGGACACTACACTCACCTCTCAGCCAGCACCTCCAGAGGAGGTGTCCCCGCCGCCCAGCGCCGCACCATCCACGCCGCGTCAAAGGCAGCGAGGAAACCCCTGGCCACGCCGGTGCCCAGCGGCCAGAAGGGCTGCAAAGGGAAAAGCAGAGCTGGAACATGGAATAACTCCATGGAACTGGAGTTGCATGGCTGGTCTGGGCAGCTGGGAGGAGCTGGGAGCTGCCAGGCTTGGCCAGGGATGAAAGAGGGAGCGGCGGCAGGACGCGCACGGACAGGAGGGGTGGCCGTCACCATCTGCTCCCCAGCCAGCACAGCTCCATTGGGGAGGGGCTGGGCTGCTCCTCCAGCCTGAACGAACCCCAAATCTCCTCTGGGGATGGAGAAGGGGATAACCTCCCCAAAACTACTGCTGGGAGTCTGCCCAAGGATGGAGTGCACTGGGCAGCTGGGATGAGAAGCACTTAGGGAGGGGAAATACATTGCAAACAATGCAAGGAGAGAGAAACGCAGGGAGAGGGAAATGGGGGCGTGAGGGGGGCTGCAGGGGAGGCTCTCACCTCCACCAGGCAGTCGCCCACCAGCCCCAGGAGCACTCGGCTCCCGTTGTGCTCCCGCACCAGCGCCGCGTTCTCCGAGCGCGTCATGCACGTGAAGTCGAACATGTCAACGTCCGGCAGGTCCCGGTGGTTGAGGGCAAACTCCAGTTCGGGCAGGCAGTAGTTGGTGGAGAAGTTGGCAGCTTCTTTGGCATAGCTAAGGAGGGCATCCCTGTTCACGTTGTCTGGGGCCAGGAGGCTCTCAATGTCTGCTTTGTCCTGCGGGGATGGGGTGAAGCTGAGTGGGATGAGGGAGGTGATGTTGGTCCCTCAGCCTGGGAGCACCCAGCTCCAGGCTGCAGCTGTGCCACTGCGCTCTCAGTATCCTGGAAGGATTTTTCCTGTGGCACAGGCAACAGCTGCTGCAGCCCCTACCACTCCAGAGGTGTGCAGTAAAACCAGCATCCACAATTTGCATCCCACTTTCAAGCTGCCCAGTGCTGCGGGATCCCAGGGCCACATCCTGCCCTCCTCACCTGAAGGATGACCCCCTTCGTGAGCAGGCTTTGCTTCTTGGCCGTCATGACGAAATAGTGAGTGTCATCCTTGTAGTACACGATGTTCTCCAGGTCGATGCCTGGTGATAGGGAAGGGGCTGAGCCAGGGCCATGGGGTGTCCCAGCACTGGCTCAGACACCAAATGTCCCCTGCAATGGGGTACCACGTGGGGCCACGCACCCCATTACTGGGGACATCGTGGGGCTGAGCCTCCAGCTCCCTCAGGAGGGTCAGGAGCCCCCAACACCCCACATGTGGAGGTTGGGACCATGGGACCACTGACCCGTTTTGTTGTAGAGGTTCTGGAAGAACTTCTGGTTGTAGATTCGGGCCACGCCGCTGATCTCAGCCACCTCCACCTCGGCCCGGCTGTGGCGGTTGATGAAGTTGGTGGTGATGCCAATGGCCAACTTCCCACGCGTCTCCTTCCTCTTGAACCCTGCAGGAGGGCAGAGGTGTGAGCCCCCACCCAGCCCCCCACATTGCTCCCGGGGCTGCAGGGACACCCGTGGTCACCTTCAGGGACAAATTTGCCACCGCCAGCTGAGATGAGGACGTCGAACTCGTAGTGGCTGAGGGGAGAGGAGCTGGGCTGCAGCACGGCCTGCCAGCCACCTGCAGGGAGAGGGGTGGTCATCAGCGTCCACAGACAAAGGGCTGCATCTCATTCACCCCAAAAAGGCACAGCAGGGCAACTGGGGGGCTCAGAGTGGCCACCCACCCTGCAGAGTCACATACCTGCCTTTCCCTTGGGGGGAACAAGGTCCTCAAACCTCACATTGATGTGCACCTCCACCCCCAGCAGCAAAGCCACCTTCAGCAGGATCAGCTGCAGCTGCCGGATACCTGGGAGGGGAGGGAGACCCTCAGGGCTGCACCCCTGACTGCTGGGACCCCCCACATGCAGCCTGGTGCCCCCCACACTCACTGATGTGGTCCAGCGTGCCCGTGCAGAAGCGCCCGTAGAACTTCTTGGCGCCGAGCGCGCGCAGGTCGTGGATGGTGAAGGGCCAGAGGTGCAGGACGTTGTTGCGGGAGAAGGAGTCGCGCTTCTCCAGCAGCACCACGCGGGCTCCCAGCAGAGCCAGCTCGATGGCTGCCCGCAGCCCGCAGGGGCCAGCGCCCACCACCAGGCACTGCAGGGCACGGCACGGGCAGTGAGGGGTGGGCAGCACAAAACAGGGTGTGGGTGAACCCCCAAAACAGGGTTTGGGTGAACCCCAGCACAGCATGGCCAGTGAAAGGGGTGAGAAGCCTTAAACAGGGTTTGGGTGAACCCCCAAAAGAGGGTGTGGGTGAACGCCAGCACGGCATAGCCAGTGAAGGAGGTGGGCAACCCAAAAACGGTTATGGGTGAACCCCCAAAACAGGGTTTGGGTGAACCCCACGAGGCACTGCCATTGAAAGGGGTGGGCAGCCCCAAAATAGGGTGTGGATGAATGCCAGCACAGCACGGCCAGTGAGGGGGTGGGCAGCCCAAATCAGGGTGTGGGTGAACCCCAGCATGGCCAGTGAAGGAGTGGGCAGCCCCAAAACAGGGTTTGGGTGACCCAAAGGCAGCACCTCCCCACCTGCTGGGTCAGGATCTGGCCCTCCTCAGGATTCCCCTGATTGTCCCTGCAAAGTGGGGTGCCCCCCACCCCCTGGACCTTGCCTTCACCCAGGGCAATGGCAGCAATTAAAGCATGGGGTGAGATAAGGTGCAGCTCTGTGCAGCCCTGGTTGGGTTTGGTCTGCTGAGAGCTTCTGCACAGGGCTGGGACAATGGGGCACAGCAATGAGCCATCATCTGTGGGACAGGGAACAGATATCCCCTACTTGGGATGCTCCTATCTCCCAGAAAGGCCTTGTCAGCTCCCTCAGCCCTGCCATGGGATGTCCCCAGTGAGAGCAGCTGGGAGGCGGAAGCACGCTGCTGGCTGGGTGGCACTAAGGTGGCACCGTGCCATGGGGAGCTGGCAGTGCTAATTAACATCCTGTCCCATTAAACTCCATCAACCTCCCGCCTGGCACATCCTGCATCCTCCTGGGATGAGAGCCAGAGTGTCCCAGGGGATGTTCTCACCCCAGACAAGGACAGTGGGCACAGAGAGACCCAAACCCCCCATCCCACACCCCGCTTACCTTGGTGCCAGCACAGGCTGTGCCCTGGTCGTAGTCCTTGTGCCCAGCTTTCTTATCCAGCTTGCTCCACAGGGCCTTGGCATTCCAGTAGTTGAGGGCAGCCTTGAGGCCGTGGTAGAGCTGCAGCCCCGTGCCCTGCACGCCCAGCTGCTGGCACAGCTCCAGGAAGGAGCCCAGCACCTCCTGGCACTGCCCGGCTCTCAGGAACCTCTCAAAGATGGCATGGGCAGGGTTGCCCGGCTCCTCGGCTGGCACACTCATCCCGTGTCACCCAGAGGCCTGGCAGAGGGACAGCAGAGGTCAGCAGGGAGGGGACCCTCCTGCATCCCCACCCCAAACACATCCCATGCCACACCTGGTGTCTCAGTGCCAGGATTGCCAGCTGCAGGTGCTGTTGGGTGGTGATGGCACTGTCAAAACTGGCACTTGGTGATGGAACTGTCCCCGGATGCTGCACCCAGAGAGCCACGGTGTCACCTTGTCACCGCACCCAGAGTGCCACGGTGGCCTCAGGGCAGGGGACGGGGCAGGCAGGGGCTGCAGTGAGCGGCTTCCTCCATGCAGCGGATACCTGCAAGAGCCAAGAGCAGAGGGAGCTGTTTTGGAGCAAAGATACCACTTCCTTCCTCCACAGCCCTGCCTTCACTCCGGGGGGATGGGAGGGAGCTCCTGGCTTCAGGAATCAGCCCCACAGCTGCTGCAGAAAGCAGCAGGAGCAGCCCTGGGGCTGGGGCTGGAATGGGGTGACCTTTTCCCCCACCTCCCCTTCCACCACTCCTGGAGAGGGTGGGAGCAGATTAGCACAGAGGAAGCACCGGTGAGAAAATCAAATAAAAGTCAAATCACCCTACAAGCAGCCCCATCATGCCACAGAAGCTGTGGGAGGAGGGATGCGGCACATTCCCTCCCAAAACCCCCTGGCATCTCCCAGGGTACCTGTTCTTGCATCTCTCTCCCACTCCCAGCACTGCCCTGACCACCGTCCTCTGCCCTCTGTCTTGCCAGCCCGAACACCAAAAGCAAAATTTTGCCTTTTCCAGCCACTGTGGCCAAGCCCAGGGCTGTGAAGGTTCCCCCAGCCCAGCACACACACGGTGCTGCCAAGGAGGATGTGCAGGAAAAGCTCGGCAAGAGGCAGAGCTCCACCTTTGACCCGCAGCTCTTTGCCCTCTCGCCCTGAGCGCCATCCTGGGCACGTGGCAGCGCCCGGGGCCACTCTGCAGTGGGCAAGGATGTCATGAATAAATCAGGCAGCCCGCAGGAGGAAGGAGTTACTTAAGAACTTAAATTTTGTCCGGAAAGGCCGAATTCTAGCTGGATTTCTGGTTCAGCCTCACTCCGGGCTTTCCCGACACCAGAACGTGCCTTGCAAAGCAGTTCTGCAGGTCACCTTCCCTCCATTCCCTTCTGCAGGTCACCTTCCCTTCCAGCATCGCGCTCAGGAAATCCGGGCACGTTAACCCCTTCCTTCCTGGGCAGACAGGAAGGCACCCGGCGGGGGCTGGCACACAGCAGAGTGGCAGGGACAGGGGACACGGCCTGTGCATTCCTGACAAGCCTGAGGACAGATTTCTGCTCTTCCCCTGGGTGCTGCTAGTGAGACAGGATGAGCCTGGGGAAACTGAGGCAGCGCTGAGAAATTCCCCAGAGAGTTTGCAGTGCTCTCACCCATCCTTGTGCTACTGCAGCAGTGCCCTGTGCAGATGGGTTGTCCTCCAGCAGCTCCAGTCCCTGCACTGGCACCTGCCAAGGTCACCACACATCAACCCCAGGGAGCATCTCCAGCAGCCCCTGGCTCTGGGAAAAGCCCATCCCGGCCTTGAGTCCCCCTGGCCACGGTGCCAGGGGCACTTGGTGCCTGGGAAAGCTCTGCAGCCCCTACGCCTTGGCAGGCAGGCTCAGGGGAGGCAGAACAACAAGCCTTGTGTTACACGGTTTCCTACAGAAAGGATTATCCTGCCAGCGCTCTGGCACGCTCAAACCCCCTCCACAACTGCAGGCAAGGTCAGAAACTCCTAGGAAAGCTCAGTTCCTGCGGGCTGGATACAAAACCCCAGCTTTGAGCCCACAAAGGCTGGCGGCAGGGGAGGAGGGCACAGCCTGTGCTCTGCTCCTGCCATCAAAGCCTCTTGCATTTCTTCCCTTCACGCTGTTCCTGCAAGCAGGGGGAGGAGGGGGGGCTGCAGCCAGCCCTGACTCATCTCATGTCAGCTGTGGTTGGCTGCAGAAGTGTCTGTGGGGACTTCACCCGGCTCTGGACATGGGGAGCACCCCTGGAGCAGGGACCCCCATCCCACCCTGCGGGTCAGGGTCTCCCTCTGGCCCTGCCAGGAGCAGCAGCCCCTTGGGACAGGGTGGGGAAAGTGCTTGGGAGCTCACGTGGCTGCCAGGCACATGGAAATACATTGGGAAAGGACACAGCTCCAGAGCTGATGGAAGCTGGGAGGATTTTCAGCAGATTGCCTCAATGCTGCTGCTGCTGTGCTGGCTCCCAGTGTGGATGGGTTGTCCTGGGTTTGGGATCCAGGTCCCAGCATGGACAGGGCTGTCCTGGGTTTGGGATCCAGGTCCCAGCATGGATGGGCTGTCCCAAGTTTGGGATCCAGCTCCCAGCACAGATGGGCTGTCCTGGATTTGGGACCCAAACCTCCTGAGCTGGGCTGGACCCCAGGAGAGCCCCTCCAGTGAAAGGCCAGGGGCAGGATGGAGGGTTTCTTGTGACCACCCCACAGCTTGCCAAAGCCCTTGCTTTTAACTACCAGCTGAGCTGGGAGGGTGTCAGGAAGGGGTGAAGGCACTGGGAGCTCTTACAAACATTATTGTGCTAAGGAGAAATATCCCAGGCGTGGGACTGGGCAGGGAGACCACCCCTGCCTTGGTTTGGGTGGGTTTTAATCCTCGGAGGGAGGGAAAAAAATCCCTGTCAGCTCCTGTGGTGTGAGGCAGGGCTGTGGGTGCATGAGCACACCCTAACCCTAACCCTCTGCAAGGGCCCAGCATGGAGCTGTGGGGAGAAGGGCTGAGGAGAGGGGACAAACCTGCACTAAGTTTTGCCAGGGATCCACACACCACAGCCTGGGCACA
Source organism: Zonotrichia leucophrys gambelii (assembly GCF_028769735.1). Lineage (NCBI taxonomy): Eukaryota > Metazoa > Chordata > Aves > Passeriformes > Passerellidae > Zonotrichia > Zonotrichia leucophrys. Next base: position 1,399,992 of record NC_088195.1, read on the forward strand.
GACAACACTTGGGGAGAAGCAAACTTGCCCCCCTATTTGTGCTGCTCAGCCTGTTCCCCTGCCCAGCATCAGCCCACGGAAGGACCTGCCTCTTGCAGCTGAATTTTGGTAAAAAGAGGAAGTCTGGTCACGGCCAGGTTTCACACCCCACACATCATTTTCCTCTTCGTACTTCTCCTCTACCCCAAAGCACATCTGCGGCAGAGACATCTCCGTGATGATGCACGGAGCATCCCTCCTGGATCTTAGCAAAGCTCTTCCCCACCCTTCTCATCACCGGAGGAGGAGGAGGAGGAGCAGGCGCTGCTCTCTTTCCCCTTTGTCCCGAGGGCAGCGCAGGTCAGGGGCTGGAGGGGAACAGCAGCGAGGATGGAGCAGGGGAGAGGCTGCGGGGAGGAGGCACCGGAGAAAAAGCGCTACCGTGCCCCGGAGCGTCCCGGGGACGAGCAGGACACTGGTTCGGGGTCTGAGCCCTGCCCAGCACGGCAGAATCGCCGCTCGGTGTTGTCAGCCCCGTTTTGTCAGCGATGCTCGCAGCGGGGAGCGGCACCGGGGATGCCGGCACCGAGCGGGGGCACACGGGGAGCAGCAGAGCCCCGACCTCCCCACGCCCAGGGATGCTCTGCCCATCCTCACCCTCCACTCACCTCCACGGGGGGAAACTGAGGCACGGCCCGGGCGTGGGGAGGGACCGGAGCTGGGCGCAGCCGGGCGATAGCGAGCAGGAAACGAGCTCTCCGTCTGCCAGCAGCAGCTGCCGGCCGGCCCGGCCCTCCTCCCTCTCCTTTGCCCTCCCCTCCTCGGCCTTCCCCTCCCCTCGGCCGCCCGACCGACCCTCCCCCGCGGCCGGGGGCACCGGGCCGGGCGGTGCCGGGGAGGGGCGGCCCCGGGCCCCTCTTTGTGCCGCTGCAGGGTTGGCACCGGGAGGTTCGGGGCAGCGGGACGGGCGGCACAGCGCAACCCCAGCTGGGGTTTTTTTTTGTATTTTACGGTGAGAAAGCAGACTTTTCGCCAAGCAAGCAAAAAGCAAGCCCTCCGGTGATGAAGGCAAACCCCTTCACTCCCTTCCCACTGTGCTGCTGCCCCGGCCAGGAGGGTGCTGGGGACACCGTGGGGCGCTGGGGACACCAGGGGGGTGCTGGGGACACCAGGGGGGTGCTGGGGACACCGGAGGACCGGGGGCGGGGTTGGGGGGACCCACCCAGTGCCAGCTCCGGACCCCCACAGCTCGCATGGAAACTTCTGGGGTTGCGTTTCCCGAGTGGGAATGGCCCCAGAGGGTGAAGGTACCTTGGGCAGCCCCCGGGGTGACCGATGTCGCTGCTGGCCGGCGCTTTTTGGGGTGTCTGTTGTCCTCGGGGCGCTGCCGGACACTTGCGGGGTGCCGGGCCGGGTGTCACGGCCAGGGGGGCTGTGACGCACGGGGACAGCTCGCCACGAGGCTGTGCCGGTGACTCAGGGACACGGGGACAGGGGCGTGGGTCACATCGGTCACCCTGAGTCACCCACAGCCAGCAGGGTGAGCACCTCCATCCGTGCCCTCCGAGCCCTTCCTGGGGATCCCGGAGCTGAACCCCCACCATGGAGCTCGGCCGGGCTGGGCTGGTCCCCGCAAAGCCGCTGGGTCCGGGGGCAGTGGAACCCACCCGTGTGAGGCTGGGGCGGACACGGAAACGCGGCGTGTGTGTCGGAAAGAGCTCCCTCTGTTTGTGAGCCCTTGTGGTGCCGCTGATCGCTGATCTGCGCCTTCCAGCCCAGCAGAAAAGGAGCAATAATGTGAATTACAGCCGGGGCTGAGGGCGTGTGGTGGCACTGAGGGACACGGCTGTAAAGCAAACCGGGCTGTCCCCAGCGCAGGGGATGTGTGGGAGCACATCTGCACCCCTTGGTGTGCTGAGAACAGGCAACTCACGGCATCAGTGAGAGCTGCTGCAGCCCCCTGAGCCCTTCATGGCTACATGGAGATGCCAACCCTACCTTAGATCCTACCACAGCTCCTGCCTTAGATCCTAGCCCCTGCTCCGCCATTACAATTCCCCCGTTTTTCCTCCCATTTTATTATTCTAGGGGTTTGCTGTGTTGGGACGTGGGGAAGGAGCAGAGATGGCTCTCAGCTCCCCCTCCCTGGTCCAGCTAGGCCTTGGGTGATGCTGCAGGCTGCAGCCTCTGCAGCTCCAGGATGCGGACGAGGAGGAGGAAGGCGATGCTCAGCAGAAGCAGCCAGAAGAAAACCCAGTAGTGCTGTGGGAGGAAGAGCCATGGACGCCACAGCTCCTCTGCAGAGCCCTTGGACCTGGGGAGAAGGTGACCAGGGACATTTGTCATCTGTGGGAGAGAGCAAATCCCACCTCCACCCCAGCTGGGGACAAGGAGGATGTTTAACTCAGCCCCAAAACTCCCTGGCAAACCTTTTACAAGCCCAAGTGAACAAGCCTGAGGAGGGCATGGGCAAAACTGAGCCCTGGTGGGGCTGAGCTGAGGCAGCCAAACAACACCCCAGCTTTTCACCCCTAAACCCCCCATCCCCTGCCCAAGTTTTGGCCACTTGGGGAGCACAGAGAGGCCAGCAGCCATGGGGGGATGCTGGGCACACCCAGGGTGCTGCTCACGTCAGCCCAAGCTGCTCTGGCTCCTCGTTCCCTGTGCTGGATCCTCTGCCCTCTGCCTCTGCCACCTGCTTCCCAGTCACGGCGCTGTGCTGGCCCTGTGGCTCCAGCTCACTCCTGGGGAGGGAGAGGATGGGTCAGTGCTGTGCCACATGGGGACACCTGGATCAGCTGTGCCAGGGCTGCCCAGCCACCCAGCGCAGTTACCTGGGGGTGCTGGGCCAGCGCTGGGCACCCTCTGGCTCCAGGTCACCTGCTGGGGCTGCTCGGCTCTCAGGGCTGGCACCTGGCTGGGCACACAAGGGGGGAGCATCAGTGGGGACACAGAGCCCCAGTGGCACCCAGGCTGGGGACACAGAGCCCCAGTGGCACCCAGGCCTCTGGCTGTCCCCACCCCACACGTCCTTACCAGGAGCTGCTTGGGGATGACGGCGATGCTGACCCTGCGGCGGGCAGACCCCTGAAACAGAGGGGGTGAGGGTGAGCTCTGTGCGGCTGCTTCTCACCTCCTCATTCCCCATCACCTCCCCAGCATGGGTAAGGGACACCATGGGACACTGGCAGCTCCCCCTGGAGCTGAGGGGAAGCTGGAAAGCCAGGGAAGGTCAAAGCCAAGAGGTTTGTGCCTGTCATTATTGCTGCTGGGGCTGCCTGACCCCCTGCCCTGCCTCTGGATCAGTGTGGGATTCAAGGAGGTGCTAAAGAACAGCCTGCAATGGAAGAAGGATCTGCCCAAGATCTCTTGCACAGGCAGCCCTCAGCTTGCTGGGCATCCTGTCTGCCTACCAACAGCTCTCTGAAGCTGCATTCTGCTTCATCCCAGCAGATCTTCCCTGCAGCAAGCAGCTGGCTGCAGTGGCATTGTTTGGGGACAAGGGGGTGTGTGGGGACAGTCAGTTGAGGGAGGGCAGCAGGGCATGGGCAGGCAGTGGCTCCTGAACTGGGACCAGTTACCTGCTGGAAAGTTCTCTTCAGGGGGTGAGGTCTCAGCCGTGGCTCCACATCATCTGAGAGCAGAGAGAAGCTGCCTTACATCATCCCCCAGCACAAGGATGGGGCTGATGCACAGACAGACAGACACACACACACAAAGCTGTCCTGGCCGTGTGCTCTGTGCTTGGCACAGGTGGTGCCCAGGGAAGGGGACACAGTGGCACCTGTGGGGTTTGGTGCTCAGGAACAGAGTCCTTTTTGTGCATGGGCCCCCCTGCCCTGCATTCCCAGCTGGGTTATGGCTCTGTGGCCACCAGCACCTGCTGCCACACTGATCTGCTGTCCCAGTGTCCCCTCACAAGTGGCCCCAGCTGTTCCCTTCACTGCCCCATCAGCTGCTCCCCCCAGCACTCCTCAGCTCACAGCACCCCTGGCTCTGCAGTGCGGGGTCACACTGCCCCAAAGAGGGGCTGGGGGCCAAGTGCTGCAGGTTTGCAGTGTGCCAGCCATGCCCAGCCCCGGGGGCAGAGCCCACCTCACCCTGGCTCTCTGCCAGCTGCCGGTTGCGGGAGTTCTGCTGGATCAGGCGCTTCATCTCCTCCAGCTCCGCGTGCTCCCGCTGGTGGTGCCGCTTCAGGTTCTCCACGTGCTGCACCATCACCTCTGCTGCCCGGCTCATCCTGGCCTCCTGCAGCCAGCCAGGATGGGGATCAGGGCTCCTAAACCTCCACAGGAGCCAGCTCTGCCAGTGCCTCCCCGTCCTGGGAGTCCTTCCTATCTCCCCTGTAATCCTTACCATTATCTAAGAAATTTAGGATTACCTAAACTGAAGGTCTTCAAAGCCTTAAACAAGAGTTAAAAACCCTTTTAGTTTCTGCTAAAGTCCACAGGCCATTACTCTGCATCCCCTAAATGCAACTTAGGTGCTTTCATTGAGCTAGGACCTTCCATTTACTGGACAGATGGGCTTTGATCCCATGATAGTTAACAGTTGTATGCCCTAACCAACAGGGCTCTGCCTAAGGCTCCAGTACACAGGGAGTGCCAGGGAGAGACACATATTAAACATTTCCAAATATAAGCGAGCTTGGAGAACCCATTTAAGCTGTTTTACAATGTTGAAAGAGTCAGAGAAGGATGCAGAAAGTTCACAAAGTCCCTCTCCCAGCCCAGGGTGAAGGGACTGTCCCGGTGCCCATGGACACGCAGATTTAGGACAGAAGGAGAATTTTTTTGTCCCGGACAAGAAATTCAGGAGAGATCTAGGGGGACAGAGAGCTGCTTGAAGCCCCACGTGCCTGTGCAAAGCCTTGGCCAAGGTGCATCCCCTTCCCACTCCCAGGGGTGGGTGGATGGATCCCTTGCACCCTGCTAAGCACAAAAGTGAGGTCAAGAACTGTGAGGAGGAGGAACAAACCCCAGCAAGCCCAGGGATGAGGCTTCACCATCCCCAAGCCCATCTGTAGCACCTCCATCGCTCCCACACTGGGCTGTGACACACCTGGTGCACAGCCCCCAGCTTCTCTGCAGCACTGGTTGCCCTCTCCACAGCTGCTGCCAGCACGGCCAGGTTGTGCTGCAGCTGCTCCAGCGTCTCCTTGCAGCCTGCACTGGCACAGGATCGGCCCAGCCTCTGTGGGGGGAAGGATGGAGCTGCTGGAGCTGCCACTGTGAGCTCTCCACACCCCTCTGGGGCTGGGTGACGTGCCAGCCCCCTGCCCTGGTGCCCACCTACCTCCAGGGCAGCCCGGCACTGCCCCAGCTCCTCCTGGATGTTTTCCTCCGCTGCATCCCGTGCCCGTCTCTCCACCTGCACCCGCTGCTGCAGGGTGAACACGTCGCAGCGAAAAGCCAGGGCCAGGTGGGCAAAGGCTGCCTGCAGGGTGACAGGTGGGACACAGGGGCAGAAGCAAAGCCACCAGGGCCACGTGCAGCTGTCCCCAAGGCACAGACAGACCTCCCAGCATGCCAGCATCAGGGCAGTGAAGATAATCAGCCCTTGCCTTGCCCCAGCACCCTTAGGCTGCTGCAAGTGGGGACAGTCCCCAGGGAGATGCAGCTGATAACGCCCCCCAGCAGCTGATAACGATCCTGAGCCCTCCTGGCAAGAGCACAGCCGGGCAGACGCCAGCCCTGCCCGCCCTCGCTGGGTCCTGGCTGGTGGCTGAGCCTGACTCAGCCCTGGCACTCGCAGGGAAATGATTTTTATTAGCGAGGCTCCCGGGCCAAGGGCGCCCTTCAGCAGCTGCAGAGCACTCTGTGGGATTGCTGGGCACGCAGAGGACACGCTCATGGAAACGCAGCTGCCTCCAAGTGCCAAAAGCATCTCTGGGAAAGGGTTTGGGAGGTGGCTGCCAGGGCCCTGCGGTGCCTGAGGGAGCAGGGCACAGCCATGGCACAGTGAGCCAGCACGGTGTCCCCATCCTGGTGTCCCCTTTCCCCAGCCCACCCAGGGCCCCCAGCAGCCCTCACCTCCAGATCCTGCTCGGTCAGAGCCACCCTGCAGAAAGAGAATTGCTGTCAGGGATGAGGGCTGCAGGCTGAAAATGCCCTTGCCCTGCTCCCAGGGGTGCCAGCCACCCTGAGAAGGGGGAAGGCAAGTGTCCATTGTGTGGGCAGCAGCTCTTGTGCAATGGAAAAGGAGGGAAATCCAATCTCTGAGCCCTGCTGTGCCCTGGGACCCCCCTGCCCTGAGGGATGCAGGTGCTCCCTGCTCTTACCTGTGCAAGCCAAGCCTGTCCAGCACTGAGAGCTCACTGGGGAGGCTCAGCAGCGGCTCCTCCAGGGTTTCTGCATCTGCAGGAAGGCAGTGGGGCCACAGGAGACCACACATGAGGGCTTTCCCTGGGCCTTCCCTCCTCCCTCTGCCCTCCTGTCCTGGCAGGGGGTGCTGCCCATGCTTTGGAACCCTCCCAATCCTTCCCCCAGCATCAGGGGGGCTCTGGCTCCCCCCAGGCCATCTCCCCTTGCCCATGTCCCCACCAGGGGAGATGAATTCCATCAGAACACGTTCCCATGCTCATCCCCAGCTACTCCAAACCTCCCCCAAAGGGGGCCCAGCTGGGATGTGGGATGGGGACTCACCCTCACCTCCTTTAGTGCTGTCACTGTCCCCAGGGTGCACAGGCTGCTCCTGCCCGGCCCTGCCCGGCTCCTGAGAGGCACAAAGGGGATGCTGGGGCAAAGCTCTCTGCACAGCACCCCAGAGGAGCAGCACAGAGGGGCTGGGGCCTGCCTGAGCCCGAGGTACCAGGCAGGGTCTGTCCCCAGCTGTCCCCTCCCCTCCATCTCACCTGGCTGGTTTGCTCCACGCTCTGCTCACTCCTGGCCAAATCCAAATCCAAATCCCCACCTGGCTGTCCCTGGGCACTGCTCATCCTGCCTGGGGACAGAAAGGAGCTGGGCAGCAGGGACCCCTCCCAGCCTGACACCACCTCAGGAGAGACCCCCAAAACTGCCACTGGCACTTCTGCAGCCTGCAGGCTGCCAAGGGACTGCCAGGCACCCCCCAAAATATCCCTGTGGGACTCAGGGAGCTGGAGCCAAGCTGGGCCAGGGCAGGGGAGGAGGGCAATGGATGCAGTGCAGAGGGTGGGGTACAGCTGGTGAGGCAAACCCAGGGGATGGGGGTGGGCTTGGGGTCCCAGGGGGTTGCAGGCAGGTGCTGCCAGGCCAGGGGAACCCTCCTGCTGCTGGTGGAAACCCCACCCTTGTGAGCCCATCCCAGGCTGCCCTTACCTTCATCCGGAGACGGGGGGAGCCCGGGGAGCTCAGCCTGCTGCTCCCTGCGGAGGGAATCCCGGCTAAGCCCTGGAGGAACTCAGGAGGCATCGGCAGCATCCCACCCCCCCTGCTCCCCCCTGGGGCTGCTCCGGACCTGGCTCCTTCCCGAGCATCCTCCACTGCTCCTACCGCCGCCGGGGCCGTTTCCAGCCAGCAATGAGTCACCAACAGCCACTGCCGTACTCAGCACGGCTTTTTGCCTTTTTTTTCTTTTTTTTTTTTTTTTTTTTTTTTGCTCCGGCTGTGAGCCGGTCCCTTCCAGCACCACAACAAACACAGCCAGACCCCAGCCAGGCACCACCTCACAGCACCCAATGGGCAAGGCAGGCACCCCTAAAAGAGCACTGGGACAGTTTATCACCCCAAAACCCTGTCCTGGGTGCCAGGAGGTCTGGCAGCTCTGCAGCATCCCTGCTCGGTGATGCTGGGGGACACCAGGGAGGGCAGGGCACGGGGGTTGGTGTGCACAGAGCCCTCTGGAGCCCAGCACCAACTGGGAGAGGGTTTGAACCCAGCTGGGAGAGGGTTTGAGCCCAACTGGGAGAGTCTGAACTCAACTGGGAGAGGGTTTGACCCCCAGACTTCTCCCCCCGGCTCTGGAAAGGGCTGCAGCAGAGCTTCTCCCTCTCCTCCTGGCGAGCCTGAGAGCAGGAGAAGGAGCCGCCGTGCCACAAGGATGCTCAGTGCCCCTTGCCTGGCACTGCCATGGCTGTGCCATCCTCGCCACCGTCTCCGGGGGAGTTTTTAGCGCACGTACCTCCGCGGCGAGGGGCTGGGCCGGCCGCTCGCCCGGTGCCGCTGCCGCCGCCGCCGCCCCGGGGCCGGTCCCTGTCCCTCCTCCTCCTCCCCCTGTCCCGCCGAGCTCCCTCCGAGCGGCTTCATCGGGCTCCAGGAGAGCTCACCTATGGGAGAGACCCGCATTAGCCGGCGCAGGCGGAGAACGCCGCTAAATGTTGTATTTTTAAAGCGTTTTCTCACCCAGCAGGAGCTCCGAGCTGCTCTGCTTAACTGTGGGAAAAGAGGTGGGGAGGGCGACTGGGATTGGGGAGGGGGCTGAGGGGTTTGGGCGGGCAAGGAGCGAGGAAAAGAAGAAATTCAATTCAATACAAGAGGGGGGACTGCCCTGCTGCCACCCCCATTTCCTTCCCCCAGGGCAATCCTCATTTTGGGGTTTGTGGTGTGGGTCAGGTTCATGGAGGGGAATGGATTTGCAGCAACCCCTGCTCTCCAGGCTGCAGACCTGGAGTCTCTGTCCCTGACAGCCCCCGAGCTCCCCGAGAGACAAATATTAAACATTTCCAAACATAAGGGAGCTTGGAGAACCCATCTAAGCTGTTTTACAGTGTTTAAAGAATCAGAGAAGGACGCAGGAATTTCACAAAGTCCCTCTCCCAACCCAGGGTTGAAGGGACTGTCCCGGTGCCCATGGACTTGCAGATTTGGGACAGAAGGAGGATTTTTTTGTCCAGGACAAGAAATTCAGGAGAGATCTAGGGGGACAGAGAGCTGCTTGAAGTGCGCGTCCAAACCTCGGCCCAGCTCAGCATCACCCGGTGCCCGCTCAGCTCTGGTGAAGGTGTAAAAAGCAGCGCTTGGCACCTTTCAAAGCCAGCCCGTTTCACACCTATACAGCGGGAATTATCGCTGATAACTCCTCCCAGGGGCTCGGGGTGGGATCACCCAAACTCATCACACCAGAGCGCTCCGGAGGGCCGGTCCCGGCTGCAGAGCGCTCAATCCATCACAGCTGCGGCAGCCCCTGCCGGCTGCGGCTTCCCCACAGGCACCCGCTCCTTATCTCTGTGTTCCAGATGGAAAAGATAACGAGCAGACACCCGCTCCTTATCTCTGTGTTCCAGATGGAAAAGATAACGAGACACACGGCTGGTGTAGCACCAGGAACCCCCCGAGAAGCCGGAGCGGGCTCTCCCTCAGCCCGAACGCTCCCGGGACATCGTTACCTGCCTGAGCTCCTCCCGAGCAGCGCAGGGAGATGCTGGCGCCCGGCTCGGAGCCCGCACTCGGCCCTGTCCGTGCTCCGGGGCTCCCGCGGGGCAGAGCAGCCGCATCTGCGGCGCTCGGAGCGGCCGGGGCCGAGCCCGAGCACAGAAGGCCTTTAAAGGAGATGCATGAGAGCGCCGGGAGCTCCCCGCGCCGGCCGGGGCGGGCAGCGGGGCTGCAGGTGGCCGGGGAAGCGCTGCCAGGTCCCGCACCCGCTCCGGGAGGCGACAGAGCCGGGGGAGAGCAGGAGCGATCCCTCCTGTGACACTGTGACCGCGGAGCTGAGCCCCAGCATCCCCCTGGCAGCAGGGTCAGGTGGGGATCCCCTGTGCTTTCATGGGGGGCTCAGCCCCAGAATAAACCGGGATGGCTGATGAGGAGCCCCTGCAGGCAGCCGGGACAGATGGGGGTCCCGTGTGCTTTATTGGTCCAGACCAGAATAAACCAGACGCTGATCAGGAACCTGCAGCAGTGGAACAGCCAGGACAGATGGGGATCCCCTGTGCTTTCATGGGGACCCCAGCACCAGAATAAACCGGGATGGCTGATGAGGAGCCCCTGCAGGCAGGGTGGGGGCAGCCAGGACAGATGGGGGTCCCGTGTGCTTTCATGGGGACCCAGCACCCTATGGCTGATAAGGAGCCCGAGCAGGCAGCCGGGACAGTTGGGGATCCCCCCGTGCTTTCATGGGGACCCCAGCACCAGAATAAACCAGAACGGCTGATGAGGAGCCCCTGCAAGCAGGGTGGGAACAGCCAGGACAGTTGGGGATCCCCCCGTGCTTTTATTGGGGTCCCAGCACCAGAATAATCCAGAACGGCTGATGAGGAGCCCCTGCAGCCCCTGGCTCGGTGATGCTGCCCAGGACCCCCGTTCCTCCCGCCCCTCTCAGCAGCCCCACCATCCCCCCAGTGCTCCAACCCCTTTGCTCAGATCCTAAAGCCGCTTTCTTTCCTCCCCTAATGAGCTTACAGCGGCTCGGGCTCCACCTTCAGCAGCTGCTGCTGCCCCCCATGCCCAGGGACCCCTCACTTTGGGGGCTGCAGACCCTCCAGCCCTGCAAACAGCATCTCCAGTGCCCGACAGGCTGTGCCCAGGCTGTGCCCAGGCTGTGCCAGAGCGAGAGCAGCCCCAGGGGTGACAAACCGGGGGGAGTGGAGGTGGGACACCCTCACAGAGACCCCCAGCTGGCACATCAGTGCCCTCTGCCCGGTGTCCTGGCATCCCAGGGCTGCTCCGTGGGACACACAGACACAGGGGCACAGCCCAGGGTCCCTGGATGTCCTCTCTGTCCCCTCCCACAGCCAGGAGGGCAATGCCCTGTTCACAACCACCCCGTTCAGAGAACCTCTACAAGCATTTACTAGAAACATTTACTAAAGCATTTACTAAAAGCACGCAGGGGGTTTTAGGCATTCTTATTTTTAAGCTAAAGCGTGGGTGCAATCCGGGAATGGCAGGGCCCCAAGGCAGGATGGCACAGACCTGTTCAGAGAGCCTGCAGGGGGATCTGCAGCCCCGGGGGTGGGTGCCAGCATGGGCTGCACCTCTGTCCCCTGTCCCCTTCCAGCCGGGTCCCCTCGGCTGCAGCAGCACCGCCCAGGGCACCTGGAGCTGAGCTGGGCTCAGATCACAGCGTGCTCATCTGGATTATTCACTGCTGGGAAGGAAAGCTGCTCAGCCCGACACTGATGCAGCAATTGGGATTTACAGCCACAAACCAGCACCCAGCCCTCCCTCAAATCCACCTTTCTGTGGCTTCCCTGCCTGACAGCAACCTGGCGGCCACCGAGAGAGAACACAATTCTTGTCTTATGATTAAAAGTTTGTAGTCAAAACAAATCCCCCCAAAACACCAAAAAGACAAGGAGGAAAATTGCTCTTTTTATTCAGATAAAAAATAATAAATAATATTCAGATAATTCAGATATAAATACATATCTGAATGATCTGAATATTATTTATTATATATAATAAATAAATAAATATAGATAAATATAATTCAGAGAAAAATATTTTTATTATTATTTATAAATAAATTTATTATTTATTCAGATAAAAATAAATAATATTGACTGACTGACGTTCTGTGCTGCATCCGCCCCCCTGCGCCGTTCAGGATGGATTCTAAAGTTCTTGAAAGGGTCAAGAGGAGTCAAAAGTGAGGATTTCTGTGCTGCCAACCTCCTTCATTTGTGGCTGTGCGGTCGGATCGTGACACAAAGTAGTCCCACTCGGTGCTGTGAGTGCGGAATGCGAAAACGCGGAGGGATATCAGGTATCGCGCTGCGGAGGGATCTCTCGGTGCGCGGCTCCTCAAGTTCCGGCAGAGGGAGAGACGCGGAAGGATACATGCAAGCCGCTGCAGTTTTCGCCTGCTGCGGTGCAGTGTATAGACCCGGTGGCGGCGAAAGCGGCGGGACAGGGCACGGGGATGCCGGCTGTGGCCGGACAGCGGCGTGCAGCGGCTCGGAACCGGGACCGGGCTGCACCAAAGCTGCGGCGAAAGCAGCGGCGAGGTGGTGCTGGGAACGTGGAGATAGAACTGCGCATGCGTGCGGCTGATCCCGGAAGCAGCGCTGTGGTTCGACGAGGCGGCGCGGAGTGCCGGGTTGCAGCAACTGCGCATGCGTAGTTGGTGGCTCTAGGGCAACGCGGGGAGTCATCATGGCGGGCGGGGAGTCATCATGGCGGGCGGGAGAGGGGGGAGCTGCGGGAACGGGGCCGCGGCTGCGGAAGGGAGCTCCGGCACGGCCGTGGTTGCAGCAGGCGGCGGAACCGCGCCACCCAGCAGCTTTGAAGCGAGAGGCTGCCGGGGGAAAGGCGCGGATCGGCCCGCCATGCAGCGGCGGCAGCAGGAGGGGGAAGGCGCCCACGGACGGCGGCGGGGCGGCCTCGTCAGCGGGAGATGATCGCGGGGTGGCGGGAGGAGCGGAGTGAGGCTGCTGCGGGGGAGCCATGGCGTGCAGCCGCTGGGAGCCGAGGTGGCTGCTGGTCCGGCGGGCAGGGGCGGCGCTGGAGCGGCGGCAGGCACGGGAGGGGACGCAGCCACCGGTGCGGACGCCGCGGCACCGGCACGGGGTGGCCGGGCGAGCTGGGGCGCCCCGGTGCCAGCGCAAGCGGTGCCGTGCCGGGACCGGGGGATTGCGCCGAAACGGCGGCAGGGACAGGGTTAACAGTGGGCGGCTGCCATGCCGCGGGGCCCGTGTGCAGGTCGGGGTGCGCTGCGTGCGCTCTAAGCCCGGGATGGAGGGGCGGCAGCGTGCATAGGGGGCGCTGGGCACCCAGCGCGGCCGCGCCAGGCGGGCTCGGCACCGCGGATTCGGGAGCCGCACGGGACTGCAGAGACGCCGCAGCGACGGGACTCGGGCCAGCACCGGCCCCGCTGTGCCGGCAAAAGGGGCGAGGGGGGCTTGGGCGGGCGGCAGGAGCGGCCGCACACGCGGGGAACCGGGCGGGGAAGCGGTGGGGGCAGGAGTGGCAGGGCCGCGGTGACGCCGGTGGGCGGGCTTGGAGGGGCGGTGATGAGGGGCGGTGGTCACGTGATTTGGAGCAAGATGGCGGCGCCCAGACGAGCACGTGGTTTTCGGCAAGATGGCGGAACCCCTGCCGACACGTGGTTTCCGGAAAGATGGCGGCGCCCATGCCGACACGTGGTTTCCGGAAAGATGGCAACGCCCATGCCGACACGTGGCTTCCGGCAAAATGGCGGCGCCCAGGCGAACACGTGGTTTCCGGCAAGATGGGAACGCCCATGCTGACACGTGGTTTCCGGAAAGATGGCGGCGCCATGCCGACACGTGGTTTCCGGCAAAATGGCGGCGCCCAGGCGAGCACGTGGTTTCCGGCAAGATGGCGGCGCCCATGCCCACACGTGGTTTCCGGCAAGATGGCGGCGCCCGTGCCCACACGTGGTTTCCGGAAAGATGGCGGCGCCATGCCGACACGTGGTTTCCGGCAAAATGGCGGCGCCCAGGCGAACACGTGGTTTCCGGCAAGCTGGGGGCGCCCATGCCGACACGTGGTTTCCGGAAAGATGGCGGCGCCATGCCGACACGTGGTTTCCGGCAAAATGGCGGCGCCGGTGCCCACACGTGGTTTTCGGCAAGATGGCGGCGCCCATGCCGACACGTGCTTTCCGGCAAGATGGCGGCGCCCGTGCCCACACGTGGTTTCCGGCAAGATGGCGGCGCCATGCCGACACGTGGTTTCCGGCAAGATGGCGGCGCCAAACCGAATGACGCCACTTCTATGCCGCTTTGCGGCACGTTTCACGTCAGTCGCGCTTTACGGCACCTTTTACGACAGTCGCGCTTTACGGCCGCTTTTACGACAGTCGCGCTTTACGGCCGCTTTTACGACAGTCGCGCTTTACGGCAGTTTTACGACAGTCGCGCTTTACGGCCCCTTTTACGACAGTCGCGCTTTACGGCCCCTTTTACGACAGTGCTGCTTTACGGCCGTTTTACGACAGTGCTGCTTTACGGCCCCTTTTACGACAGTCGCGCTTTACGGCCGCTTTTACGACAGTCGCGCTTTACGGCCCCTTTTACGACAGTCGCGCTTTACGGCCCCTTTTACGACAGTGCTGCTTTACGGCCCCTTTTACGACAGTCGCGCTTTACGGCCCCTTTTACGACAGTCGCGCTTTACGGCCGATTTTACGACAGTCGCGCTTTACGGCCCGTTTTACGACAGTCGCGCTTTACGGCCGATTTTACGACAGTCGCGCTTTACGGCCCCTTTTACGACAGTGCTGCTTTACGGCCCCTTTTACGACAGTCGCGCTTTACGGCCGCTTTTACGACAGTCGCGCTTTACGGCAGTTTTACGACAGTCGCGCTTTACGGCACCTTTTACGACAGTCGCGCTTTACGGCCCCTTTTACGACAGTCGCGCTTTACGGCCGATTTTACGACAGTCGCGCTTTACGGCAGTTTTACGACAGTCGCGCTTTACGGCACCTTTTACGACAGTCGCGCTTTACGGCCCGTTTTACGACAGTCGCGCTTTACGGCCGATTTTACGACAGTCGCGCTTTACGGCCGATTTTACGACAGTCGCGCTTTACGGCCGCTTTTACGACAGTCGCGCTTTACGGCCCCTTTTACGACAGTCGCGCTTTACGGCCGATTTTACGACAGTCGCGCTTTACGGCCCCTTTTACGACAGTCGCGCTTTACGGCCGATTTTACGACAGTCGCGCTTTACGACCCCTTTTACGACAGTCGCGCTTTACGGCCCCTTTTACGACAGTCGCGCTTTACGGCCGCTTTTACGACAGTCGCGCTTTACGGCCGATTTTACGACAGTCGCGCTTTACGGCCGATTTTACGACAGTGCTGCTTTACGGCCGTTTTACGACAGTGCTGCTTTACGGCCCCTTTTACGACAGTGCTGCTTTACGGCCGCTTTTACGACAGTCGCGCTTTACGGCCCCTTTTACGACAGTGCTGCTTTACGGCACCTTTTACGACAGTCGCGCTTTACGGCCGCTTTTACGACAGTCGCGCTTTACGGCAGTTTTACGACAGTCGCGCTTTACGGCCCCTTTTACGACAGTCGCGCTTTACGGCCCCTTTTACGACAGTCGCGCTTTACGGCCGATTTTACGACAGTCGCGCTTTACGGCCCCTTTTACGACAGTCGCGCTTTACGGCCGCTTTTACGACAGTCGCGCTTTACGGCCCCTTTTACGACAGTGCTGCTTTACGGCAGTTTTACGACAGTCGCGCTTTACGGCCCCTTTTACGACAGTCGCGCTTTACGGCCCCTTTTACGACAGTCGCGCTTTACGGCCGATTTTACGACAGTCGCGCTTTACGGCCCGTTTTACGACAGTCGCGCTTTACGGCCGATTTTACGACAGTCGCGCTTTACGGCCCCTTTTACGACAGTGCTGCTTTACGGCCCCTTTTACGACAGTCGCGCTTTACGGCCGCTTTTACGACAGTCGCGCTTTACGGCAGTTTTACGACAGTCGCGCTTTACGACACCTTTTACGACAGTCGCGCTTTACGGCCCCTTTTACGACAGTCGCGCTTTACGGCCGATTTTACGACAGTCGCGCTTTACGGCAGTTTTACGACAATCGCGCTTTACGGCACCTTTTACGACAGTCGCGCTTTACGGCCCGTTTTACGACAGTCGCACTTTACGGCCGATTTTACGACAGTCGCGCTTTACGGCCGATTTTACGACAGTCGCGCTTTACGGCCGCTTTTACGACAGTCGCGCTTTACGGCCCCTTTTACGACAGTCGCGCTTTACGGCCGATTTTACGACAGTCGCGCTTTACGGCCCCTTTTACGACAGTCGCGCTTTACGGCCGATTTTACGACAGTCGCGCTTTACGGCCGATTTTACGACAGTCGCGCTTTACGGCCCCTTTTACGACAGTCGCGCTTTACGGCCCCTTTTACGACAGTCGCGCTTTACGGCCGCTTTTACGACAGTCGCGCTTTACGGCCGATTTTACGACAGTCGCGCTTTACGGCCCCTTTTACGACAGTGCTGCTTTACGGCCCCTTTTACGACAGTCGCGCTTTACGGCCGTTTTACGACAGTCGCGCTTTACGGCACCTTTTACGACAGTCGCGCTTTACGGCCGCTTTTACGACAGTCGCGCTTTACGGCAGTTTTACGACAGTCGCGCTTTACGGCCCCTTTTACGACAGTCGCGCTTTACGGCCCCTTTTACGACAGTCGCGCTTTACGGCCGATTTTACGACAGTCGCGCTTTACGGCCCCTTTTACGACAGTCGCGCTTTACGGCCCCTTTTACGACAGTGCTGCTTTACGGCAGTTTTACGACAGTCGCGCTTTACGACACCTTTTACGACAGTCGCGCTTTACGGCCCCTTTTACGACAGTCGCGCTTTACGGCCGATTTTACGACAGTCGCGCTTTGCGGCAGTTTTACGACAGTCGCGCTTTACGACACCTTTTACGACAGTCGCGCTTTACGGCCCGTTTTACGACAGTCGCGCTTTACGGCCGATTTTACGACAGTCGCGCTTTACGGCCGATTTTACGACAGTCGCGCTTTACGACACCTTTTACGACAGTCGCGCTTTACGGCCCCTTTTACGACAGTCGCGCTTTACGGCCGATTTTACGACAGTCGCGCTTTACGGCCCCTTTTACGACAGTGCTGCTTTACGGCCCCTTTTACGACAGTCGCGCTTTACGGCCGCTTTTACGACAGTCGCGCTTTACGGCCCTTTTACGACAGTGCTGCTTTACGGCCCCTTTTACGACAGTGTTGCTTTACGGCCGATTTTACGACAGTCGCGCTTTACGGCCCCTTTTACGACAGTGCTGCTTTACGGCCGTTTTACGACAGTCGCGCTTTACGGCCGCTTTTACGACAGTCGCGCTTTACGGCAGTTTTACGACAGTCGCGCTTTACGGCCCTTTTACGACAGTGCTGCTTTACGGCCCCTTTTACGACAGTCGCGCTTTACGGCCGCTTTTACGACAGTCGCGCTTTACGGCCCCTTTTACGACAGTGCTGCTTTACGGCCCCTTTTACGACAGTGCTGCTTTACGGCCGATTTTACGACAGTCGCGCTTTACGGCCCCTTTTACGACAGTGCTGCTTTACGGCCCCTTTTACGACAGTCGCGCTTTACGGCCGCTTTTACGACAGTCGCGCTTTACGGCAGTTTTACGACAGTCGCGCTTTACGGCCCCTTTTACGACAGTCGCGCTTTACGGCCGCTTTTACGACAGTCGCGCTTTACGGCCCCTTTTACGACAGTGCTGCTTTACGGCCCTTTTACGACAGCGCTGCTTTACGGCCGATTTACGACAGTCGCGCTTTACGGCCCCTTTTACGACAGTGCTGCTTTACGGCCCCTTTTACGACAGTCGCGCTTTACGGCCGTTTTACGACAGTCGCGCTTTACGGCACCTTTTACGACAGTCGCGCTTTACGGCCCCTTTTACGACAGTCGCGCTTTACGGCCGCTTTTACGACAGTCGCGCTTTACGGCCCCTTTTACGACAGTCGCGCTTTACGGCCGATTTTACGACAGTCGCGCTTTACGGCCCCTTTTACGACAGTCGCGCTTTACGGCACCTTTTACGACAGTCGCGCTTTACGGCACCTTTTACGACAGTCGCGCTTTACGGCAGTTTTACGACAGTCGCGCTTTACGGCACCTTTTACGACAGTCGTGCTTTACGGCCGCTTTTACGACAGTCGCGCTTTACGGCAGCTTTTACGACAGTGCTGCTTTACGGCACCTTTTACGACAGTGCTGCTTTACGGCAGTTTTACGACAGTCGCGCTTTACGGCCGCTTTTACGACAGTCGCGCTTTACGGCCGATTTTACGACAGTCGCGCTTTACGGCAGTTTTACGACAGTCGCGCTTTACGGCAGCTTTTACGACAGTGACCTTTTACAATGCTTTAAGGCACGTTATGGAACTTTTACAGCACTTTACATCCTTTTACTTCATGGCACTTTTCGTCTTTTCCTTTATTTTGTTTTTTACCTATTTTTTCTTCTTTTTTATTAATTTTATATTATTTTTAGTGTAGTTTTTAATTTTTCTATTTTTAAAACTTTTTATTATATTTTATTTGGTGGTGCCCAGACCAGCTCAAGCTGGTCATTGTGGTGTTGTTTGACCATCCCCAGGACAAGGGAAGAGATGAGAATCTTGACTCCACCTTTCAGAAGGCTCATTTAATATTTTATGTATTAGAACTATATTAAAAGAGCAAGGAGACATCAGAAAGCTGGAAAGGAATGAATAATAAAAACCTGGGACTGCTCACAGCCCCTACATGGGGGCTGCATGATTGGTCATCAAGTAGAAGCAATGCACAGGAGACCAATCCAAGATGCCCCGGTTGCTAAACCATCTCCAGCCAGCAGATCGTTATTGGTTCCATTTCTGTTCTGAGGCTTCTCAGAAGAAAAATCCCAGCAAAAGGATTTTCATCAAACACGTCAGTGCCAGGTGATGGCACAGGCAGCGTCAGCTGACTGAGGTCACTGTGTCATCCCTGCCAGCCCAGGGGTCACAGCAAGCAGAGAGTTCACCCTGTTGTCACCCTGTAATACAGAGCAACACAGAGCTTTTGGTTGGTTTGTCACTAGGCAAAGGCAAAACCAGGGCCAGGAAGGCTCTTGCCACAAGGCAGGGGTCACCTCCATGTGACCAACAGCCACAGCCAGGCAGAGCACTGGGGACAGTGACACCGAGGCCACTTGGGAGAAGCTCTGCAGGGAAACTGCAAAGATCAGAGCCTGCTGCCTAATAAAGCCAGAAGAGCAGGCTCAGACCTTTGATGATCATGGCACAATTTCTATTTATGTCGTGTTTTGGGCAGCCCTACAATAGCTTCACTTTACTCAGCCACTAACTCAGTGGAATGCAAACACATCAACAATCCGGCTCCCTGGAGGTTTCCATCCTCCGGCTAATGCGGATTTTGAAGCCTCATCAGTCCACTGCAACCTAAAATAGCTTAAGAGATTCTTATGTAAAAAAACCTGGCTCTCAGCCTTAAGAGTGTCACCTAATGCTTCAGAGTTTCCTTCCTCTGGCTGGGATCTGAACATTATTGAGCAAACCTGGAGCAGTCACAAGTCACACATGCACGTTCTAATTCACCTTCTCCCTTTGGAGATGTTTATGGATTTTTAAATAGCTCCTGAAATATGCAATGCTTCAAAACCTCCACTGAAACCTCAGCTCTAGCTGTCTGAGTTCTCTGTCCCAACCTTTTCTTCCCAGTTCTCAGACCAGGAGGTGCCTGGATGAGGTTTCCAGTAGGTACTTTCAAGAATACAGGATAGAACTTGGAGCAGTCATGCACTATTAGGGCCATGAGCAGTGTCATCCTCACCAGAAATGAGTCATACACAGCAGGGCCCCTCACAGGCCAGGCAAACAGGAAAAAAAGGTGGGTTTAAAGCAGAACATTCAAATTTCCCAGCTAAATTCAGCTGGAATTCAGTTAAATGCTGCTCTCCTGCACCCAGAGATCTGTAAATCCCAGCAGATCAGATACACAAAGCAGCAGCCCAGCCTGCACCGCTTGGCTATGGGGAGGAACGTGGACGTGGCACAGTTTTTGCACCTTGGAATGAGCTGAGGTAAAATCAAGATAGTGGAGTAACTCCAGAATTATCAACTTCATACAGCCTCAAATCAATGTCTCTCCTGGCCCAGTGATGGGTTTTGGGCAGTAAGAAGTCAGGAGCTGGAAGCTCTCCATGGGCTGTGTCCTGCCCCCATCACAGGGGGGCCAGGTCACCTTGTAGA
Organism: Zonotrichia leucophrys gambelii; assembly: GCF_028769735.1. Classification (NCBI taxonomy): domain Eukaryota; kingdom Metazoa; phylum Chordata; class Aves; order Passeriformes; family Passerellidae; genus Zonotrichia; species Zonotrichia leucophrys. The sequence goes on from NC_088195.1 coordinate 1,419,600, forward strand.
GTGTGGCAGGAGAACACACAGAGAAACACCTGGAAACACATGGGTTGCTCATGGGAACACATGGATTGTTCAACCAAGACCCCTCTGAGCCCCAGGAGTGAGGGGGGCTGGGATGGCACTGCCCAGCAGGAGCCCCCTCAGACCAGGTGCTGCCAGGAGGCCCTGGGCACTCCGTGGGGAGCAGACCCCACTCACAGGGTCCCACCTGAGCAGGGAGGACCCAGTGAGGGTGGCTGTGGCTGCTGCTGCATCCTCTGCGCGAGGAAGCTGCCCCCTCACGATTCCTTTGGGTGGTCACCTGAGGAAAGACAAAAATCAAGAAGAGGAAATCCACTGCCATCCCCAGCTCTGCACAGCTCTGGCATGGCAGGGGTGGCACCTTCTGCTTGCCCACCCTGGGGCAGCCCAGGGTGCAGAGGCTGCCGTGACAGGGACCTGTCCCCAGCTCACCTGGCCCCTTCCAGCACAGCCTGCAGGGATTTCTTCAGCATCGCAGTGCTCCGGTCCAGGACAGCAGCCAGGCTGCTCCTGTGAGCTGGGCTCACCTGGGGTGGGGGCAGCACCAGCTCAGGGCCCTGCCCTGCCAGGAGCCCACCTGGGAGCTCTGGGCTGGGCCCCAGGAGCTGCAGGAACAGCCCTGGCTGGGCTCACCTGGCTCTGGTACACCGTGAGCACGGCTGTCACCAGCCTGGCGAAGTTCAGGGACGTGGCAAAGGCTGGAGCCTGCTGGCACAGAGTCAGGACCAGCAGATCCAGGAGCTCAGGGGGCAGCATCTCCTGGAAAAGGCCCAGGGGCAGATATGGGGAGTGGGTCCTTGCTCCAGCACTGCTGGAGTCACCAAGGACACCCGTGGGACAAGGTGGGCTCCTCACCTGCCGCCCCAGCACAGCCTGCAGCACTGGCAGGAGCTTCTCTGACAAAGGCACCTCCAGGACTTGGCTGCAAGGACAGTGAAGAGGAAAGGTGCTGCTCTGTGGCCTTGCTGGTGCCTCCAGATGGCTGGAGCCATCCAGGCAGGCTGGAGAGTGAGGCCAAAGCAGAGCTGCCAGCCCTGTGACACCCCTCACCTCAGCACCAGCTGCACAGAGTGGGGCTCCAGGCACTCCTCCACCAGCTCACACAACAGCTTGGTCTGCTCAGCACCTGCAAAGCAGCAGGGGAGAGCCTCCAGAGGCTGCCAAATCCATGGGGATGTGCCTGGCCCTTCCTGGCATCTCCTCACAGGGAGTATGTGCCAGACAGGACAGACAGAAACCATGCTGTGCCCCCTCCTACAGCTGAGGATAATCCTGCTTCCCTTGCCCAGCTGCAGGAATGGTTTGAACAGTTCCAGTCTCTGGGAAAAGGGGACACTGTGGCAGGGGATCACCCTCTCCTCACAGCAGCACAGGGGCAGCTCTGCCCTGAGCATTAGGAGCTGCCAGGAGCCCTCCAATCACGGAGGGATGGGAACTGTCCTTTGGGGAAAAAATAAGCCAGAAGCCAGCCTAGCCAGCCCTCCCCTCCATCTGTAAACCCATCTCCCATCCCAACCCCCAAGTGTTCACCTGCCCAGAAAAAAACCAACCCCAGGCGTCCATGGTTCCTGACATGAGACAAATGCCACCCCCAAACAGCCACAGCTCCCAGCAGCCCTGCACACCTTCCCCTGGCCCCTGCAGCACTGCAGCCACCAGCACACGGCACAGGGCATGGGAATACTTGGAGCAAAACGACATCAGGGCAGCCATGAGGTGTCGGGAAGGCGGCTGGGTGAGGGCCAGGACCTGGGGACACAAAAGGCAGGAGGTGGGGACAGCACAGAGGGGAACGGGGAGCAGGAATCTCCGCTGCCATGGCACGTACCCGCCTGAGGAAGAGCTGCTGGGCCAGGATGGCTGCGCTGGTGTGGCTGAGGGCAGGGCTCAGAGGCAGCAGCCAGCTGCAGAAACGCACCAGGGAGGGCTCGGGGCACGTGGAGAGCTGCAGGAAGGAGCACAGCCCCTCGAGCTGGGGTGGCACAGGGGCATTAGGGGCATAAGGAGGAGCACAGCCCCTTGAGCTGGGGTGGCACAGGGGCATTAGGAGGAGCACAGCCCCTTGAGCTGGGGTGGCACAGGGGCATTAGGAGGAGCACAGCCCCTCGAGCTGGGGTGGCACAGGGGCATTAGGGGCATTAGGAGGAGCACAGCCCCTTGAGCTGGGGTGGCACAGGGGCATTAGGGACAGCTGCAGGACCCCACAGCAGCTGCAGCAGGGGTGCTGGGGCTCACCTGGCTGGGGGTGCAGGTGTTCAGGATGCTCAGCTTGGAAGGGGGGTGCAGCTCAGAGTGCTGGAGAGAAACACTGTCCTGAGTGAAGCACCAAACAAACCAAAATAGAAAATACAGCTCCAGGACTTCTCCCTTCCCCTGTGTCTGTCAGCACTGAGCCCACAGGCAGCCCCTCACACCTGCAGGGTGCAGGCAGGTGTTGGTATCCCAAGCCCAGAGGAGCTGCCAACAGGGCTTTTTATCCCCATCTGTGAAATCCAGCTCCTTCTCCACCCCTCCTGAGGCCCTGGCACCAGCCTGTTCAGAGCAGCAGCTCCAAGAGAGGGACAGAAGCAACCACTTACACTGGACTCCTGCAGCAGCAGCATCTTCAGCCCCTGTCCGTGCACCTGAGGGAAATGAGATGAAGGAATGGGAATCAGGCAGTAAAGGCTCCCTGGCTGGCAGGGGACAGCAAACCCCACTCAGTACCTGGACAAAGGACTGGACCTCTGCTGCCAGCTCTGTCTGGGAAATCCTCCTGGGCTCCCCAGCTGCATCCTGCTGGGAGCTGTCCTGAGCAGCTTTCTCTGTGCCCTGAGCAGATGCATCCCCTGAAGGCTCCTCAGGCACCTCCTCTTCCATCTCTGCCACATCTCCACATTCCTGGGGCTCAAATGCCACCTCCTCCAGCAACCTCTTCCCCCCTCTCTCACTGTCCACCTCCAGGCTCTCCTCTGACACTTCCTTACGCTCCCCACCTTGAGGCACAGAGTCAGGGGCACCAGCCTGCTTGCTGAAGCACCAGCTCAATTTTCCTTGTCTCTCTGGTTTCTTCTGGGCAATTTTCTGGCACAGGCCCTTGAGCTGCTGCTGGCACCCAGCAGACAGGACAGTGGGATGTGGGGAGCTCTCCTGTGCACTTGGTCCCTGCTGGAGCAGATCCCCCAGTGCCTGCACCCAGGGATCCACACGGGAATCCTTCTCCAAGGCCTGGAGCAGCTGGTGAAGGCAGTCCCGTGGCACTGCATCCTGCACCACCAGGAGCAGGGAGAAGAGGTTTCTCTGGCACAGAACGGGCAGCAGCAGCAGCCGTGGCTTGCTGGAAAAGGAGAGGTGAGAGTGGTCAGAGCAAATCCCCTGTCCTGAACCCAACCCACCCCGTGGAGCAGAGTCCCACAGCACCAGGGAGCAAGGGAAGGCACCTGATGCTTTTGCAGACACAAGCTGGGACACCAGTGGGTCACTGCTATGATCCCAGCTTCATGTATGGGCCAGTGCACCAGGGAAAGTGGATTTTTATGAAGATTGAGGGCCACGGGTTGTTTCTGTGGATTTTTATGAAGACTGAGGGCCATAGGTTGTTTCTGTGGATTTTTATGAAGATTGAGGGCCATGGGTTGTTTCTGTATGCAGATATGAGGATGATGAGAATGGATAGGGCGAATGATCCTAAGCAGGCTTTGATTAGGCTGGAACAGAGGGGCAGTGGCAGTTTGGGTTGCTATTAGTTGTAGGTTGTGCACCTGACACCCAAAATTGTGCACCCCACACCCAAAACTCCCGCCAAACACCGAAGTTTAGAAATGTATCCAACTCACACGGCCAGGGCATCCTCTGGCCCCTCCAGCGAGGGCTCCTCGGCGCACAGGGCCGCGGTGAGAGCCGGCCAGGGGAACGGCAGCCCCGCTCCGTGCCGGGGCCCGCCCCGCTGCAGCGCCCGCAGCGCGGCCATGGCCCCTCCGGGGCCGGAGCACAGCGAGAGCAGCAGGAGGCGGCACGGCCGGGGACAGAGCTGCAGCCAGGGCGGGCACCGCGGCTCCATCGCTGCGGCCGGGGCTGCACAGCGCCTGCGGGACACGGGGACACCGGGCGCGGTCACACACACGGGGGACAGCCGGACAATGGACACAGCCGGACACGGGGGACAAACAAAGGGCACAGCCACACACGGGTCACACCTCCTCCCAGAAGGCACCCCCACCCCATTAATCCCCGCCCTTATCCTAATGGAAACAATGAGGCTCATAATTCGCCCATTAGCACTGGGTGTGCGCCCAACAGCCAAGCTCACAGCACAACAACCTCCTCACCCAGCTCATCTCTACAGCTCCTACAGCCTGGTTCTCCACAATATCAGCAGTCTCACTCTTACTAACTATTCTAGAAGTAGCGGTAGCGATAATCCAGGCCTGTGTTTTCGTACTCCTACTGAGCCTATACCTAGAAGAAAACATCTAACCCCAATGGCACACCAAGCACTTTCTTATCACATGGCTGACCCTAGCTTGACCGGACACGGCTCCCACTCGGGAGGCACGGGACGATCAGGACGTGCCTGTCCATGCTCGGCGCCCACCCCGGCATCAGCTTGGGCAGCTGCCTCTACCTCTCCCCAGCCGAGGATGCGGGAGAGCACCGGGAGTGCCCTCCGTGCCCTCCATCACCCCTTGGCGGGCAACCCCGCACCCCCGGCCCAACGCCGATTGCTCCCGGGGCCGCTGCCGGTGCGGCTCCCCCGGCCCCGAGCACCGCCCCGGTCAGTGCCGAGCACACCCGGCGCTGTCCCCGCACACTCACTCAGAGCCGTCCCCGCCGCCGCTCCCCCGTTCCCGCCGCGCTCCGCCCGCTGTCCCCGCCCCCAAGGCGCCGCTTCCGGCCCCGCCCCGGGAAACGCAACCGGACCGCGCGCAAACGAGCTCATGATGCAAATATCCCTGAAATTCCAACCCAAACACCGCCTTCCCCCCCACCTCCCCCGAGGGTGAATCCCGCAGCCCACAGATCGGAGGCACCCGGAAACGTAGCATTACACAGCCCGTTTTATTTCGCTATTCCCGGATTTGGCTAAAAAGAGTTTAAAACAGTGCCCCCGCCTGCTGCCCTGTCCCCCCCGTGGATGTCAGACCCCCCCGCTGCCTGCCAGCACCCAGCCCACCCCACCCGTGGGGCAGAGTGGGCACCAACCAGGGCAAGGGCAGGGGGGGCTGTGCCCTGAGTGTCCCCCGGTGCACCCATCAATGCCAGACAGACTCCTCCCCATCCCACCCCATCCCTGCAGCACCCCCGCGGCTGGAGCCACCCCAAAACAATGGCAGGACAGCTGGAGCCACCCCAAAACAATGGCAGGAGTCAAAGCAGCCCCCAGGCCCGGCGTGGTCCCCACGGCTCAGTCGGAATCGCTGAAGTCGATGAGAAGCATCTCGTGGCCATAAATTGAGTGGGGAAATTCTGGCTCCAGCATGGCCAGGGTGAGAGCCCACTCGAGCGTGCAGAGCTCCTCATCCTCCTCGTCAGAGCTCTCCGAGGAAGAAGGGAGGAACACCTGCAGGAAGGGAGGGAGGATGAGGCACAGCCCCAGTGCCCAGCCCAGCCCCGGGATGTGCCACCCCACCTACCGCGGGCATCCTCAGCTGGCGCTGCCTGTGCCGCCGCAGCCAGCCGGCAGGCAGCTCGTGCAGGTAGATGCACTCTGATCTGAAAGGGCAGTAGCCACGCAGGAAGAACTTGCACCTGATTTTCCTGTGGGATGCCAAGCATCGTTGTGAGTGTAGCTCCCAGAGCAGCACGGAGCCCACAGCCCTGCCACCCGCAGCGGTGCCACGCACTCACCCTGTCCGTGCCTTGAAGGCGCTGATGAGCTTCTCCTTCTCAGCCACATCTGAGATCCAGTATTTGTGGGGGATGTAGTAGTTGGAAGGGATCCGGCACTCTGGGCAGGCCCTGGATGAGGGTGATGGGTGCAGTTGGGTGTCCCAAGAAGGGAGCATGGGCTCAGCACCCACCCTGGCCTCACCCAGCACCCCCATACCCATCACCACTCAGAAGCGCCTGTTCCCAAAGCACTCCCAAAGCCACATCACTGGAACCAAGGAAGAATTTCAGGGCACAGAACGGGGAACAGTGACCACCCTGCCAGGTCCCCAAGGCCACTCACTTTATGACAGTGCTCTGGAAGGCGCGGCTGCGGCGCCACCTGCGGATGCAGCCCAGGCAGTAGGCGTGGCTGCAGTTGGGGAGGATCCCGAAGAGCCGCTGCTCGGGCAGCGCCTTCTCGTACACCCTGTCCATGCAGATGCCGCACACCACAGCCTCACTGCGGGCTCTCAGCGCTGCCGTGGTGACCGGGGCTGCCGCAGCACCTGGCTCTGCAGGGACCTGCAAGCAGAGCAGCACAGCGTGGAACCCCCTGGCTCTGTCACTGCCCTGGCCTCGGCCAGCACCCGGCCACAGGAGACCCCAAACCCACCTTTACAGGGTCAGTCTGTATCGCTGTGTCCAAAACTGCCTTTTTGGGGCCAGAGGAGTCTGGCTCCAGTGCTGGCCCTTGTGGCTGGAAGCCTGCAGGAGGAGAGCTCTTAGAGGGGAAAAGCTCAGCGAGCTGGGTGGGCTCCTCAGAGTGCAGCTTCAGCAGTGACAGGTGACAGTCCTGACACTGCAGAGCTCTCCACAGCCCAGCCTGGCCCAGGCTTGGTCATAGGCAGAAACATGCACAGGCTACTTCACCATGAGCACCCCAATCTCACCCCACTGGTCCCCTGGGCAGCCTAGCACCTACCTGAGGCACCCCGAGCTTTTGTGGGGACAAGTTCTCCACTGATGGCCCCACGGGGGATGTTACCAACTGCTGGAATATTCTTCTTGTCTTTCTCTTCCACTTTTACCTCCACTTTGGGGAGCTTGAAGGCCACACATGTCGTGCTGCAGGCCGTGGTACACTGGGCTCCCCTGTGGTCGTGGTCCGTGGCTGTGGGCTCAGTGCCAGGCTCCTGGCCGCAGTGGCAGTGAGGCATCAGACCGTATTGGGCCCATACTGGTACTGACTCTTCCTGGATGTGCTGGTAGCTGGAGGAGCCCAGGGACAGACAGAGGGTCCCATCAGTTCAGCATGGCTCCTCCAGGCTCCCAGCCCACCCTCATGGCACCGCAGCCCTTCCTTACCTGCACAGCTCTCCATAAAGGCAGAACCCGCGCTGGAAGTACTTGCAGACCCGGGTTGATTCTCGGTCGTGTGAGAAGCGGCAGCTCTGGCCCCACCGGCAGAATCCGCGGGCAAAATTCCTGTTGGCCAGGGGAGGAGTGTGGATGGGCTCAGACCCTGCTCCAGCCCTGCCCTAGAGGCCCCCCGGTACCAGCTTTGTTTGAGGGGGCCATATTTTGGAAGCCCCCTCCCCCCGGCTGGTGTCTGGGAGCCCTCGCCAAGGGCAGAGCCAGGGGTCCTCCCACCCCCATCCAGCCCAATCTCCTGCTAATTACGGATCAACCCAGGACAGGGGGCTCTCCTGGGGGCTGGGGCAGGGAGAAGGGGGGAGCCCCTGGTTTGGGGACATGGCTGGAGAGCTGCCGCCCACCCCCAGCTCCGGAGGGGATGGGGAAATGGGGAGGGGGATCAAGGCCATCCCAACCCGCCCCCTACCCCCACAGCGAGGGCCCATCTCCAGCCTGTCTCCCCCAAACGCTGCTCCCAGGCACCCCATCCTCAAGCCCTTACCTGCACGGGGGTCTCAGAGAGCTTGCCTCGGTCCTCAGCGGCCCAGATGCCATCGTGGAGCCCACCTCCATCTCTCCCCAGCAGTGATGGGGGCTGGGCCCCCTCCCAGCGCTATTTATGGGTCCGGCTGGGATCGTTCTCCCCCAATAGCCGGGCACACGTGTTTGGGGCGGAGGACATGCCCGGGCTAGTTGATAGCAGCCACTGCCGAGCGCTGTTTACACTCATTCAAGGACTCTGCAGCGAGGAGCCTGCAGGGGGGCACCACTCTAGCCTGCAGCACGAAATTCCGTGTATTCTAATCCTTTTAGCATTACAATTCCCCTTCCTTTTCAGTCCTGTCTTTAACTCAGCCTGTGGATTTCACTTCTTTCTCAGCTCTCTCCCCATCACACTGGGAAGGGCTGGATAAGGTAATGCTGCCTGTTGGGGTAACCACACAGGGAGGGTCCCCGACCAGGGCCCCTGGGACCCCTGCCCAGCAGCACCGCGGCCCCAAGTGCCCCCAGCTGCATGGGAGAGGGGGGGAGCAGTGGAACAGCTTCCCCCAGAGCACTCAAGCGGGGCACAGGGGAGTCTGGGGGGTCTCCAGCTCCTCCAGGCAAATTCTCAGGTGTTTTATCATATCCAAGGACACCCCGGAGCTCATTGTTCCCCTCCTCGCGGTGTTTTCAGCTCATTTCCACCCCCAGCATTTGGGGCACAAACCTCCAGCTGAGGCTGGGATCCTGCTCACGAGTGGCTCTTTCTGCTGCTTTAGGTTTGCAGGCAAGAAAACCGCAGCAGGTATGAGATCTGGGAATTACAGAGCTCCAGGAATCACAGCAAATCCCTGGAAATCACAGCAAATCCCATCACCTCTGCTGGAAATTCTCCCACGGACAGCTGCACCCAGGTGCTGAGAGAAAGCCCAAAAAGACAGGCTGGATGCTAAAAGGTTCTTAAATATTTAGTTCAGATTTATTTAAAGTCAAGTCAGTTTGTGGACACTATTTATATTATTAAAAACACTTGGAGGTTTGTACTTCTAGCAAAAATATACATTTCAGTTTGAGGGTTGTTATACTGTCGAGGAAGGAAGAGCAAAAAGTTTCCCAGGCGATGGGCACGAGTCCTGCATTGCGGGGTGGGGACAGCACCGGGATTTTGGGAGGGACAAATCCCCGGGCTCCAACCAGCACATGCACGTCCCCAGTGCCTTCCCCCAGAGGGCTTCAAAGTGCTTCACAAACGGTGATTCCCAACACCCCTGCGAGGTAGGGAGGGGAGGGCGGGCAGGGAAACTGAGGCACGGCGAACTGAGGAGTGTGGCAGCAGGGGGAGGTTTGGGACCGGCCAGCCCTGTGATGGGGAGGGAAAGCCCAGTGCTCTTCCCCTTTGGGTTTTAAAAGGAATTATTGCACCAGGGAAATCTGCTACCCTGAAGAGGAGGAAAGTAAAATAAAACCGAATAATTTGCTCCCACAACCCCTCCTAGGGAATATCAGCATTTGAATAAGGCTGCTCAGGACACAGGGGGCCAGGAGCTGCAGACAGGGAAGTGCCACTTTCATTATCCTGGAAGGGAAACTGAGCCCTTGCCAGGTCCATCCTCCCCCTGCCCCAAGCCCAAGGGACACAACCCCACAGCAGGGGCCTGGCCTGGCCCAGGCAGCACCGTGGTGTTTCACTACAGCTGGGAGGAGTTGTGAGGTAAAGTCCCAGAGTGGTGCTGGGATCAGGCAGACCTCCAAGCCTGGAGCTGTTGCCACTCTTGGGAACGGGGGCAGAGGGGGACTGGCAGCTTCCCTGCCACAGCCACGCTCACTGAAGCTCCAGCTCATTGTGAGCATCCCAACCACCCCCTCCCTGGTTATAAATCCTTGGCATTTACAGCTGCAAAGTTCTCTGCAACCAATGCACTAACAGATCCTCGTGCTCCTGCTCTGAGCAGGCAGCATGTGACAGTCCAGGTCTCTATCACAGAGGGGAAACTGAGGCAGGACACCAAACCCTGACCAGCTCAAGGCCTCTGACCCTCCACACACCTTTTTTGTAACTCAGGTCTGTGCAGAGCAGCCTGTGGAAGCCATGGATTCTGTGCCTCTGCTCTGAAGGTGAATTTTAAGGAGTCAAATCCTTTCACTCCTACTTCCCCATCCCAGCCTCTCTCCTACTGAGGTGCCAAGGGAGATGTTCCCTACGGAACGAGGGTGCCAGGAGCAAAGGCTCCCACCCAGCACCCAGGAAGGCAGAGTTCCCACAGCCCCACTGGGAGACAGGAACACACTGCAGAGCACAGGGGGGCTGCAGCTGAGGTCTCCTCTGGGACAGCCCTACCTGTGTTCAAATACTCCAGAGCTTTTCTTTGGGAAAGAGAGAAACATCCTTTCAGACTTCATGGCTCAGGACCACGTCCTTGGAGTGCAAACAAACGAGAATACAGACACCTCTAAGTGCTGCTGTCAGCCCTGCTGGCCCCTGCACCCCCCTGGCCCTCCTAAGGACCAGGGCTCCCCACCCACAGTGACCTCCCTGCCTGAGCCATGTAAACTGGGCAGCCAGAGCTGGGCCACAGGAAGGGGAACAGCAGCTTTGCAGATTTGTTAGTGTGTGTTAATGGAAGCCCTGGCCGAGCAGGAGGCACCTGCAAATCCTGACGGCATCTTGCCCTATGTACCGTACGTCAGGGTCACATAGAAAAGAGTTTCCAGTAGGAGAAATGGAAGACACTGGGAAGGGTTTTCTTTGTTCCTGTACAAAGAGTCCTGATGGGAATCCATGGCTTCATTCTCATAAATAACAGGTCCTTAGTACATGTCCTTGTAGATCTCCTGCAGAAGTGGGTGCAGAGATGTCTCTGTCTCTGTCTTCTTGATCTTCTGCACCAGCTGGGCGTGCTCTGTCACCAGCTGTCGCAGGTCAGCCATCTTCTGCAGCAGCTTGGGGAAGAGGTACTGGGCATCGGGGTGGTTGGACTGCAGGTGGAACTCCAGCGCTCGCAGGATGTTGTCTTGGATCTCCTCCACCTGCTTCACGTTCATCAGGCCAGGGCGGTCTGTGGAGAGGAAGCACGGGAGCTGCAGGGTCATGGTGCAGCCCCTCCAAAGTACACTCTGCTGCTGGGGAAAGGGAGCCAGGGACTGTAACCCACCCACCATGACTCAACCTTGTCAGCCAGAAAAGGGAGAAGTGTGCCCTTGGACAACGTATCCCACAGCAGCCCATGAGAAGGAGATGCCATTTCTGCATTCCTTGCTGTTGGTCCAAGCTTGCCAGGCATCACCTCCACAGAGAAGCTTTTTGGAAGTGTTCAGTTCTTCTCTCATGGCCCGGAGACATCCCTGGCTGGCCTCAAGCCCAGCTGCAGCTCCGCTCCCCTAGCCCCCTCTGAACCACCTCTAAGCAGGGAGAACTCCGAGGGCACCCGCTCACCTCCACACAGGATGATGGCAGCCACAAACAGGGACAGGTCACTGTCGTCCAGCTCCAGCGCGTTGAACTTCACAGCAAACTCAAATTTGGGTTCCATGATCTCGTTGAAGGGCTTGCGCAGGCTGCGCAGGAACTCGCGGGTCACAAAGCCGTTCCCGTTGGCCACCAGCAGCCCGTCCTTGTTCATGATGGAGGCCAGCATGGCAAAGATGGCCTCGTGCACCCCGTACTTGAGCAGAGTCACTTGGTCGTTGAGGTAGAGGCCGACGAAGCTGGGGATGCTCTTGGCGAACTCGGTGAGCTCCCGCACGGTCTCCACCGTGGTGCACTGGCAGCGGTAGAACACGTGCACCCCGATCTCCTTGTAGGGCGGGATGCCGTTCACCAGCTGCTTCCACACCAGCCCCTTCTCTGCCTGCCACAACGTGTCCATGTCATGGATCACAAAAGGCTGCTTGGACAAGAAGCAAGTTAGGAGTCTGCTGCGGGGACTCGAGGTGCCAGCTCTGCTCGGGACTGTCATGTCTGTCTGTCTGTCCCTGTGCTGTGCCCTGCCTCTGGGGCTGAGAGTGCCCAGGTAATCTGCACCCACCCACCACAGCACGAGTGTGCAGAGCAATGGGGTTTTTCCCAGCAAGGGGCAGGACATGCAGAGCCCACCTGGCTGCATGTGGAACAGCTAGGGCAGCAGGGAGATGTGCAGCATCTCCCAGAGAACAGTCCCCCGTGCTGGCCATGGCCAACCCCACCTGCCCTGGGAGGGAACTTACTGGGGTGCTGCTGGCCTTGCCGGTCAGGATACCTCTTGCCTTCTTTTTGGTCATGTTGAAATTCTTCAGGTAGGCGTTGTAGATGTGCTTGGAGAAAGCTTTCAGGTCAGCCACCTGTGGGTTCTGGCAGCCGATCTCACTCGCTGTCAGCCCTGCCACCAGCTTCCTCTTCTCTGCCTCTGGCATGCGCCCAAAGCGGATTGCTGGGGGCAAAACTGGGGGTCAGGACAGCAGGGGCACCCCAGGAGATGCATCCAGAGGGGCAGCAGCTTGTTCTGCCACTGCAGACAGACAGGTCTGCTGGAGAACACCTGCAGCTACACAACACAATGCTTCTCCAGGCTGCAGTCCTCCAGCACTAACACCTGCATGAAACAGCCACTGCTGCTTCCTCACACCAGTCTCCCATCCCATTCCTCTGGCTCTTGCTCAAACCCTGCTTCCCACATATACACCTCTGCCTGTCTGGGTCTGAGATTCTTACACCTGAAGTGTAAAAGTCTCAGCACAGAAAATCAATTTGTGTGTCCAGTTCCCTTGGTGCCTGTCCATAAGGGACAGCCACGTGCCAGCAGCTACACTGCATGGGGGGAATGAACAGCCCCTTCTCATACAGAAAAAGGGGAAGAGGAGTCAAATGCTTGAAGCACTGGGTTTGAGTGATACCCTAGCGAGAAGAGCCACGGGCTAAAGCACAGCAGGCCATGGGCATCCTTCACAGCAGGGCAGCTGGCCCTGTGTCACCCAGCTGGCAGCAGTGACACTCACCATTGTGTGACATGCCCAGTGAGAGGCATTTCTGAAAGCGGCAGTACTGGCACTTGTTTCTGTTCTTCTTCTGAATCTTGCAGCTCCTCTCACACTTCTCGTACTCCAGCTTCATGCGGATCGTCCGGCGGAAGAAACCCTGGAGGCAGGGAGGGAGCAGGGGGACATGGAGTCTGGGGCCAGGCTGGTTTGTTATCCCCAGGAGCTACAGGGAAGTTCAGGAGGGGGAGCCCTGGGTCTCTCTGGGGGTCTATCCCAGCTGCAGAGGAAGAGCTGTGGGGGCACCCCATGCCTGGTGCTGTGACTGTGCCAGCAGCCCACAGAGAGGGATGGAGGAACCAGCCATGGCCAACCCCAGCCTGCAGGAATGTCTGGCAGGGTCTGGGCTGCTAACGCAACCCTGCTGGATCTGCTGCAGGGGAAAGAATTCCAGAGGAACATCCAAGCTGCAGCCAGTGATCCCAGGGAGATAAATACACAGCTCACTGCTGATCTGCAGCACACAAACTATTTCTAAAAGTAAACTCAGGGTCCCTATGGGGACAGATGGATTTGTCTTACACAACAAAGCATGACAAGGCAAGGTTTGGGCCATACAGGTCTCAGCCCTCTTCCCAGGGCAGCATTTGCTGCCTGCCTATACTTGCCCCATTCTAGACAGGCTGTTTTTTACAATCAATCCCGAATCCCCGTTTTGCTGCAAATCTTGTGTGAGGAGGCAGCCCAGTTGCTGGGACCTAACCCCTGCTTGGTGCAGCTGGACCCAGCTGTCCCTGGGACTCACCTTGCAGCCCTCACAGGCGTGCACGCCGTAGTGGAAGCCCGAGGCTTTGTCCCCACAGACCCTGCACTCCACGTTCAGCGCTCCCAGCGCCGCCTCCTCGCAGCCCATCTGCAGCTGGTCCGACAGCGAGGGAGAGGAGCTCTGTGACAGGTCTGCAAACACACACAGGGACACGTCCTTCCATGTCACAGCTCCTGGTGTGGCCAGCTCCTCCAGCCGTGGGGCTGATTTCCAGCCCTGTCCTGCCTGCCCCTGGTATCACATCTGGAATCTGGCACTGGCTGCAGGCAAATGCCACGAACAGAGCCAAGAATGCCCCAGCAGCTCAGACTCCACATCAATGCTCCTTTCTTCCCTCTGAGACTCATGTCCTGGCAATGAAACCCCAACCAGCAGATTTTATAATCCCCTGTTGGCCAGCTGCTGGCACAGGATATCCCAGCTGGAACATCAAGGGCTCTGGAGGAGCCTTACAATCACTTTGCTCTGAGGACCCCAAAAAGTGTTCAAGGAAGCATTCCCAAGCACCCTGGGAGGCCCCTAGCTCTGAAGCACAATGTTCCCTGCCTGTCCTCTTAATTTCCATTCCAAAACCCATTGCCAATGGACATGCAGTGACCTCAGAGGAAGAAGTAAGCCTCTCCATAACTTGGAGCATTATTTCACAAATAAAATGTGAAATGTTCAGTTCAGCTGAACTCCATTCAGGGACAGATCTGCCCTTGCAGCTGGGCATGCTGCCTGGGGGCTGTGGGCACCTGGATGCTCCACAGGATGAGCTCCTGTGGCTCCACTCACCTGTGTAGCTGCTCGAAGGCAGCGAGCTGTCTGGTCCTCCAGTTGGGTCTGAGGCTCCACTTGCCACCATCACTGCCTCTTCCTCTTCCTCTTCCTTGACCTCAGGTACTTCCTCCTGTAGTTGTTCCATAATTGATCACCCCTCAGTGCCAAGACTGCAATCCCTGTCATAGCTCTGGCATCATCCGCGTCTATCCAAGATGGACCCCACCAGGCTGTTCCTGCTAGCCTGCAGGACATGGAGAGAGGCCACTGAGTGCTGCAGGAGCAGCTCAGCAGCAGGGCAGTGTCACCAACCCACCACTCCTGCTCTGAGCCGGCTCCTTGGCCAGTGAGACATGCAGAGCAGAGCCCATTTAAAGATCCCTCTGCACTGTGGAATAAACAATGTGTAGGACTCAAGGAAGCAAAAGCTCACAGAATTGTTTTTAAAGCCCAGCAGACCACAAACCAGCCCAGATGCCACCCAGGGACTGGAAGTCCCCAGCTTACAAGTGCCATAGCAGAAATGCTGTCCCAGACAATGTTCCCCAGAGCCACCAGTGACCTGGGATGTGATGGTAGCAGCCAGGGCCAGGGTCTGACAGAACCAACACCTCCAGAAGGATCAAAACAGGGCTGGCTTCACCCTCTGTAACAGCCATGGCAGAGCCTGGGTTGGGATCTGCAGCTGATCAGGGCACACTGTGCCCGTGGGTGGAAGATACTGGGGGAGAGGGCTCAGTGCAGCAGCAGGCAGTGGCTAGAAGTCCCTGGCCCATGCAAGCCATCTGCAAGACTGATTGCTTCCTGTCAGCCCTGCACTCACACTCCTTCCCGTCAGTGCTGCCAGTTGCAGCCTTTGTGTTTGTTTTCACTTGGCTCCTCTGCCAAGAGCAGGGCTGAACGTGTTGCTGCTGCTCTGCGCAGCTGCCGGGCCGTGCTCAGCCACGGGCTCCAGCAGTGCAATCCCAACAGCCTCACAATCCAAGCAGTGTCTTAATCCCGGGTTTCCTGTGGGAGGAACGGCCCCATCCTCCCCCACACACTTCCTCTCCTTGTTTGCCTTACTCCATCCCAAAGAGCCCACAAAACCTCCAGCCACCCAAACGGTGCAGCGCCGGTACCGTGGCTATGGCAGAGCAGTTCCCACCTCCCTCCCAACTGTGCCGGATCTGACTTCCTAAACTGACTCCTCCTTGAATAATTAACATCTCAAGCACATCTTATGTAAAGTTCCATCCACTTCCTGAAGAGAGTTATTTTTAAGTGGAGAAATACCCATCAGGAAAGCCACTGAAATCCAGGTTCAACCAAGAGAGCCTCGATTTGCAGACAAAAACTAAACTAATGCAGGATATTGCAGGGGCCTTGTATAAGGGCAGCCCCAAGCTCTGGGATGGTCTGTGCCCCGTGCCCAAGCCCACCTCAGGGCTTGCTGGCCAAGGGCAGCAGTGACTCAGAACTCCCTGGATTTGTTTGCCCTCCCACAGCAGACCCTCACACCTGGCACTTCCAACTTGAGCTGCAGCCAGCTCCTTGGATTGCTGGAAAGACATCAAGGTCAGAGCTCCCTGAAAGAGCAAGGAAGCAGCTCAGGGAGAGAGCAAAACCTGCAGGTGGGAGGCTGAGCACAAACACGTCACAAAGCCAGAACACAAGTCACCCCTGGAGCTCGTGCTGTACCAGAACTTTGATCTCCTGTGGCTGAGGGCGCTTTATTTTTCCCTCCACACTGGAACTCAGACTGCAGGACAGGTGGCTTTGTTTCCAGGTGAGGCACACGAGTGGCACCGTGAGCACACTGTGCTCCTGGCAGCAGGGCAGGCAGGGGCTGCTCCCTCCCCGTGCCTCCAGAGCAGCACTGAGGGACCATTGAAGGGCTGTGTTATCCTTGGCCTCTGCTCACACATCCCACGCAGTGGGACATGGCAGACAGGCAGGAAAACTTATTCACTGGAGATGGAGGGGAATGAACTGCACTGTTTTCAGGGTTATATATAAATGATCACACCAACATCAGGGAAACACTTTTGCCTGGAAGAGCAGTTAGTAGGGTAAGCTTGTGGCAGGAGAAGCTTGTCTACAGTGGAAAATCCATCCTGCAGCAGCTTAATGAGCAGCTCATTAGATTTCCCTTTCCCTGTCATCCAGCACAAGCCCCTTGCTTTAAACCCACTGCAGACAGAGCTCTCTGCTTTGCCCCAGATGTCTGTGCAAGCATCTCATGACTTGCTGTGCCCTTGCCTCAATGCCTGTTCCAAGGAGCTTTGGTAACCCTGGCTGAGCCAGCAGCTTCCTCTGCAGGGAGGGTTTGTTTGCTGGCTCTGGGCTTGGGCTGATGCCTGCTGGCTGCAAACAGCCTGGGCAACAGGTTTGTCTTTCCTAGAAGCTGGCATCTATGCCAAGCTAAACCATCAGTGGGAACAGGGAGAGAGACGTGGCACAACCAGGAGAGGAAAAAACCAGGAGTAGAAGTTAAAAGGAGACAAATCCTCAGTGTGGTTTCCCTGCAAGAAGGCAGAGCTTCTCCAGAGCTGAGCAAGATCCAAGCCTCCAGATCATCAACCAACAGCTTGTGCCCCTGTGGCCTGGCAGCTCCCCTGGCAGCCAATCCTGCTGATTAGCACACAGACCCTGGAGCCAAGCTCAGTTTCCATGCAAAGCACCAAAGAAAGGTCCAAACCTCCCAAGAGTCAAGTCACAGAGCTGATCTGCTCAAAGCAGTTGGTCAATACAACTGTACTGTAAAAGAGGTCATAAAGAATGGTAGAAGGAAACCAATTACTCAAGGGAGTGCTCCTCGCTTGTGTTCATTCCTCTGGACAAGAAAGTTCACCAAATTCACAGCCAAAAGAAACAGAAGGGGTGAGCTGAGAAATCAGCACTGTGATGTGCAGCACATTTTGAATCCACAGTCAAAAACTGACCTGAATCCACAAAGGAGATGTGATTGCTGCTGGTTGACCACCTTTTGGTGACTTCCTCAGGTGGTGTCACTGCTTCCAAGATCTGCTGATCAAGTACAAGTTTCTGTTCCTCCTCCTACACGTCAGCTACTACTAATAAAAGCCAAATAAGAGCTAAGCAGATGCTGCAATACAGGAAAGGTAACTGAGAGTACAAAACAGGCGAGAGGAACGCTGAAAACATGTTTATGTTTGCTCCTGGAAGATCAGCATACCCCCACATTAGCCAATGAGATCTCAGCAGCACTTAGTAGCTGAGTGTTTCCTTCCTTACTCAAAGTCTTGGCCTCAAGGCAGGCAACACACAAAAATAAACTACTACAGCTAGCAAGGAAGAGCCCTCCCACACAGCACTGACCAGGATGGACATTCTGGGACAGATTTTTCTCCTTGAAGCATCTGCTTAGATGCTGCACCATGCCCCAGACCCAGTCCTGTGATTCTCTCTCCAAGGCTGCTCAGTGTGGCCCCCCTGTGCTTCCCCAGGAGTGAGCTGGGCTCACTGAGCACAGGGGGGCTGCCAGAGCTGCCATGACCATTAGCTGCTGCTAATTACTCCAGGACTTGTGACACAGGCTGCAGGAGATTCCCTCAGCTGCCTGCAGCAGCCTGGCTTGCCCAAATGAATCACACATCTATTGCATGTTTGAACTCACCCACTTCCTGGGCACTGAGGGGGGAAATAACCCCAGCTCATTAAAAAGGTTACGAAACTTGCTGGATTCTTCTCTTTTTGTACCATGATTGATGCTGTCCCCAAAACCAGGTCATGACATTTTGCTCCAAAAGGAACTTGCTGCTGGCTTTGTTCAGACTCTGAGAGGTATTGCAGGCACAGAAAAAAGAGCAGACTTTGGGCACTGAACTCTCAGCCATGCACAAAGCAGGGTCTGCCAGGCTGCTCTTCTCCAGGAGCTGCAGCCATCCCTGGCTCCAGCAGCAAGCATGCATGGGACGTGCTCCAAAATCTTGAGATGGCAGAGATGGGAAGACAGAGGAATCATCCCTCAGCAGCTTCCCAGCAGAGGGACTCCCTGCCCTACAGGCTCTGAGGCTGATGGGCAGCAGCAGGGCAGGCAGGGAAGAGCTGCCCAGTTCTTAGCTCTTAATTGAGGTGCTGCTCCATGACCTTCAGCAAATCTGGTCAGGTCCCTACTTCAATTTCTTTAATTATACGAAAAAAAACCCAACGAAAACCAAAACCCACCACAAAGAAACAAACCCAGGATTTAAAACAGTGCTTCCTTCCTGATCATTCCCTGGCTGCATTAGTTCATGGAGACAGCGTGTTTTGGAAGTGCAGAGCAATAGATGAGCACCAAGTGTCATTGTTTATTCCTGCATTACAGATTTTGACACCTGTTTGCAGTCACACTCGCAAGTCTGGCCTGCCCAGCCCCAGATCAGCTCCCTGCACTGCTTGTGACCATCTTCTCCTTGTACATTCCTGTACAAGGCATTCCAGGATGACTTTCAGGAAGTAAACTGGCACATCTCATTCTGCCAACTGCTGACTGGTATTTGTGTTTAGTGGTCAAGTCAGGACAGCCCAAAGTATCTGTGGCCAGGAGGGGCACGTGGGTCTGACCCACTGGAACAAGGACAGCAGCCAGGAAACAAGCAGGTACTGGAAAGGTGACACCACTGGGACTTCTCAGAGCTTGAAATGGCACAGAAGTGCTGCTATTTGAGAAGATCATTAAGTCTGGCAAGGAGAGAGGATCATCTCCCCACAGCCCAGGGCACAGCAGAGGTGGCTGTGAAACTGTGGCAATGCTTTGGGATCACACTGCAAACCTGGCTGTGTGGGATATATTCCCCTTCCCTTTAGCATCCCAAAGGTGAGGAGGTTGGAGGCTCAGAACTCAATGAACCACTGTAGGATGACGTGTTCCCAAACTGCTGAAGTCCTCCTGGCTGCACTCCAAGGCAGTCAGTTTGCTTAGGGACCCCTTGTCCTCCCGAACCTGAGCAGGACACGTGGAAGGATCTGGTTTCAGGAACATCAGTAATTATAGAACAGGGCTGCTGAGGGAGGAGCTCACAGTAACAGCAACACCACTTCCCAAGGCAAACAGTGGGCACAGGGTGCTGCAGACCCAGAGCAGCGCTGAAATGGAACTCCAGGAAAGCGGCGAGTGGAACAAGCTGTGGCTGTGAACGGGAGCACTGCTGGCGGGCAGTGAGGCCAAGCTTGGCAGTGCTGCACACACCAGCACCCAGCTTAGATTTCCCCAAAGTCTCAGGGTCACTGGGACACCAGCAAGTGCCATCCATGCTTTGGAAGGGGCAATCAGCTCCCCAGAAAAGCAATGGGGGCAGAAAAGCAGCAGTGGGCCGATGAGTCACTCAGGATCACACACATGCATGCAGCCTTCTGTCTGGAGCCAAACATCCAGCAGGCCCCTTGGCTTTAGTGCTGTTTCCAGTGCTCCCAGATCCACAAAAATGCCCACAAAACCAACAGCAAGCCTCCTCCTCTTTGCAGCAACAGATTTGAGACCCCATGGATTAACCAGGAAAAAAATAAATCCATCAGCCTGTAAGTTTTGTTATGTTTACATTTGGACTCCCAGAGAAGTGCTACTTGGTTTTGTAGACTTTAGCAAAATACCCTGGGCACCAGCCCCCTGCTCTGCTCCCAGGACACAGCTGACAGAGAGCAATTGTGCCCAGGCACAAGCTGGATGATTCAGCAGGGCCGGGAACATGCGCAGCGAGAGGGATGGAGCACATTGCTGTGTCTGCTGCAGCTCCCCTGCAGCCACAGGGCAGCAAAACAGAGGGGTCCCAGGCTGACTGCACACATCCCCCCAAGAAAACCTCCAGAGAACACCAGAATCGCTTTTCCACACAAACTAGTACAACACCCTCTCAGGGAATGAGATGGGAATGCTGTTTCCTTGCTATTTTTGGCCACATTCACAGAGCAATAGCTGCCTGGACAACAGAGATTCCCCAGCCTTTTCAGCAGGGAAAGGAGCAGCCACCGTGTCAGTGTGATCCTGCCAAGACTCACAGAGTGCTCTGACCATTTGGATTTCTGCCTCAGCCCCCAGAAAACAAAATGCTTGAGCAAAGCATTCGCACCTTTCATAACATCCTCGTGCCTTTGGCACAGTCTTGGGGGTACAGGGTGAGCCACAGAGCTCACAGCCAGCAACAGCTACTGCTTCCTGACACAGCCAGCTGCTGGCAGCTCAGCAGGCTCCTCAAGTTCATGCTCAGCAAGAGCCCTTTTCCAGAGATCCCCATGTCCCTAAGTTCCACAACACAAGTTCTACCCCATGGACATGGTATTTTCAGAGATGTGGGTCTCTGACCATCGGCCCTCGTGGGGTTAACAGCTTTCAAGAGCCAACATCTCTAGCAGAACCCATATAAACAACTTGAAGGTGAAAAGCTGATTTGGACATTTTCAGAAATATCCCAGATGGCAATATGATGAAATCAAGAGTTCCACTGAAAAACACTTGTAACAAGTCAGGCAGGACAGGGATTTGAGTTTAGGTTCCCATCAAAAAGATGAGTGCACAAAGCATTGCTTATTTTGAAGCCATGTCACACAAGCCCTGCCAGGAAAGGCCTGACAAAGCCTGTCCTAATGAGATAGGCATGTGTTTCGCAGTAAAGTCTGTCTTAACAGCCCATCAAAGAAATGCTTCCCTATCTGCTCATCTGCCCTTTCAAATCACCAAAACCATTCCCTGTCTCCAACCCACATATCTGTTAAGGGTTGAACATGCATGTTCTGGTTTTTGCTATTTCAAGTTCCAGTTCCCAGACCAAGACAAGTCAGGAAATGCAGCCTGATGGCACCAGCTTGGATACCAGGGGGGTTACCAGGCTGTGCCCATGCCCCAGCCCCAGAGGTGGGTTCTGGATTCACCCAGCACCAGAACAAACACTTGTGTTGTGCTTTCATCCTGCCACTTCCTCCTCCATGGTCAGGATTCCCCTGCAAACCACAGACTCCCCAAAACTCAAAACTTTGAGCAGAGCCTGTCTGTGAGCTCCCCAGGAAAGCACCCCAACATACACAAGAAATTCAGAGCCCTTTGCAAAGCCAAACAGACCTGGCCAAAACGATCCCAGATGTTCACGAGCTCTTGGCTAAGCCTTGGAGAACACAGACATTTTCCAGACACTATGACTGAAACAGTGAATATTAAAGCATTTCAAGAAGTCATAATGAAACTAAGATACATCTTGAGTTCTGCTCTGAACCCTTCCTGCAGTCAAGCAGGGCTCCAGTGAACGTCATCACAAAACATATTTTGGGGAAGATGCACTTCACAATCTCCTTGACCAAAAGGATTCATACTGGCATCAATCATTCCACTCTAAACCCTGCTTTGGGAAAGCAATTTCCCAGGCATTCTGCCAAGGCAAGCACACTTCAGAATAATTAACAAAAAAATAAAACTAGTTCCACAGAAAAATCTTACTTGTCCTCACTATGGAAATAATTTCTGCTTGTCCAGACTTTCCCAGAGTCTCCAAAATTACTGCAGCAATGCATCCCTGAACAGAGAGACTTCTGGAAAAAGCAGAGATTACTCTGCAGCACCTGATGAGAAGCAGAAATGCAGCCCGACGAATCTGTGGTTATCAGATTGTTCCTGCCCTAAGCAAAAGAGTCAGTACAAACCACAAAACACCTGACATCTAAAATGTCATTGTCAGGGCAAGCCAGGCTGGGCTCTGACAGCAAATAACCTTTCAGGCATAAGCCCTGTAACATCATCTCACCCAATTAAAACATCATTTGTATGTCAGGTTCTGTTGTTCAGAGGAGCCCAAGAGTCTCTTGTTGTGCCAATCCTTCTGTCTCCAAGAACATTTGCAGATTTCCAGTCCATAATTCAATAGCCACAGATGAAATATTCCCCAAAGGGCAACAAGATGTACTGTACAAAAATACATATTTTTCAAAAGGCTTCACGCAAGAAAGACAGAGCCCATCAACGCCAGAAAGCAATTCTGCACAACAATGCTCTTCTGATCAGCAAAGCCTCACGGGGCTCATTAGAAAATCCTCTCCACACACTGTGAAGATCCTTGGAAGTCTGTCTTGAATACCAGAACAGAGATGGCGTAACCATTGCACCAATCTGACACAGAACCCACAACAGCTCAACACCTCAGAGCTGTGTTGAGGCAAACACACACCCACAGCCACAGCAGACAGCCACAGCACCGCTGATTCCAGGAATCCCTCAGAGCTCTGCAGGCAGGACAGTGCCCGCCCATGCCCTGCTGACCACCTCCTCCAAACCCCTGTCCTGCCTCTGCCACGGCCTGCCCAGCTGTGTCCCACACCGACAGCACCAGCACTGGGTTGTGTGTGGGACTGTTGGGTGATCGGTGACCCACGTGCAGCCCCGGATCTCATCTGCCCTCCCTCATCTACAACAGCCAATTTCCATCATAAACATCAGTGAAATAATGAAATGTTATGTCACCATGCTTTGACAGCAAGAGCCAGCTGAGGAGAACAGGATTAGACCACGGTCTTCACAGTGAATTCCTAAAGTAATCCATAAGATCACATTCAGAAACGGAACAAAAATAAGGCACAGAGTTTAAACTTAAAATTAAATTTTAAAAAGTTTAAGATCATGGACAAAGCAAGCTGCTCTTCCCTACCCCAAGTTTTCAGAAACAGTGCTAAGTGCCTGGGTGGGAGGCCTGCATGCAAAGGGAAGGGTTACCTCTGCAGAGCAGCTGTCCCTGTCCGCCTGGCGCCGACAGCCACCGCTGGGTCACCATGTCAGCACGGACACCAGCACTGGAGCAACCTGCAGGAGGACACACAGCGAGTTGCCACGGCTGTGCTGAAGGACAGATATTTATGCTGCTGGGAGCGCTGGGCTGGCTCCAGCAGCAGCTCTGAAATTTAAACACACACTGCCTCTTTTGCACGCTGGAACCCTGGGCCAGGGTGACTGCAGGGAGCCCTGCCACAGGCAGCATCTGTCCCAGACCAGGAGGGACAGCAAACCCTGGGGTGTCCCAGCAGGGACAGCCCCATCCCCTCACCATGGATGTCACCTCTGCCTCAAGTCACCTGCAGCCAGAGCCTGATGACCCTGAGCTCTTATGACAATGCACAAAGTTGATGCTAGGAAAAGGGCTGTGGTGGCCACAAGGCTGCTTGTTTACCCAGCTTGCTTAATCCACCTTCAAGAGGCTGCCAGAAAGTTCCTGCAACTTTAATGAACTTCCTCTTGGGTGGCTGAAACTTAAGGATTCAACAGAGTTCATTCACTCTTCTTGGTTTTCCTGATAACTTTGCCTTGTATGAATTTCAGACTCAAAAGAGAAGGAAGAGACTAATGCTGGAAAAAAAAATGGCTTATGAGGCTTTGAACTAGAGGACTTAGAGGAAATATGTCCTATTTTTAGACAGTTATGCAGACTAACTGGACTAAAACATTAAACAAAGATGTGAACATGATGCTATTTGCACCCACATACCCTCCTTGACATTACCCAGGCTTAGCTGCTCCTCCCACTACAATGAAAAGCCCCATTTTGTATTGCTGCCCTCGACATGGGACAACCTGTAAGGCAGATGAGGACCAGAAACAAACCAGCAACAAAGCAGCAACAAATCAGAAACAAATCAGAAACAAACCAGCATCACCAGCTGCTACCAGGGCAGGCAGCTGGGCAGCAACCTGCGAGTGCTGTGCTGAGAGTGAGCCCCCAGTGCAGCACATCCCTCCAGGACTGACATGGAAGCTGCAGCTGCCCAGGAGAGATGGAAAAAGAACACGAACCCACTGCCTCAAAGGGTGAGGGTGGCCTGAGTGCGGAGGGTGTTCCCTACAGGATCAAGGCACATCCAGAGGAGGGCACAAGTGTGAGATACAAAAATCCGTCCCGAGCCCCTTGCACTGGACATCAATCACATCAGGATTTCCCAATCAGTGATGTCAAAGCCACATCCTCTTGAAGGCAGTGATTGCTCTTGTTTAGAGGTGGGGGCTGAGGACAGCACAGAGTTCTGCCAAGTGTGGATCCAGCACCAGCCTCTGCCTCAGTGGGGCCACAAAATTGCCCTCAGGAGCTTCACTTTCACAGCAGAGTGGGTTCCTCATCCCTTCTCCTCCAGTATGGAAGACAGTTTTTCCTAAACAATCCTCACAAAGTTTCTCTTTAATCTCTCTGACAAAGAACAACACTAAAGCCATTCCAGCCCCACTGGCACATCAGGAGGTGGCTTTCTCCTCCATCAGCAATAAAGCTCATCCCCATTCAGTAACACAGCATTAGCCTTGACACTGTCAAGGAGGGCTGAATCACATGAAGGGAGTGCCAATCACACCCTGAGCTCTCTCTCATTGCAGACCAGAGTGCTCTGCTGCTGCCAGAGATCTGAGAATTAAAACTAAATGCCTGGCTCACCTTGTCCCATTCACTGCTAAATGCCAGGGCATGCCCATCACACTGCACACAAGGCAACACTTGCACCAGCTCAGCAGGGCATGGAGGGAACCTGCCAGCACATCCCACCTGGATGCTTCCTCTGCTGTCCCTGGCTGACACATGGCAAGTCATCAGGAAAACTCCCACCTCAGCCTGCAGCATGTTTGTACAGAAGAGGATACTCTGCTGAAGGCAACGAGGGACTTGCATGGAGAGGGCAGGAGGAAAGGAGAGCAGAGCAGAAACAAGAAACAGGACATGGGCTGCCTCAACCCCACAGGTCAGTTTTAGAGAGCAACACTGCAACCAGCCCTGGGACTCTGATTCATGGGGCAGCCACTGCTCAGACCCCTCTGCAGCACCATGACGGGCATTGCCCAGACCCTACAGCACATCTGACTCCTTCTCACACGCATGTCCTTCATCTGGGATCCCAGGGCAGGGGGGGAGTGGAACGAGCAGAAAGGACGGATAAAGAAAGCACTCTCAGATCCTTCTCCTGGAGCAGCCCCTCACCAGATGCTCTGCTCAAGGTCCATCCTTGCTTCTCCTCCTTCCAGCCCCAAACTCTTGCAGTCCCTGGCACCCTCCACCATCCCATCCTGGCACAGCAGGCAGGCAAAGTCCCCCTAACCCTCCTCCCGTGTGGGCCACGTCCCGTCCTCAGTCCCGCCTGATTTCCCAGGAGCTACAGCCTAAACTCACTGATGCCCCTCACGCCGCACTGTCCACACCCATGTCCCCTTTGCACCGAACCCTGTCCCTCACACCCCCTGCCCCAGCCCTGTCACCACCTCAGCCCCTCACAACCCCTCATCCCCTCACACCCCCTGCCCAAGCCTTGTCACCCCCTTAGCCCCTCACACCCCCAGCCCCAACTCTGTCACCACCTCAGCCCCTCATACCCCCTCAGATCCCCTCATGGCCCCTCACAACCCCTCATACCCCGGTCCCTCACACTCACCTCGCGCGCGGCCCCGCTCGTGCAGCCGCCCCCCTCCCTCCCCGTCACCCCCGGCCCCGCGCGTCACCGCGCACGCCCTGACGCCACCGCACCCCGCGCGCTCCCGCGGCCAATCGCCGCCGCCGCCGCGGGGCCTCGAGCCCGCGTCACCACGGCAACGGCCCCGCCCCCTCCACACCGTTACCGCCCCCTGCTGGGAGCCGCCCGCACTTGCGCCCCGCGGCCGGAGCGTGGCCTCATGGGAAATGTAGGCGCTGCCTGTGACGCAACCTGGGGCGGGGCGTTCAGGGGGCGGGGCGTTCTGAAGGCCGCCCAATATGGCGGCGGCGCCGGCTGGGGGCAGTTGGCTCCGTGCCCAAGTACCCCAAGCATTGCCAGTGACCCCCTTCGCCCCCAGCAATTCGCACCGCGGCCCCCTCGATATGCAGCACAACAACCCAGCCTCGAAGCAGAG
Organism: Zonotrichia leucophrys gambelii; assembly: GCF_028769735.1. Taxonomy (NCBI): domain Eukaryota; kingdom Metazoa; phylum Chordata; class Aves; order Passeriformes; family Passerellidae; genus Zonotrichia; species Zonotrichia leucophrys. The sequence goes on from NC_088195.1 coordinate 1,445,657, forward strand.
CTGGGAAGGGCTCACTGTGCCCACAAAACCCGTGCCGACCGGCGGGATCCTGTGTCCAAGTGGCTTGGCCAGGATGGTGTGGAGCAGGCAGGACCCCACGAGGGACCCCACTCAGGGCCACCTCGATCTATCATATATTGTGTGTGCCAGCAGAGGGAAGGGGACACAGGCGATGTGTTTGACCTGCAGCCCCTGCAGTGCCCGTGCCCCCGCTGTGCGTCAGCGCGGCCGCGTGGGCCCGGCCCAGGGCTGCCCTGCACCCCGGGCACACTGAGCGCTTTGTCCCTTCAGCCACAGTGGAAAAAAACTGAGAGAGAAACACTGTGAGACTGGGGAGAGTGCTGTTCGAGGCCCGGGAGGAAACAGATCGTAATCTCCCCAACGAACTCAGCTCATCTGCGGGTGCAGAGATGGAGTCGGTGCAGAGCTTGCACCCAGGGCCTGTTCCAGAGGCCACCCTGGCTCTGAGCCCCAGGCTATAACACCCCAAAGGCACAGCTGGGACTGTATCTATACAGAGGTGCTTAAAAAACCAACCCAAATGATGGTGTGTTATCGGGGCTTTTTTGTTTTGTTCTGTGTCCCTCTTGGCCCTCCACAAACCAACAAAAATCTGCTGGTGGGGCCACTTTTCACAGGTTGTGGCCGATTCCTTTCAAAGGGCTCTTTCACACAGGGGAAATCCAAACCCTGCACTGCCATGGAAAGAGGGCTGGTGCCTGCGGTGTGTGGGGCAGGAGGTCTGTGGCCAGTGGCTCCAAAAAAGCTTTATTGGTCATTAGTTTCTGCTAACTAAGTGGCTCCAGTACTACCACCCACTGCCTGGGAACACAGTGGTGGCTGTAGTTGGGGACACCTGGCATGGTGTGGGGTGACAAGAAGGCCCTGCTTGGTCAGTCCAGGTGTCCTTGGCTGGTGGCAAAGCCCCACACCTTGGAGCACAGTGAGTGATGCAGAAGGCTTGTTGTAGAAACCAAGGGGGAACTGCAGTCCTGGGCCACAGGGCCCCAATCCAGCAGTGGCTCTTTTTTAGTACAGGGTGTAAAACAGAGGACAAGGAATTGAGTTCTTCAGTCCAGAGGAGAAGGTCCCACTGCCCTCTCCCCAGCATTGGGCTGCCTGAGCCTCCTGGCACATGGTGGCTGCAGCCCTTCACTGATGGAAATGGGAGCACTTCTGCCTTGTGCAGTCCCCTGTACGCTCTGTGCTGGTCCCCATGCAGAGATGGCCACACTGACCGTCCACCTGGAGGGACAAGCTGAGCCCTGCCCTTCCCAGCTGGGCTCTGCCATCCTGGCGGGCTAATTGCTGGGCTCTGTGGCCATGGTGTCCGCATCTGGTGACGGCAGCGTGCTGCTGCTCCCGCCGTTGCTCACGTTTTCCTTGCTGTTTTCCCTTGTGGCGTCACTGCCTTTATCCTCCACCCTCTGCTTGAGTTTGAGGGAAGAATCTCTCCGTGACAGAAGGGGCTGGTAGCCAGCAAAGACTCCTCCACTCATGTTTGTTCGCTTGTCTGGGGGTGGAGGGAAAAAGAGAATTGTTTACCTGGGGCCCAAACTGACTGTTCAGCTGGAGCCCCTCCTTGCAGGAGCCATTGCGGTATCTTCTCTGAGAGTCCTTCCAGCCACCAGATGCCCCCAAAAAGGGGAAGATGGGTGGGGGTGTGGGCATAGGGGATGAAGGGAAGGGTGGTCATCTGGCTCAGCTGTTTCCTACCTCCAGGCCCAATGGGGTGCATCAATCGGTTCATCTGCACGTTCCAGTGCTTGACGTTGGTGCTGGCCTGTCGCAGCTTCCGCTGGGCCGCCTGCAGGGGATGGAGGAAGGGGTGAGCTGCTGCCCCATGGGCACGGAGCAAAGGGTGAGCTGCTGCCCCATGGGCACGGAGCAAAGGGTGAGCTGCTGCTGCCCCATGGGCACGGAGCAAAGGGTGAGCTGCTGCTGCCCCATGGGCACGGAGCACAGGGTGAGCTGCTGCTGCCCCATGGGCACGGAGCACAGGGTGAGCTGCTGCCCCATGGGACCATGGGCACGGCTTTCCCTTCCCTGAGTAAGCCTGGATTGGAGGTTCCCTCTGGGATGGAGACCCAGTTCACTCTCCTCTAGACCTTCTGCTCCCCCTCCAACCCTCGCCCTTCACACACTCCCACTGTTGACATCAGTGCTTTGTCCCCAGGGCGGGACACGCTTGTCCTGTCTCAGCCACTGCACCACTCTGTGCCTGCACATGGCACAGCTCAGAAACCCCCATGGCAGTTCCAGCTTGGTCCTCCCCACTATGGAGGTGACTCTGGGAGGGTTGGAAAGTCCCCTGGGTTCACCATGTGAGGAGATGTGGCACAGATGTGATGCTCACCATGACATCTTGGTCCACCCGCTGCCTGTTCACTCTCACTTCTTCCAGCTGCTTCTGCGCCTCTTCCAGACACTTGTTCTTGTTCTCCATCTCCTGCTTGAGGACTTGCTTCTCCATCTGAGTTCTGATGATATACTCTTCTTGCTCCTCCTTCAGCTTCATCAGCTGTTTCAGCTTCTCCTCTTCCTCAGCCAGTAGCCTGACAATGAAGAGGTGAGGATGTCCCTCTGCCACTTCTTCCCCCAGTTTCTCTGTCCCACCCTGCATACTGGGAACTCACCAGCATACCCCAGTACCCAGGAGCACTGAGCTGCCCAAGGAGGAGGAGGGATACCCTGGTCCTACCTGGCCTGAGCATATCTCACAGCCTCCTCGTCCTGCCGCGCTTTCACCTCCTGCTGCAGGGCCTCCTGCAGCCTCTCCTGCATGTCCTCCAGCTCCAGGATGCGCTTGCGCTGCCGCTCTGCCTCGGCCTCCTTCAGCACCATCTCTGCCTGCATGGAGGCACGAGCCTGCGCGGGGGCAGGAGCCATCAGTGGGCCAGGCCACCACCAGTGTCCCCAGAACCCACTTGGGCCCACTGGGTGGAGTGGGCCAGAGCAGGGGCAGCCCATGGTGACAGGTCCAAAGCAAAGCTGTTTCCCTGCTCAGGAGACAGGCTGTGTCATTTGGAGCCAGTGCTGGCTGTGAGGTCAGAAATGGGCTCCCTGTCCAGCCTGGCACCAGCATTTGCCTCTCACTGTCCCCCAGCTAAAGCCCCTTGAGGCAGGTTGTCCTCATCTCCTGCTCAAAGGGATCTCAGGCACACCAGAGCCCACAGGTGATGGGTGGCAGCAGCACTGTACATCCAACCTCTGGACGACCCTGGACAAGGGAAGGAGAAGGAAGCACCCACCCCGTGAGCACCACAGCCCCTGTGGGATGCACCCACCTGCTCGGCCTCCCGCAGCTGGATCTCCAGGGTCCTCTGCATCTCCTCGTGCTGCTGCCTCCGCCGCTGCTCCTCCTCCTGCAGCAGGATCTCTGCCTGCCTCTGGGCCTCCTTGAGCAGCTCCAGCTCCTGCAGCTTCCTCTCCTTTTCCTCCTGCAGCTGCTTGAGCCGTTGTGTCTCCTCCTCCTTGGCCGCCTTGCGCTGCTCCCGCTGCTCCCGCTGCTCCCGGCGCTTCTGCTTCAGGTCCTTGTGCAGGGACTTCTTTCCCTCGGCCTGCAGCCTGATGGCAGTCTGGATGGCTGCAGAGGGAGGGCACGGTCAGTGGGGACAGCAGGGACACAGGGAGGTTGGGGAAGGGCGTGGGGTGGGCACAGACCGAGCGTCCACTCCTGGCGCTGCCGCGTGTCCGAGGCGCTCATCTCGTAGGTGCGGGACGAGGTCTTCACACAGAACATGCACCTCTTGCCATCCCTGTCTGGCAACACCTGCAGGGAGGGGACACAGCACAGCGTTACCACACCTTATCCCCCCGTCTTCAGCCACGGGAGTGGCTCTCCCACGCTCATTGTGTGTTCTTGGGTCTCCCTTCCAAGCAGAGTGTGGCCCAGGCTGTACCTCCACACAGCAGTGCTTGTCCAACGTGATGCTCCCCTTCTTCTCCTTCCGCTCCTCGCTCATGTAGTAGGACAAGGCACTGGGCTTCAGCATGAACCACCGCTCTGACCAGTTCCTCCTCAGCTGGCCCTTCTTCCAGAGGTAGCCCTGCGCCCGAGAGACACGGAGATCAAAACGGGGTGGGAGCAGGACTGAGCTTGTGCCCCAGAATATGTGAGCTCCTTGCCTGTTTGAGCACATCCTCGATGACCTCCTGGTACACCTCCTCCACGGCCATGCTGATGGCCTCCTGCTCGATGCCTCTGAGGAACCTCCCCGAGTTCACCATGTCCAGGAACTGCCAGACCGTGAGGCCGCCCTGGCCCTGCGGCTCCTGGGACAGGAAATCCTCCAGCTCGCAGGAGTTCAGCTCCACGTTCATGGCTGTGCAGATCTTCTTCAGCAGATACTCCACCTGTGGGGAGGAGGACACTCAGTGACAGTGTCTCTGCATGGGGACAGGGCTGTCCCCATCTCATCAACCCATTCTGGAGAGCCCAAGGCCACATCTCTCTCCAGCCTGGAGATGCAGGACCTTGATGCCAGAGGGATCATCCTTTGTGATGGTTGGGGCATCCCAGGCAGCAGGCTGGAATGGAGGAGACTGGAGCTGGGTTAGAGTTTGACCTCTACTGAGAGGTTTTTCCTTTTAGCCCCAAGGCTGGGATGTTTTTTCTGGCTTCTCTGCAGAGTAAGAAAACTCTGTAGCAGCCAAGAGCCTGAAGGAGCACAGGCCAGCACTGCTGAACAGCGTTCAGAGATGATGTCTCAAAGCCACAGTGAGCTCAGCACCCAAAAATCACTGGGGAGGAGCAGGGGGACAGGTCCCTGTGGAAATGAGCATCATTTTAAAACTGCAAATAAAAAGAGTCAAGGTGGTTGACCTGCTGTGGGGAAGATTTATTGCAGTTCAAGTTTTGCTGCCAGCTCTCCTCTGCCCCCAGTCTGGGGACTGAGACCAGTGGGTGACACAGGAAGGTGACACACAGCAGGGTCCCCACAGCCAGCTGGATTTTTTATGTCATTTAATTGTGAAAGGGGGCAAGAACTGAGTGCTGGTGCTCAGGATGATTCAGTTTTTCATGCTCTGGGGAACAGGAAACACCTCTCCCAGGGCACAGGAAGTGCGGTTGCCCTCCTACGTCTGCGCAGCACCGTGCTTCTTGCCTTTTTGCTCCTCTTCTTTTCTTTTTTTTTTTTTTTTTAAATTTTGACTTTTCTGCTGATCTCAGGAGGTTGAGGGGTAGAAGACAACAGCAGCCATTTGCCCAGCCAAGTTCCTTCTGCTGAGGCCACCCTTGGCCTCTGCACGTGTGCATTCTCCCCAGATCTGCCCCCCTTCTCATGGAAGTTTAATCTGACCCAAGGGAAAGGGAGAACCTTCCCCCCTAAATGCTGTGGAATTTGGAGATTACTGTGAGGCTTTTCTTTGGCTGGCACCTCACCCTTAACACTGCTCATGCTGGGCAGGGGTGGCAGTGGCCACGGAGAGGGACAGCCAGGTCTGCTCCACCACTGCCCTCCAGGCAGGACAGCACATTGGAGGGGTGAAATATCCCCTTGTCCCTGGGCAGTGGGGTGGCTGTGGGCACAGCAGGGGTGCCCAGGGCAGGCAGCCCCCCTGTCCCACCCCCAGCCTCCTCTCTCTCACCCCTGGAACACCACATCTCGCAGGGACACGCCAGGATGTGTCACCCTCAAATGGGGCTCTGCCAGCACATGGAGGGAGGGAGGGCAGGGCTGGGGGCAGAGGCAGCTCCTACCTCATCTGGCACCATGACAAGAGGGTATTTGTCTTCAGACAGAAAGTTGAAGAGGCACCAGAGCTTGAAGGCATCCTGGTGGGACACAACACTGTTCCCATTCCGGTCGGGTTTGTAGTTCTTCTTCGCTGTCAGGGTCCAGCAGAGCTCGTCAAAGTTTTCTTTGACAAAAGCACCTTCCTCCACCTGCAGGCAGGAGTCAGGGGGTGAGTGGGGCGCTGAAGAGCTATGGAGGGGAGGAAATGCTGGAGAGAAGGAACCTCACTCCTAAAATCTGTCCAGTGAGAAGCATGGCAGCACCAGCAGGAAGCCTGGGGTGCAGCACAGGCAGGATGACGTGGGGCTCTCACCCCCAGTGCCTCCACGGTTTGGGGTTTCTTGTTATCCCATTGAACCACAAGGAGGAACTGGGGAGTGAAGGGAAGCCAGCAGGAATGGTGCCTCCATCAGCCTCGTCCCTGCTGGTGATATTGAATTGTGTCCTGGCACTGCGAGCTGCCCCAGGCAGCAGGTTTGGTGCAGATGGGATCAGAGGAGCTCTGGCTGTCCCTGGGTGCTCTATCCCAGCTGTGTGAGCACAGGAGCAGAGTGTGGCCTGTAGCAGCAAAGCTGGAGGAAAACCTTTGGGTGGCAAAAGCTCAAAGCTTCTCTTACCAGGAAAACCCACTTCCCTCTTTTCAGGCTGCCTCTGGGATTCTCTTTGCCATGGTGAAACCAGAGGGGGTGGGTTTAAAGATCACCTCCCAAAGAGCCATGTGGGCAACTGGAAGGATTTGGGCCACTCTGTGATGGGGAGATTGGGCTGGGCTGACCTTGGGCAGCTCCTGCTGTGGGCTGAGGGAGCTGGGGAAGGCTCTGCCCTTGTTTGCTGCTAGACCAGATCCCTGCAGCCAAGATCAGCACTGCTGGACCAAGCTGGGCAGCTGCTGAGCAGCTCTGGGCAAGGCAGAGATGGGCACAGGGATGGGGACTGGCACAGGGACAGGAACACCAGGGCAGTGAAGGGTTACTGCACCAGCGCTGGCCCCTTTCAGTGAGCACACAGTGGAAGAAAGCTGTCAGTCATTCTTCCTCTCCTCACATGCCTGGAAGAAACAGCACCCACAGAGCAACCTCTGCCTGTGCCAGACAAAGGTGGCTTTGAACCACAGGAAAAAAGGGAGAAAGCCCCTGCCCACCCCAACTCTGCTCCTGCTTGCAGCTCAGCCTTTCCCCTCTCCTCTTTGCCAAATGAGGTCACACCTCCAAGGTGAGGATAGAAGGGGCTGATTTCTCTCTCTGAGCCCTTCAGGAAATGTGGGCAGAGATGCTGCTCCATCCAGAGCCGTGATGTAAAGGGATGACTTCATCCTTGCCAGGGAGATGCTGAGTATTAAACATTTCTCACTCATTTTGGCATTCACCTGTGCAGTCCCCATCTCTCTGCACCCTCCTTCCACCCACCAAGGAATGTGATCTCCAAGAGCTCAGGGGAGCTCCCAGGAGCCTCACACGAGGAGCAGCAGGTCTGGGGGGTGACCAAGGAGCTCACCTTGTCCAGGATGTACTTGTTGAGGTAGGGCATGTAGCCCTGGCTGGACACTGGCCCATCATCATCATCACGGAAATGCTCCTCCAGTGCCACGGGGTCGTGGGGGATGCACAGCACCGTGTACAGGTTGTGAGACAGCACCTGGCCAAGCACAGGGGTGGTGAGAAGGTGAGCAGCCCCCAGCCCTGCCCCAGCACATGCCCAAGGTGCCACCCCCCAGTCACTCCCTTGCATGGCTTCACCTCCCTGCAGCCACAGCATCCAGGCAAGGCTTGGCTTTGGCATCATTTCCAAACGTAAATTTTAGAGAATCATTTAGAAACAGGCAAAAATGGAGGATTTTCCCACATTAGTTTCTTTTCTTGGCACAGGAGGAACTTCTTTCTTGAAAGGGCTGTTTCAAACCTCTCAGAGCAAACAGGACTCGCTCTGATCTAGAAAAGCTGATAAGCCACCCCAAGCTATGCATTTGGCACAACCAGGCCCAGCCTGGTACCGTCTGCTGGGGACACAGAAAGATGGAAACGTGAAAATAGGAAAGACTGGTGAGAAACTAAGCAAAGGTTTTGTCTGGAAAGGAGATCTGGAGACACACCATGCCCAGAAATACTCAGCAAGCTTGCCAACAGCCCCCTTTGTTCAAATCCCCCCAAAAGAGCATGTTTACAAGCTCATGGATTTCCCAAGAGCTGGAAAGCCTGGAGCAAGGCTGCCCATGAGCACCAGCAGCATCTCCAGCTTGTGATGCTCTCCTTGCCTTTACATCCCAGAAGCAGGAGATGGTTAAACAGACTGACACCTCCCCACTGCACCAGGATCTGCCAATGCAGCTCGATGGGCTGGAGGAGATGGAACAGCATCCTCTGAGCAGGGCTGGAAATTTCCTCCCAGCAGCAGAGGAGCTGCCCCAGGCCACGATGGCTGCTGCAGCTGGAGACAGTTCTTGCTCGACCAGATTTTCATTCTCTTTTCCACCCTCTGGACCAATGGGATCAGCAGGACTCCACCCTGTGCTCACACAGCAGGGCTGTAGCCCCGAGCACTGCTGCTACACTGGTGCCTTTTGGGGCTCAGTGCAGCCCCAGGGTCCACACAGTGGTGGGAAGGCCTGGGAATGTCATGGACACCCTCCAGGATGGTAACAAGTCCATCAGGATGAATTCAGAGTTTGGGAATCGTATCCATTCAGTGTTTCCAACGTGGTCCCTCATCTCCATCCTTCACCCGTCCTCCCAGAGCACCCCTAAAAATCCCTGTGAGGTCTCACTTGTGACCCTGGCCGTGGGGGACACCCTGAGCCCCTCCATCCATCCATCCATCCATCCATCCATCCATCCATCCATCCATCCATCCATCCATCCATGGTTTCTCCTGTCACGGGGCTGTCACTGACAAATGGGGAGGGAAGCCCTGGCCTGGTCAGTGGTGGCATGGCTGGAGATGGGAGAGCTGAGAAACCCTTGAGGGCTCTGAAACAGTGACAGGAGGAGGAGAACAGCAGGGAGAGGGATGCTAGGAAAGCAGTTTGCAGGCACCTAACCCTAACCCTAGCCTTTCCCCTGTGGCCAGGGGTCTGCCTGACTCCTCCTAGTGCCCTGCATTCCCGTGAGCAGCAGCCGTGTTTGTGCTCTCCACCCTCTCCCACCGCTGGCACACCCATCACCATGAGCAGAGGTGCCCAAAAGCACCAGGGCAGTGCTGGGTGTTCCCAGCCATGCATGGCCACACTGAGAGACCGCACCCCAGCCAGGGAGGGGATGCACTGTGGATGCCATGGGACAGACAGAGAGAAACGGCAAGCGTTTCTCACGGCGGCTGGTGAGACGTCTTAAAGAGCTAGAAAGATGTGATAACTTGTTGACTATAAACAATTTGCAAGTGGTGTTTTTCTACTTTGTTTTTCTTCGAAAAAATAAAGTAGAAAAACTCAAAGACAGTGCATGAGGAAGATGTTTCTGTTAGTTAGCCAATAGAACAGAACCTATCGTACCACTCTACAAAAACCACTCAGTTCTTTTGGATAAAGCTTCTTTGCCTTTGCTATGATCCTGCCTCTCGCCTGCTCCTGCCCCGACCCCGGCCCAGGAGTGACAATACAATGGCACTGAGAGCACAAACCCTGCCAGGAGCGGGGCTGGGGCTGTGCTGGGAGCAAAGCTCCCCGAGCTGTCGGGGCGCGCAGCACCCGAGCGACCGCAAGCTGTCCTTCCTTCCTTCCTGCGCACGCACACACACACACGCACACACACACACTGCCAGGGTGTCTGCACACGCCTGCCCGCTCTGAGGTGCCCCTGCAAGGAGCACAACGGCTTCCCACAGCTGGGTGTCCGTGCTGGAAACCCTGACAGGTTCACAGCACTGCCCGGAGCTGGGTTTAACACAGAGTATGCAGCACGGCCTTTAGCACTCTTCTTCTTAGCTGAATATGCCAACATCATGCTCATGAACACACTAACTGCTATTCTGTTCGTTAAGCCAAGCCTCTCAACCTCTCTCAAGAGCTATTCTCTGTTGGACTAGCCACAAAAGTCCTGCTCCTATCAGCAGGATTCCTACGAGTTCGCTCTGCTCTCCCACCCAGCTCTGGGGCTGGCTCTGTCCTCAGTGCAAGCCCGGTGTCTCCCACCCCTGCTCAAGACCCACATGCCCAGGTGAGGGAGCAGAGCAGAGCCCAGCTCAGGGCCCAGCAGCCCTGGAGGGCTTTGGAGAGGGCTCGGTGGCTTTAACATTTCATCACTCAGAGCAGCGGGACCCCGCACTCCTCCCTCACTGAACCGCGGCTGGCCTGTGTAGGCTGGGGCAAACTCGAGCGTTTCTGTGGGTGGAAACAGGCTCTGCCTGGCCTGGAGACAGGGGGAAAGCCATTCAGAGCTGAGCTGTGCTCTTCAGTGACCTGCTGCCAACCCATCCCGTCACTGACGGCGCGTGGGAGAACATCCCTTCCCCTCTCAAGTGTCCCCCTGGGTAAAGTCACTTTGGAGGTGCCATCCCCAGCATCACCACAGCCACAGACCCTGCATGAATTCTCCATGAAACTGCCATTAAAATCAGAGTCTCTGTGGCCTCAGCATGGTCTCTGGTGATACAGATCTCTCAAGACAAGCACTGCTGCTGCTTTTGGGTCCATCCCATGCCCGGGCCAGACTCTGGACCCAGAGCAGTGGTGCAGGGGGTGCTGTGAAGGGAGCACAGCAGCCCCTCTCAGGAATTAGCAAACAGAATTAAGCTCTGGCCTACTTTAGGATTTTCCCTAATTCCTTCAGCTATTTCTACAGTTTTAGCAGGGCAGTGTGGCTCGCAGGGCTCATGCCACGAGTTCTGGGGGGCAGCCGGAGCCTCTGAGCCGCAAAGGCTGAGCAGGAAGAATCTGCCTCCCGCTGCTTCTCCTCCAGATCCCTGCATGAAAAACTCCAAATTCTGGGGCAAAACACACCCCCTGCCAAAGACCAGCACCTTCCCTGCAGCCTGTCCTGGGGAAGCACTGTAAAATAAAGGGAATGGAGGAAAAGGGGGTCCTTTTGCAGCGGTTCAGAACGGTCTCGCAGCCTGGCAGCAGCTGCCATGTCCTGATGCAATACCCGTGCTCAGCACGCTCCTGCTCAGGTCTCTCATCCCAAACCCTGGTACCAAGCAGCATTTCCAACCCCAGTGCCAGCCTGAGAACTAAACGGACGAAAAAAACACATTCCCACCACGTGCAAAGGTTAAAAAAACCAATTATTCTCAGAGCCAAGGGGCTCCCGGGTGGGTGCCAGCAACCCTGGCCTGGGGGCAGACAAAAAGGTTTCTAAAGCTGTGATGGGTTTGATGAAAGGCTGAGGGCATGAGCCCTCTGAAAGCTGCTAAGAGTGGGAAGAGGGGAAAGCGGTGAGATTTTAAAAGTGCTGTGTTACTTCTAGCCACAGCACTGAGGAGTTTTTGTTAAAAAACAACCTGTCCTTACCTCCCGACCCACTGGCTCAGCAAGGAGGAACACAGGTGCTCCGGCAAGCAAGAAAACGTAAACAGAATTTGGGCTCTTAGTTGGCCATAAAAAGCACAAGAGACTGATAACTAAAATTTAGATTTCTTATAATTTTCACCTAGAAAACACATCTGAGCATGAATTCCCCCCTACCCCCTTTTTTTAAAGGGAGATGCCACAGAACCTGAGAACTTCACTAGGAAGCAACAGCACGATCTTATTGAGCTTAATATTCAAAATTCAACAATTTCTCCGTGGAAAACCCGCGGGGATGCCGAGCAGCCCCGGGCTCGTTCCTCCGCTCGCTCCCACCCTCCCTCCGTGCCCGGGGACTCACTTTGAGCTGGGATTTGGACACCTTGCCGCTCTTCTCCACGTCCAGGGCGGTGAAGGCGTACCAGATGGACTTGAGCAGCTCGGCTCGCAGGTCCATGGCTGGCGGCGGCGGCGGCGGCTCTGCCGAGCCCGCGGATCCGGTTCCTGGAGCCGCCCGGGCGGGCGGGACGCGGGGCGGGAGCGCCGCCTGCCCGGGGCTCCCCGGGAACCCCCCCGGGCCGCGCCGCGCTCCGCGGGGCCGGGGCACGGACCGCGAAAGCTCCGTGGTGATTCGCGGTTTGGGGAGAGAAATGCCCGTCCTGGGTCAAGCAGAGCTGCCCCTCGCAGCCTTCGGGAGGGATCGGTGTCAGCCGGAGAGCAGAGGCTCAGCCGGTGGCTGCTCTCGGGCTGTGCCCGTTCCGTGCCCATCGTTCTCTGCAGACTCCTCTGGGATGTCCAAAACAGGACCCACGAGGCTGGGGGGAGCCTGTGCCAGGTTCGGGTTTACAGGAGGATCTCCAAGGGCTTCTCCAGCTCTGTCCGCCCAGCACCCAGGGCAGTGAAGGGACCGAGGGGGCAGGACACCAGCCCGGGTCTCTCTCCCCAGCCCAGGGGAGGATGCAGGAGGTGTCCACAGGCACAATTCTCTAAATCTGAGTTTGCAGGAGGCCCTGGAAGAGCCAAGGACTGATGAGAGATTTCAGGACATGTCCCCCAAGCCACACGCTGAGGGTACAGCTCACCCTGCTCCCAGCCCTCCTCTGGGACAGCTGCTGCTTTGGCAGGAGATGCTTGGTCAATTCCACAAATCTCCTCAATTCTTACAGCTGCTGAACCCCACCATCCACCCTCTCCTCCCAGCTTCCACCAAAGAGAAGAGGGGTCCTTTTAAAAAACAATTTCAAAATTTGTTTTTATTTCAACTCAGCATTTACATCCAGGTCTAGCTCAGCTCCTGGCAAGTGCTGGCTGCTCTGCTCCACAGCCAAGGGATCTGCCATGGAAGCCCTGCTTGAAAAGGAAGTGTGACAAAGAGATGGGAGAACTGCTGTTGGAACCATCCCAGTGCTGGCTCCAGTGGCAGGAACTGCTCACCCTCCATACCAAGCTCAGGACAGCCTGGCCTTGCTCTGATGGGCCTTTATTGCTTCTGTGCATGTGCTGCCCACTGAGCTGGAAGGGTGAGCAAGAAGGGGAGCAGTTGGACCACTCCTGGAGGGAGAGGGCAGGAAGTGCCCCTAAAGAGAGAGCTGCTGCCCAGAGCAGCCCAGTACCTGCCCTCCCTCCCAGAGGGAAGAGCCCTTCAGACAGGGTCACCCCAGCAGCCCTGTGCCCTGTCAGTGTCCCAGCTGGCACAGGGCACGCTGGCACTGCTCAGACACTGTCCCTGCCACCCCTGCACAGGCTGGGGCTGGCACTGCCCTGCCCTGGCTGCTCTGCTGGCCTCAGCTCCCCTTCCCAGGCACGGCTGTGGCAGGGGGCACTGGCTCGTAGTGGATGACTGCTGTGGCCATGCTGAGGGCGTCCTCCAGGCTCTGCTGCTCTTCCAGCTGGGGAGGGAAGGGGGAGAGACAGAGAATGAGTGCTGAACCCCCATAATGCAGCTCAGGGGGCTCCCAGCAGGACAGAGGGGTGACACAGGTGGGTGACACAGGTGGGTGACAGGGGGTGAAGCAGAAGGACAGAGGGCTGAGATGCAGAAGGGTTGTTTGCAGAGGAGCATTCTGCAGTCCCAGCAGGATGTCCCTGTTGTTCTCTGCACACAGGGCCTCTGGGAATTAAGGAGCAAGCCCCCCAGGCAAGCAGCAATGCAGCAGGGCCAGAGGTGGCAGTGGGTGGCCAGGGAGTGAAGGGGACAGTGGAAAAGCCATGTGGTACCTGCACAGCAATGTGGGTGCCGTGGGAGGTGGCCAGCAATGCCACCTGCTGATGGCAGAGCGGGGCAATGTCCGACTCCTCTGACACCACTGCCCCAGAAGCGACTATGGTCACCTGGAAAGTTCAGTTAATCTTGTTTTAAAAGAAAATGCAGCTCTCTTCCAGCAGAGGCAGCAGGGGCAGCCCCAGCTCTGTGTGTACCTCCTGTGCCTCGGTGCCATCAGTGCTGGCCACAGCCATGGTCCCAGTGTCCCCTCCCTCGGGCACGGCGAGGACGCTGCTCTGTGCCACCACGCCGATGGCACTGCCCAGGGCCTGCAGCTCCTCCTGAGACAGACTGACCTGGGGATGACAGCAGAGCTCAGCGAGCCTTTGGCACCTCCTGAGTTTAGCAATGCATCAGGCTGGGCAAGGAGGAAACTGAGAGCTCCAAGCACCAGCACCAGGGACAAAATTGACAACAGGACAACAGAGAACTCAGAGCTTGAGTCTTCGGCCCTCCCCATCCCACCACATCTTCCCATTCTGCCTTTTGTCTGAAGCCTGGATGGGGATGGCTTTGTGCACTGCAGCAGCACGAGCATCTCAGGCTAAGAGGAAACAGGTCACTGCTGGCAGCTGCTTCCCTTGCCCCGTGCCACAGAAGGAAATTTTTTCCAGTCAGCACAGGGGCAGCTGGTGGAGGGAAGTACAAGAAAAGCACTGCTGTATACAAGTGATGACAAAACATCTCCAAATGCAGCCTGGGTCAGCAGAGCTGGGGAGCCAAGGGCTGCCAGTGACCACACAAACACCCAGAAACCCTCAGCAAGGGGGGCACTGGGACCAGAGAACCCCACACCAACACTGCAGCAGTGGGTGAGGATGTAGGAGGGAGCCCTCAGGGCAGGAAGAGCCCAAGAAACTCCAAGGTCTGAAAAAAATGCTGGAAAAAGCCCCTGCAAAGAACATCCTGGCTGAGTGGAGGAAGAATCTCACTTCAGATAATAACTGTTGTCCCTGACATGCTGGAGGGTGTCTGTGTCCATACCTGCTCTGTCCCATCCTGAGAGATAAGTGAGATTTGTGTAGGCACAGCATCTTCTTCTTCATCTTCCTCCATCTCTGAGAGGAAAGCAATATGCTGACTCTTCAGTGGAGAGCCTCTGTCAGCAGCTGCAGCAGCTGGATCAGAGAAGGGGAAGAGCAGCATTATCAGAGTGTGAAAGCCCATGCCTGGCCTCTGGACCTGCCTGTGGTCCCAACACAGAAGAGCACAAGACCATGATGGCCTGGCAAGAAGGACCTTTACCTCTCCCTGTACCACAGAATGGGCAGGGGCCTGTTCCCAACCTCATGGACCTTCCAATAAATCCAGCTTTGATGGGGAAGCAGGCAGCCACACTCGGCTCTGGAGGGGCGTGTCTGCTCTTGCCGCCACCTCCCTCCCCTTTGCCACACCTTGATGGGGGAGTGGCCGCTCACCCTCCAGCTGCTGCTGCTCGAACAGGGCCTGCTCGCTCTCCTCGGTGGCCTCCAGCTCGCCGTGGCTGCTGCGTTTGTGCATGGCCAGCGTGGAGGTCTGTCGGTAGGTCTTGCCGCAGCTGCTGCACGTGTAGGGCTTGCAGTGCGTGTGCACCACGTGGTGCTTGTACAGGCTGGAGTACTCGGTGAAGCGCTTCCCGCAGCCCGGCACGGTGCACAGGTATGGCTTCTCTCCTAGGGCAGAGGCCACAGAGCTGAACGTCACCCTCCTCACGCCCTGGGGAGGGATTCTCCACCAGAGCAAACAGCTGGAGACAGACTGCTGGAACAACAATCAATCCAATGAAGCAATTCCCACCATTTCCTCCAACTCCCTGGCCACTCCCAGATCCACTCCTGTGACAATGCCCATTCCAGCCCCACCAAGCTCCCTGCTGCTGGCCCCCTCCTACCTGTGTGGATCCTCATGTGGTTCTTGTAGTTGGTGGCGCTGGTGAAGCCCCTGCCACAGCCAGGCTCTGCACACGTGTAGGGCCGCTCGCCCGTGTGCGTCCGCATGTGAACCTTGCGGATGTTGGACGTGGTGAAGGAGCGGCCACAGCCCACGAAGGGACACTTGAAGGGACGCTCACCTGCACGGACAGGGTGCTGAGGGTGAGAGCTGCCACCATGCAGCCACCTGGAGTCCCTCTGAGTGGGCTGTGCCCTGTGCAGTTCTTGCCCCGTGCTGCTCACCCGTGTGCGTGCGGATGTGTTTCTGCAGGTCCCCGGAGGTTTTGAAGGCTTTGCTGCACAAATCTTCTGGACACTTGTAGGGTTTCTCACCTGTGTGTGTTCTCACGTGGCTCTTCAGACCATACCCTGTCCAGGACAGAGACCACAACTAATTTTGTGATGAGAAGGAAACACCATGACAAGGAGTACCAGCCCTCAGCGCATGTACCTGAGTGTTTGTGTTGTGTCTGCAAAGCTTGAAAGGGAAGAAATAACCAACCCCAACACCACTTCCAACCCTGCTGCCACCATTATCTGCCCACAATCAGTGAAGGCTCCCGTGCTGTGATTCCCTTGCTTTAGATGCTCTGGATATTGTGCTCTACTGGCTTGGACACAAAATGAAATCTGCTGAAAACAGGAATTTGTTACCTGTGGCAAATGCTTTCCCACAGCTTGGGAAGTCACATGTGTATGGCCGGTCACCCGTGTGAGCACGTTCATGTACCTGGAAAAGAAACAACAGGTCCCTAAAATGAGGTCCAAGGGAAGGAAGAAGGAAAACTATGGAAAAATGCTGGTGGAGAGAATTTAAAGTTCCCTGTTGGATTTCACCTTGGCCAGTTGACACAGCTGGGTCTCTTGCGGAGCTCAGCAGTAACTCAGCTGCACACAGCAGAGCATCCTGCTCTGGCAGTGTAACCTGGGCTGGTCTGGCCTGCACCCTGCCATGCCTCCTGCCTTACCTTGAGGTGGTGGGCAGTGGTGTAGAGGCGGCCACAGCCTTGGTACCCGCAGCGGAAAGCTCTGCTGCCGACCTGCTGCCCCTTCCTGTGGCTCTGCACCTCCTCCTCCTGCAGATCCTGCTGGGACAAGCACTGGAATCAATCCAGCAAGCCACCACAGCTTCACCAAGCCCACACAAATACTTCCCTCCTTGCCATACATATGCACTCCTGCAGTTATCTTCCAAAAACATGTTCCTACAAACCAGTTTGTGCCCACATGGTGAAGCCCAGGTGACAGGGCTCTAGGAACCTGCATTTCCCCCTCCCACCTCCCAGGGTTCTCAGACATGAAACTCCCTTTCTCAGCTCATTTGAAAAATGTGCAGTTAGTATTTGCTAACTCAGCAGGGAAGCCACAACATTTTTATAATTAGTGGCAAAGAGGAGTTCCAGTCACTGAAAAATTCAGACCTGGGAAGAGATGTTGCTGGAGTCTTTACTCTTCACATGGCAGCTGTCTGTCACTCCCTCCTCTTCCTCATCAGAGCCCTGTGAGTGAAGAAGCACAGGCCCTGTTTGTGTGTCCCTGTGCAGCAGGAAGGCAGTGACAGCCACAGTGCCACCCCACCCTTCCCCAGCGAGCAGGGGCTGGGCCTGCCACAGCAGGAAGGTCTGTGCCCAGCTCAGCACTGCAGCACCCTCCTGGCAGCCCCTGCTCCCCAGCCCATGGAGATGGGACAAAAAGGAACCGCCTGGGATATTGGGGTGGGACACTGCAGTGACAGCACAGCAGGATCTGAAGCTGCTTTGCTTTGGAGGTCACCATGGGCACAGTGGCCATGGCTCTGGCACACCAAAGGCTGTCACAGTGTCAAAGTGTCACAGCAGCTCTCCTCCCTTCCCAAACCTCAGCCTGCAGCAGGCCCAGCACCCCACAAGACCAAACAGCCCCATTCTGTGTCCCCAGCTGCCAGGCACCCCTCAGCAGTGCCACTCACACTGGACCCTGTCCAAGGACTTCTCTCAAACAGGGAGGGCACAAACTCAGGCCAGCAGATGCTGCTGTGCCCTCACCTTCCTGCCATACTGCTGCAATGCATTAATGGTGTCCACATCGAGGACATCATCTTCCTCCTCCTTCCCAGGCAACCCCTGGAGCCCAGCTTCCATCTGCACTTGCAGGATGGTGCTGCCAGGTGCCACGATGACAGGGTGGTGGATGTAGGCAGTGGAGCCATCCTCCAGCTGGACAGCCTGGAATGTGCCAGGCTCGTAACTCTCTGCAAGAGGAAACGTTCAGGTAAAGGGCTGAAAAAAAATTCAGCTGAAAAAAAGCTCAGTGTGAGGCAGGAAAAAAGTGCTTCACCTCCCCAGCCCTGGAAATCTGAGACATTCCAGCAGCTTCTCTCCAGCTGCCAGGGAAAGAGCAGGGAGTGCTTTACCTTTGGCTGTGCTGTGTATGAAGGCCATGCTGCCATCCTCCAGCACCACTGGCTGCCCATCTTCAAAAGCCACAGCCTCTAAAAGGAAAGGAAAACATCCCCACACCTTCCTGGAGCACCCAGCTGAGGCTGCCAGGCAGGAGAGCACACAGGGCTGCCTGCTTGCCCTGAAAGGCAACCACAGGTGTAGGTTTTAAGACACCATCTGTGCCCTTCTGATGTGAATGGTGAGGTTTTCAAGGCTTCATGCACAGATTTGCCTCTTCCTTTGCTCAAAGGAGTGATGCAGTGTCTCACCAGTTTCAAAATGCCAGGTTATATCCCAGCAAGAAGGGGATATAATGGAGAAGGATGGCTCTGGCACAGGGGAGTGTGAAGAAGGAAAGCACAAACATCCCATGCCAGGGGAAGCAGGGGTGAGGAGAGCCCCTCTCACTGTGCATGTGAAGGCAGGGAGGAGGCTGCAGGGTAAAAGGGGCACAGCCAGCTATAAAACATCCACTTCCAGCAGCCTTTGGAGAACAGAACAGGGAGGTGGCACACAAGGAGCATCAAGGAAGGACTGCCCAAGGTAACAGAGCTCTTTCTACCTGCCCTTTGGCATCTTGGCATGGCCAAGGATGATTCCTCCGTGCCCCTCTGGTGCCTGCCACATGAACTGGGCTCCCAACACCTCTCTAAAGTTCCCTAATTTCAGAGATGATGTTGGCTGATGGGTCAGTGGCCAAGGTGGCATTGTTCCCAACAATCCCCACACGACCCCTCCCACCAGCAGCACCTATTCCAGAAGTAATGCATTATCTCACAGTTCAGAGGAAATTCCTGCCCAGCTGCTCCCACATGAAACAACTCTGTGTGTGCTGTGTGCCTGGCACCAACACAGCTCACAGCTCACTGGGCTCGTGGTATGACAACAGGGAGAGCCCACAGGTGAAATGGCACTTGAACATTGGTCTCCACCTCCACCAAATTCACCTTCTCATCAGATTGCTAACGACTTTGCAGGCAATGGCCTTGTTTACTCAGCCTCAAAACCACAAGAAAGAAACCCCAACAGAAACCCTATGCTCATGTGGACTTTTGAGAGCTGAACTGACAGAGGAGCCCAAATGCAGGAGCACTGAGAGCTGCAGCCACACCTACAGTGTCCTTCCAAAGAGAAAGAGGGCAGTGTGTGTTCCTCACCTTTCTGAACTGTCACCTGGTGGATATAAGCTGTGGTCCCATCTTCAAGTTCAATGACTTGCCCTTCAATCAGCTTTTCACCTGGAACAGTTAAAACACACCATCAGCTGCTGACCCAGCCCCTCTGCCCACAAAAGGGACAAATTGTCACTTCTAGGCTGGTATGGATCAGCTTTTCCCCACAGAGACACTTCCCAGAAATGCTGGCATTGCTTTGTCCAGACAGGACACAGAGATCCTCAGGCATCCCTTGGTGAGGAGCTGCCCCTCACAGACAGAGCATACAGAGGAAGCAATTACACTTGTGTTGGAAGAAAATACCAACTGTGTGTGCTGAGCAGCATCAGCAAGGGCTGAGATTTATCTACTACTTTGGCAGAGGATCAACTGTTAGGAAACAATTACAGCACCTAAAGGAGCATAAAGTGCTGCCACTGTTGGGCTGTCGAGGCTCAACTCTGCCAAAGCCTGACTGCAAACCTGTAATTGTGACTGAGTTACCCAAAGATTTGGTGCAGAGAGGATTTGGTGCATTGCTCCATCCCACTGAACATGGAGAATCCAGGTTGGTTTCACCTGGAGCAAAAGGTTTGAGAGGGGTCACACAACCTGGTGGTTCCAAGACAGCACAGCTTCACACACACAACAAACCTGCAGTGAGTTTGCACAGAAAATGAAGCAGGAGAGCAACCCCCAGGACAGGGAGCTGCACAACTCCTCCATCCTGTTCTGCAGGCTGGGAAACAGCGTGCTCCTCTTCCTGGGAGCAGTGGGTGGTGCAGAAAGGGGCACCTCACCAACACCAGGCTAAGGGCAGGTGTGGAATTTGGCACCTCTCTGAGTGGGGAAAGCACTGCTGTGAACCAAACCCCGTGCACACCAGGGATGCAAATCCACCTGCTCAGCCCAGGGGAAGTTTTGGTGGAGCAGAGCCCTGCGGGCCACAGCATCAGCTGCACAGCATCAGCTCCCTGTTCACAGCAACCCTGGGGAGAACAGGGCTCTCCTAGTCTGAACAGCACCTTTATTTCCACAGCAACACCTCTCCCATCTCCACAGCTTCACTTCCAAACCACAGGCACGTTTGAGTTGTATTTTATTTCAGATCACACTTCAGTGCAAATCCACCAGCTGCCCGTGTGGCAGCTCCCACGCCGTGAGGGGCCCTTTTGGTGAGCCTGACTCTCATTTCAGAGGCAGGAGGAGCCTCTGACAGCCCGAGGCTCTGTTACCTCTGGCAGCCTGCTGCAGGTAGGCCGTGGTGCCATCCCCAAGGGTCACTGCTGGCAGCCCCAGGCTCTCCATCCTGCCCCGAGTCCCCACACATGGATCCTGCCTGGCAGCACGGGGGCCTGTGGGACACGGGGTCGGCGTCTTTGCTGTGAGCCTTGAGTAAAAAGAACAATTCCGTTTCAATTTCTGCCCTTAGCTTCTCCTCCTCCTTTTGTTTATCCACTTTTGCACGCTAGGAAAGGCTTGAATGGCCTCAAAAGACTTTTGAGGTTTAAAGGGTTAAGATGGACAATGCTGCATCCTTCCCACACTAAAGGCAGGCAGGGATAAGAATCTATTCCACAGCCAGATATGAAATAAAGCTTATCAAAGCACTGAAGTGACAGACTCTTCTTGGAGACAGCACAAATGTTATATTCCAGCCCTTCCCGTCCTCCAAATGATCTGCGGGGGTTTCCAGGTACTTTAAATCCTGAACCTACAGGCTGAGCATGTCCTGCGCTGCAGCACAGAGGGGTGATGAGCTTTATTCCTCCTTCTCCCCTCCCTCTCCTGACTAATTCCCAGCCTTCCGAGGGACGCAATCCCAGGCTCTAAGCAAATGATGCTAAAGCCTGCACACCCCCACAAGAACATTTGCTGATCGGTTATCTTGCAGAGGCGCCACAGCGCGCTCTTCCTGAGCCACCTCTGACAGACAAATCTTTGATCGTTGCATTTCCAGCAGCGAGCCAGGAACACCGTGCCCGCCGCCGCTCGGTGCCGCCTCTCCCCGCGCTGCGCTACCCCGGCTCTCACCCCGCCGTGCCCCCGACAGACCGGGGAACCGCGGCACGGGCTGCGAGGGCAGGGCCCGGGGATGGCGGGGACACGGGGGGCTCCCCCCGCGCGGTGCCCCGGGGGCTGAGGCGGCTCCGGGCCCGGCCGCCATCGCCGCCCCCCATCCCCCACACCGACCTGAGCTACCCGCCGGGCCCGGGTCCGCCGCCGGCCCGACGTGCACCGCGCGCGGCCCCGCCCACCCCGCAACCCGCATGGCGGCGCCGCTCCCGCCCGCGCCCGCCATACAGGTTCCGGGGCGCGCGCGCCGCCCCGCGGCCAATGCGGGGAGTGCAGCCGGCGGCGCATGCGCGGTGCCAACGCTGAAGCCACATGGCCCCGGTTACCGCTGCCCGGCCCGGCCTTGGCCGCCGGCGGTACCTGCCCCGCGACCGGGACCGGGCAGTGCTGCCGCCCGCGCCCGGCCTGGACCGGTAGCTCCTTTTCGGCGGCCGCTGAGGCCAGCCCGGAGCTCCTGGAATACACTGTGAAGCGATGCGGGAACTCCTACCCTGGTGGTCGGACACAGAGGGCAAAGAGCCCGCGGTTGTTTATTTAACAAGGAAGGAGATGGGGGCGGGCAGCCGGGCGGGCTCCCCGCACGGCGGCCCCGTGGTGCCGCTCCCCGCCGCTCCCAATATGGCGGCGCGCAGCGCCCTCCAGTCTCGCGAGATCTCGCCAGTATTTATAGCGTGCCGGAACCACTTCCGGTCCTTCGACCCGAGTAGCCGCAGCCATGAGGTGGGTGCAGCTCAGCGTCTGCTCCACTCCATCCGCCCCCATCCTCCGCCATCCGTGCCCGGTGGGGGCCCCGGGGCTGGCCGGGCGGCCAGCGAAGCACGATCCTCGGGGTGGATGGCGGGGGGAACGCGCAGGGACCGGGACGGACTCGGAGCCGCGTCCCGGGCGGGGCTGGCTCTGAGTCCCCTCTGCCGTTTCCCCCCGCAGCAGCAAAGTGTCCCGGGACACCCTGTACGAGGCGGTGAAGGAGGTGCTGCACGGCAGCCGTGCCAAGAAGCGCAAGTAAGAGCCGCCGACACGGACGTGTCACCCCCGGCCCCGGCCTTCCCCCGGCCAGGCCTCACCCGGTGCCTCCCGCAGGTTCGTGGAGACGGTGGAGCTGCAGATCAGCCTCAAGAACTATGACCCGCAGAAGGACAAGCGCTTCTCCGGGACCGTCAGGTTCGCCATCCTCTCGCTCCTACCCAGCCTTCGGCGCTGCCCGGTCCCGCTCGGGGCCGCAGCGGTGCCGAACCGCTCGGGGAGTCCAGCGCGGCCAGGCCCGGTGGGGCGGCTGGACGGACCCTCACCCTGGGTCTTAAAACATGAGGGGAGGTGCGGCAGCCCCCGGGCTGTGCCCACCGGCCTGCCCGGGACGGCAGGTGAGGATGCCCCGTGCTGCGGTAAGCTCTCTCCGTGCTGGCTCCGTGCACACGCGCTGGGGCTGGCCCGTCACTGACTCGGACCTTCCTTCCCCAGGTTGAAGTCGACGCCGCGGCCCAAATTCTCCGTGTGTCTGCTGGGGGATCAGCAGCACTGCGATGAGGCCAAAGCAGTTGACATCCCTCATATGGACATAGAAGCTTTGAAGAAGCTCAACAAAAACAAGAAGCTGGTGAAGAAGCTGGGTGAGTGTCCATAAGGCTTTTCCCAGATTTCCATGTCTTGGTTAGTTGCAGAGCTGAAACTCTGACCAGAGTCAGCCCCAGTATCTGCCCAAAATTTGCCCAAAAACTATTAAGCCACCAGGCTCTTTCCAGCGCAGATCTGACAGATCAGTACTGCAGGAATGGGGTTGGTTGTCCAGGGAAGGGAGGGACACAGAAAATATCCCTGTCAACAGTTTCATCCTTTGCTATGTCCCTCACTTTCCTGGTCGGGGAGCTGGAGGGCAGCAAAAGCCAGGAAACTCCAGAGGCAAGAGTGAGCTTTAGTCCTGCGGTTCTTGTGTGCACAGAATGAAATGCACTCATTTTCCCTAGTCAGAGAGTAAAAATCCTTCCCTTCCTGAGAACTCCAGAGTGCCTCTGTACATGGCTCAGGCAGACAGGAACTTGTCCCTCAGTCCACAATGGGCCATGGAACTGTGAGCTGTTAGGTGATTGTTGGCTAAGCCTCTCCTAGATGGATCCTCTGTCTCACCCATCCTGCTGTGCACAGGCTGCAGCAAAGCTTGGAAATCAGCAAGGGACAGTTCCTTCAGGGAGCAGGATTTGGGTTATTGGTGTGTGGGGCTGGGGCCTGGCTGCTGTCACAATCGTTCCTCACAGATCCTTGGCAGAACCAGCTCCAGTTCTGGTGGGACCCAGGAATGTTGGATTTATCTGCATGGAGGAGTTGCATGATCTCAGCTGAGTCCCTCCTGGAGCTTGGGGTGGGAGCAGGGTCCATCCTGAGCTCCTGCTTGTCTCCTTGCAGCTAAGAAGTACGACGCCTTCCTGGCCTCCGAGTCCTTGATCAAGCAAATCCCTCGAATCCTGGGCCCGGGCCTGAACAAAGCTGGGAAATTCCCTTCCCTGCTCACCCACAACGAGAACCTGGTGGCCAAGGTGGATGAGGTCAAATCCACCATCAAGTTCCAGATGAAGAAGGTAAAGCCTGGCTTTATCTGTGTGCCTGGGGCTTGTTCAGTGTCTCTGCCATCTCTGGCTTGGGCTGTAGGTGTCCCTCGAGTGTTCTGGAGCTGTGGCTGCTTTCCTCCAGCAAGGGGAAATGTACCCAGAGTATTCCATGGCCAGCCAGGAAGGAGGAATAATTTAACTGTGGTTGGTGGATCTTGGAGCAGATGATGAGGAGAGGATTGGATGCTTCAGTGCTGAGCACGATCCAGCGTGATTAAAGCTGCTCCCAGCACGTGGGTGCTGCTCATGGCGTGTCCCTGGGGGGCTGAGCATGAGTGGGGGCTTTGCTGGGGGTGAATTTGGGACTTGGCTCTGTCCAAGTGAACTTGGGAGCAGCTGTAGAGATCCTGAGGACACAGCAGATCTGAGGGTTTGCAAATGCTTGAGCATTTAAAATAGCTGAGCTAACGATGTCCTGACACTTGGCCTCTTGGCTCACTCATAAATCCTCCAGCCTGTGGGGAGCATTGACTTCCAGGCTGCTCAGAGAGGAGCTTGGCCTCTGCCACAGTGCAGAGAGAGCTGGGGGCAGAAAGTGAAGCTGGTGTGGGCATGTCCAGGCCGTGGGTCAGCTCTTTGCTTTCCCTGTGGAATCTGTACCTGTGTCTGTCCCCAGGTGCTCTGTCTGGCTGTGGCCGTGGGTCACGTGAAGATGACAGAGGACGAGCTGGTCTACAACATCCACCTGGCCATCAACTTCCTGGTGTCCCTGCTGAAGAAGAACTGGCAGAACGTGCGAGCTCTGTACATCAAGAGCACCATGGGGAAACCCCAGCGCCTCTACTAAGGGCTGGGGCAGCAATAAACCCTGCAGACACCCTCAGCTGTGTGTGCCTGTGTTCCTGCAGAGCTCCTGGGGCAGGCTTTGCCAAAGAGCTGCTTGCTCCTTCCAGGGGAAGGGCTCAGATGAGGCCTTGATGTTCATTTGAGAGATAAGTTAAAAGAGATGAATTCCAAGTGGGATATTCGAGCTTTTGAGGGAAGGAGCCTCACTCACCCCCCCTGCATTCAGAGAGGGAGGGGAAGGGAAGGATCCCACACTCGCCCCCAGAGCAGAGGTGGCCCAGCAGGTGCAGGTTCAGCAGTTGTGCCCACACAGGGGACCCTTACCTGCTGCAAAGCTCACCTGAATCCTGTGCAGAGCCCAGCCCTGCTCTGGCAGGGGCAGCAGAAGTGTTTAAATGCAATTGCCCCTCACCTGCCCACACCTGCCCAGGTGCAGCTCATGAGGACTTGAGCATTGTCTGTCAGTCCAGGGGTGCTGAAGGACAGAGCTGCAGCCCAGCAAAGGGGTTGGGCTGAGGTAGAGGATGTTTGCCATCCCTTCTTCCCTCTAAGCCAGTCTAACTCCATGTTCTGGGCTAAAAATGAAATTAAGTAATGTGCATAAATAAATACATTGTGCAGGGACTGGAGAGCTTAGGGAAGTGCAGCATTTAAGCTTCTGGGGGGAGAAAAAATACTTTGGGCTCTGGAAAAGCTTGTCAGCATCTGAGGGAACAAAACAATGAAAATAGCTCTGGATCCTGCTGTTAGAAACCTTTAAAATAAGCATCAGAGCCAGTTTTTGAAAGATCAACACAACACCAAGAAATTCCATTTAATAATTAAAAAAAGACAATACAAAATGCAAACATTTCTTTTTACAAAGTTCAAATAACAATTTTTTTTCTTTTAATCAAGTGCAAATAACTTCATGAACTACATCTTGCTCATCACTTTAATCGTTTCTGCTGGAGATGGCAAGTCCTGGCCCGCTGCAAAAGGCAGATATAAATACTCCAACATGAAAAAAAAAAAAAAACCAAATCCAAAACCCCAACAACCCTAAATTTTCTTGACTGCTTCAAAACCTTGATCCCCGAGGTGGCTGATGTGGGTTCAGCCTTTCAAAGCCATTCTGAGCTGGGGGTGGGTGGCTCCAGGGGCCCTGTGGGATTTTGGGGGCGTTTTTGAGCTGTTTGGTGAAAGCAGAAGGGGGAAAAGCTCCATTACCAGGAGGTTGTGCTGCCACCTCACCCTTCCACAGCAGGGAGCAGAGGTGGCTGGTGTGGTGACACAGCCAGGACAGCCCTGAAACCTGACATTAGATGAGCCAGAGTTAATCAAAGTTAATGAACTCTGGTGGGCACGAGGGCAGGGTTGGTCATTCCTGGGCTGGTTTTATTTTTGCTGGGTTTTTTTCCTTCGAAATGCTAAGGACCCTTCCAAAGGTCACTGTCCTGTGTCACTGTCCCAGAGCCACAAAATCCCTCCAGCAGCTTTTTGTGCATTAAAGCAGCTGCTTGCAGACAGCGACCAAGTGACAAACAGCTCAGCCCACAGATGTGGAGCTTCCAAACAGGCTGGGAGCCGGCGGCAGCAGGGGAAAATCCACAGCTGGGATGAATCAGGACAGACTTTTCCAACTGACGCATCCTGGGGACAAACCTCAGCCCCTGTGCCAGTGCTCAGCCCCTCACAGAGCCCGGGAGAGGCTCCTGGGGTGCTGGAGCAGTGTGGATCGAGGAGGGAAAACAGGATGGAGGAAAGATGGACCCAGTGGGACAGGCAGAGCAATAAATAATGGGTCTGTTAAAAGCAGGGCTGGGCTCAGGTGTGGGCAGGGGGACAGTCAGGGACAGGTGGGGACAGTGATGGAAGGGAGCTGCCGCTGGCAGAGCTTTAGGCTGCTTGATCATTTTTAGTCCTGGCAGCTCCAGGTCTTTGAGAGGATGAAGATGGGGATGAAGGTGGGAGGATGACAGCTGAGAACTGGTGGCAGGGCTGGAAAAGGAGGGAGGCTTGGGGAGGAGGAGGAGAAGGGTGAGCAGTTGCCTGTCCCTGGGAGTCCTTCTGTCCACATGAAGATGCTGGGGGGACAAAGCCACCAGTGATGTCCACCTGGCCCTTGTCCCCAGCTGAGCCTGTCTGGGGAGGCAGATGCAGTGAAACAAGGGGTGGCAGGATGAGTTTTCTCTGGGATCTGCACCCCATTCCCTGGGGAGGGACTCCCACAGCATCCCTGCAGGGTGGGAACATCCAGGGATGGGGCCAAAAATGCCTGGTGGGACTCAGAGGCACAAAAGGTGCCCAGGTCTGTGAGGGTGGGATTGCTGTACCTGGGGAAGAGATTTGGGGGCTGAGTGGAGGGCCAGCTCCCCTCTCCTCCCAGCCCCATCCTCAGCAGGTGCTGGCTCATCCCTGAGCCCCTGCAGGGAAACAAAATCAGTTTGCAGCAAGCAGGTGACAGAGCTGATGCCCATTGCAATGGGACTGGAACATCCAAACTGTGGCCGGTCAGTCTGACAGGACCAGCTCCACTCCCATGGATGAACCAAGACGCCTCCAACTCCCTGCAAAAACTCACCCCAATGCACCGAGCAGGAGAGGCACCATCTCCCCTCAGAGAGGGGCTTTTATCGGGGACAAACGTGGCAGAAAAGGCCAGAAGATGCCATTGTGCTGGTCAGCGCAGCCCAGGCCCAGCTTGCTCTGGGTGGGTGGTTTTTGTTTTTCTTGCAAACACACATTCTCGTTTCTCAGGCAGATATAAATATTGTCGTTTCTAGTAGAAAAAAAAAAAACAAAACAACTTCCCTCTAAATAATATAAGGAAGACTCAAATGATTGCACTTAATACATATGAAAAAGGTAGAAAGGAGGATATCCTAGTGCACAAACATTAACTCCTGCTCTTCTCAAAGCTTGCTTTTCCGAGTTACTCTTTGGCAGAGCTTGTAACCAAGTCTGGTTTCTTGGCACGAGTGTCTGGGGTGTGTGGAGGAGGAAGGGGGGCGGAAAGAAAAAAAAAATCGAACCCGGCTGAAAGTCCTTCTCCTTTGCTCCCTGTTTTCTCCCGTGCAGCCAGACATTGTTCTCCGGGAACGTGGCTTGGCTGCGCTTCCCTCGCAGCACCAGCGCGGCTCTCCAGCGGGCCGGAGCCACCACGGTGCCGCGCTGGTGGCCTTTGCCACCGCTCCTTTGCGTTTCCTTTTCCATCCAGTCGGCTTTGTCAGTTCTTTTCCCCCAAAGCGGCGCCAAAAGCTGCGGCGTCGCCTCCTGCGCTCCTCGGGGGCTGCAGGGACAGGGACCCCCCTCACTGTCCCGGGCTGCTGCTGGCACCAGGGAACGGGGACAGACCTGGCCTGAAGGAAACCAAAGGGAGAAGCACACGGGACCACTACTGCAGTTTCCTAAAACCTTCTGCTTCGGAAGAGGGGAGCGGCTTCACCAGCGCTGGGTGGGAGCGGAGCGAGCCCCGGTCTGCAGGGAGCAGCGGGGAGATCGTGGGGAGACGTCTGCGGGGCGAGCAGAGGCGATCCTGCCGGAGCCAGGCGGAGGGAGGAAAAATCAGAGAGGAGAAGGAAGGGAGAAGAGGGTTTCCTTGGCTGCGGGGCTATTTGTAAGGCCGGAGGAAGCTGGAGACTTTGGAGCGCAGGAGCTTGATGAAGGAGCGGGGCAGCATCTCCTTGTGCTTCTCTGTGTACTTGAAGTAGTTCTGGGGGTGCGCCAGCACGTCGAAGAAAGCTTTGATGAGCTTCTTGTCCTGCAGGGAAGCCGAGCCAGAGGGAGGTTCAGCATCACCTCCATGCTCCTCTGAAGCCCCAAGGGCAAGGAGAGCAGGAGGCATCTCCAAAAGGAAGGATGCCCTGGGGGTTACAGACTTGGGGCTCACCTTGAGGATCTCCTGGTGGTTCTCAGAGGCGTAGAGCCTTCCATCCCGCACGATGTCCTCCACCAGCTGCTCGTAATCCTCTGCCAAAACACACAGGGCATGAGCTGCCACTTGTCCCCAAACCTCTGGCCTCCATCCTTCAGTCCACTGCCCCCAAACACACAGGAGGTGTGAACTGGGGGTGACCTGGGTCCCAAACTGTGGGGGGAGAAGCACCAGGGTGCTGGGATGGCATCTGCCCGTGCTCACCATCGTAGGTGACGTAGGGGATCTGGAAGCCCCGGGCACTGTTGGCCTCGCTGGTTTTGAAGTTGATCCAGAGCTTGCGGGAGCGGGCGGTGAAGGCGATGGGTCGCTCGTAGGTCTGGCAGGTCTCGTAGGTGGTGATGGAGGATGGGGAGGCTGCAGGGAACAGCAAGGGGACACAGGATGCTGCTTGCCCATCAGCAGAGTACCCCCAGCCTTACTGGGTCAGGGGTGGCATCAGGGATGGGAATTGTCCAGTCTGGGCAAGGCTGAGCTTCCCCTAGCCCTCATGTTACATACCAGGGATTGTTATGCCTTCCTTGCTCTGGAAAGCACCACATGGGCTTTTAACCCCCAAAATGGAGGCTGAGGCCCAGGTGTGCAGCCCAGCCCATGCACATCCCCCTGAGATCCAGCAAGACCCCCAGATGGCAGGGTGATGCTCATCTCCCCACTCACCCTATTCCCAAAACTCCCCTCCTGCTGCCCGGGGATGCACCTTTGTCCCTCCATGCCAGACCCCAGCCTTTTCCTGCCCAGCTCCTCCCCTGAGCACCGTGGCCTGCTCGGTTACCTACAGTTTTTCCGCATGACCAAGACGTCGCCGCACTCATCCTCGGAGGGGAGGAAGATCTCGGGCACCACGATGAGGATCTTGCGCTTGGGCGGGGGGTTGATGTTCCAGGTGCACTCGACGTTGGCGGGGTAATTCCCCGGGTAGTTGGGGGACTCGATGTAGCCCGTGTACTCCCCCAGCTCCCCTCCACACTGCCGGTCTGCAAGGCAGGAGAGCAGTTCAGATGGGAACCAGGGCATGGGTGGGAGTCCTGGGAAGGGTTTGCTGGGCAAGAGGGGCAGTGTGGAATCTCACTAGTCCTAAACACATTCATACTCCTCACCTTAGCAACCCTCCTCACCCCCATCCTATTCCCCCTCCTATCCAACAACCTTAAAAACACTCCCGAAACAATCACAAACACAGTCAAAACCTCCTTCCTAATCAGCCTGATCCCCATAACAATCTACATCTATTCAGGGACAGAAAGTCTTACCTCCCTCTGAGAATGAAAATTCATCATAACCTTCAAAATTCCCATCAGCCTAAAAATAGACTTCTACTCCCTCACCTTCTTCCCCATCGCTCTATTCGTATCATGATCCATTCTACAATTTGCAACATGATATATAGCTGCAGATCCCTACATCACAAAATTCTTCACCTATCTTCTATTCTTCCTAATCGCCATACTCATTCTAATTATCGCCAACAACCTATTCATCCTATTCATCGGATGAGAAGGAGTCGGAATTATATCCTTCCTACTAATCAGCTGATGACACGGCCGAGCAGAAGCCCCCATGCCTGCCTGAAATGACCCCAAACTCTGCAGGATTTTAAAATACTTTTGAAAGAGGACCCCACACCTGTCCCCCCCTTCTGCTGCACCCCAGCTCGCCTACTTTTGCACTGGGACACGGAGGTGGAGCCGTCGAAGTCGGTGGTGGTGTTGCCGGGGCAGGAGATGCAGTAATTCTGCCGGAAATCGGGCTGGTAGGTGCCCACGGCGCAGCGGATGCAGCGGTGCACGCTCGTGTTGTAGTAGTGGCCAGGGGAGCACTGCACTGGGGGGTCAGGGAGCACAGGGGCTGTGTCAGCGGCTGGCACGGCCCCGCTGGGTGTGCCCGCGCTCCGCTGGGGACCGGCCCTGCCCTACCTTTGGTGTCGCAGTCCTGGAAGGACAGGGCTCCCTCGTGGCGCGTGGTCAGCCCCCCGCCGCAGGGGAAGCACAGCGCCCGCCCCACCTCGGGCTGGTAGGAGCCACGGGGACACGGCTGGCACGGCTTGAAGCCATCAGCAGAGTGCTGCCCAGGGGGACACTGACCTGCAGGCAAGGCATCGCTCAGTCCTGGCACCCCACATGCTCTCCTGCCCCATACCCAGACCCTCCTCCCCCTCAGCTGTGGCACCACCAGTACACCCAGAGAAGTGCTGCCCTTCCCGCGGTGCCCTCTAAATAATAAACACCCAAACCAGCAACTCCTGTGAGCCCTGGGGATGCTCAAGGCTCTCCTGCCTGCTGGCTAATGGTTGAAATTGCAGCCCTGGACACCCCCTGAGCGTGCGTCCAGCCCCGGCTGTGCCCCCCTTACCGGTGCAGGCGGTGATGTTGGTGGCTCCGATGGGTCCGAAGGTGTCGCCGCGGGGACACAGGTCACAGGAGAGCTGCCCCTCCTTCTCCTGGTAGGTGCCGGGCGGGCAGGGCACGCACTGCTCCGTCTGCCCGTGGTAATAGGTTCCCTGCGAGCAGCTGACTGAGAGCCGGGGGGGACGTCGGTGATGCTGCGGGCGCTGCCACCGCCGGGTCCCCTCGTCACCCCGCCTCGCTCCTCCTTACCACACTTGCTGGCCAGGCGCTGCTGGCCCGGCCCGCAGCTCTCCTGCCGCTCCGGGGCCACGCTCAGCTTCCGGGCCACCTCGTACTCCATCCCCGAGAAGCGCAGCAGGAACCGCTCCTGGTTGATGGATTTCTTCAGCGCCTTGATGGCCGACTTCAGCTTCTTCTCCACTCGCTGTCGCAGGCAGTGCAGGTTGCAGCTGGCTGGGGGGCACAGAGGGGAATGGGGGTGCAGGAGGGATGCAGTAAGAAGGGAGGGGTGCAGAGGGAAGCCCAGAAGCATCAAAACCATCCCCCAAATGCTCAGCTGCAGGTGCTACCCAGCGTGTGCCAATCCAGTGCAAGATGAGGACTGGTTTATCTCTCCTTGCTGCATGGGGATGGCATCATGTCCCTGCTCCCAC
The DNA here is from genome assembly GCF_028769735.1 of Zonotrichia leucophrys gambelii. Lineage (NCBI taxonomy): Eukaryota > Metazoa > Chordata > Aves > Passeriformes > Passerellidae > Zonotrichia > Zonotrichia leucophrys. The sequence continues at coordinate 1,476,961 of NC_088195.1, forward strand.
CCAGGATGTGTCAGGCCAGTGCTGTGCCCACCTGTGATCTCCTCAGGCTTGATCTCTGCCTCAAACTCCAGCGTGATCCGTGTCACCTCCTTGTTGGGGGAGTTGCGAGCCCGCCGCCCCTTCCCCTTCTTGGACGAGTCGCACTTGAGGTTGACGAAGGTGACCTGGCAGTCAGAGCACGGCGCCGAGCCACCTGCAGGGTGGGACAGGTCAGCACCCCCTCCCTGCTGGGCACGGGCACCTCCCCACCCTCACAGCTCACCTTGTGTCCCTGCCCTCCCAGCCTCCTCCTGCTTGCCCTTGCTCCGCGGGTGCAGGTGGCACTTGGCATCCTTGATCTTGAAGGAGGCTTTCTGCTTGACGGGGGCAGCCACAGTCTCTGAAAGAACAGGTGGGTGCTCAGCAAGCTGGCACGGCCCAGCCAGGCTGCTGGCAGCCGTGGGCACCCCAGGAGCCCCCTTACCGAGGCACTGCTGGCTGCTGTTGGTGGCTCTGTGCTGGCCCTGCCGCAGCACGGGGGTCCCACAGCTCACTGTGTAGCTGCTGTCGGACTCTGGGAGGGAGAAAGGGGAGTTGGCTCTGCCAGGGTGATGCAGGCAGGCTGTGCCATGGGGGGATGATGCCCAGCACCCTGCCATAGGGATCCTGCGCCAGGGACCTGGCCCGTGGATCTACACCCAACAATGAGCCCTCCTAAACAACAGCATCCCTCCCTCCCTCCCTCCTGCACTCTGGCTGTGCAGCCACTCCTCTCCCCTCAGTTTAGGCCATGCAGGGAAATGGGGACCCCCTGCTCATGCTGGTGGTGGCACTAGTACCAATACCTGGCAGGAATCTGGCCTTGGAGGTGCAGGAAAGGGCACAGCTGTCCTTCTTGCCCATCTTGTTGCAGGTGAGGGTGGCCCGTGGTGGCACCGAACCTGGCAGGCACTTCACCAGCTCCAAGGGACAAGCACCAGCTGGTGATGACAATCAGGGATGCCCATGGCTGGCACAGCTCAGAGACCCACGGGGGACCCCTGTGCCCTCCAGCTCATGGGGGATTCACAAGGGAGGAGATGGTGCCAGAGCGTGGCACAGGGACCCCAGCCTGGCATCCCAGAGCCCCCAGCTCCTCCCTGGCCCTGCTGGCTCCCGGCCTGACGTACCCACACAGTCCTTCTTGTTCCAGTGCAGCTTGCAGCCAGCAGGACAGGTACACTGGTAGCTGCCAGGAGTGTTGATGCAGCCGAATTTGCAGCCACCCCTGTTGATGCTGCACTCATCGATGTCTGTGGGGACAGAGGCAGGGACAGTGGCTGAGGGACAGTGGGGACTCCTCGGCTCTGACACTGAATCACTGCATTTCTCAGGGCTGGGATTCTGGATGGATAAATCCAAGCCCAGCTGGGGCACCTCTGCACCTCAGGGCATTTCCAGCAGTGCCAGCTCCCCCAGCTGTGCCAGCTCCATGGGGATAAGGGACAGCCCAGCTCCCGGTGTCCCCAAGGGCCAGGCAGGGACGGGTGCAGCCCATCCAGGCTGAGCCCAGCCCCAGCCCCTCGTGGCACAGCAGACAGAGCTGAAACTGAACCCAAAAGGCTCAGCCCTGGTCCCTCTCTTCAGCAGGGCTGAAATGATGCTTCAGGTCAGGGATGGAGCTGTCCCTGTCAGAGCCCTCCCTGCCCAGCTCGCCCTCACTCGGGGCATTGGTGGGAGCCATCAATCCCTTTGCCAGGGGCTCACGCTGACCGTGTAGCTCAGAAATATCTGGAGGGTCGCTGCCCCAGCCCCGGAGCCCCCGGGCTCTCACCCCGGGCCGCCGGCACCGCTGCCACAACACGCTCGGCAGCCCCTGCGGAGCGCGTTCCAGCCACCTCCCGCTGCCCGCCCCCGCCCTTGGGAGCTATCTGCCTTGTGAAATTTAAATCAAACCCTTTTGATGTTCCCCTTCCCACCCCGCCACAGCTCCCTGCCAAAAACGCCGGGGATTTCTCCCTCTCTCTCTCTCTCTCTCCCGCTGCAGACAAGTCGCAAATTGTTCCTGTCGCTCTGTTTGAAGTTGCAGACACCAGCGAGTCTGGCTGGGAGCCCCATCCCTGCCCGGGGTGTGGAACCCAGCGTGCCCACGGGCCCTGGGGTGGGCAGGATCCCCAGGGGTCCCACGGCAGCCGCACCCGGGGCTGTCCCACCCCTGGGACCCCAGCAGGGCCCAGCTGGTCCTACCTCCGCAGTGGGTGAGCCCATAGAGCGTGTAGCCCTTGTGGCAGAGGCACTGGAAGCTGCCGGGGGTGTTGATGCACAGGTGGTCGCAGGTGCGGTCGAAGGAGCACTCGTCGATGTCTGCAGGAAGGGCAAGGGGAGGAGGTGAGAGCTGGCACGGCAGAGGGGCCATCCCGGCCTCAGCACTGTCCCCTTCCTGCTCCAACAAGCTGTGATGCTGGGGACCCTGCCCTGGTACCCTCCAAGGGTCCAGAACCAGCTTGCTCTGGGCATTCAGTGCAATTCTGGGCATTCGGGATGCTCTGGATATCCAACACCAGTGTGCTCCAGAGCCCTGGGCTCCCTCCCTGCCCCCAGCTCCTCCTCACCCACTGCACCAGCATCCCCCTGTCACAAGCTCCTGCAGCCCCTCTGCACCCCAAACGGGCCAAACAGGGCCAAAATCCTGTCCCTGGCACGGGAGGGCTGCAGGAGCCCCCGGCTGCTGCCCGTGCAGGGCAGGGAGGGATCGGGAGGATGCCAGGGAGGGATCGGGAGGATGCCAGGGAGGGATCGGGAATGCTGTGCGGGCAGGTCCTGCCTCGGGACGGTGCCAGCAATGCCTGCTCGGCCCCGCGGGCACCTCGCTGGGGCAGGGAGGCCCTGGTTGGGAGGTGAACCCAGCCCGGTGGGCTGGAGCATCATTTCATTGGCTTCATTAAGTTAATTGCTGCGCTCACGTCAAACTCCCCGAGCACAGAGCCTGGACGGAGATGAAAGCAGTGGCAGCCCCGGAGCCTGCCAGCCCCTCCTTCCTTCCCGGCCCTGTGTTTTCAGGAGGGAACGCTCAGGCTCAGGCACACCTGCCGTGCTGACCTCGGCCATGGGCTGCGGGGGCAGCACTGACCTCCTGGGCTTGTGGGAGATGAGCACAAAGATGTTGGGACAGGGAGAAAAAGGTGGAAGAAGCCGCATGGAGCAGCCAGCTCCATCTGGAGTGAGCAGGAGGCATCTTCTCCCCATTCCTGCCCTCCCAGAACTGGGAGCCCTGGCAGCTGCCTGATTGCTGGCTTTAGCTCTGCAAGAGCCCACAAGCCCCCAGCTCTGAGACTGAAGGGCTAGGCCCCAAACCAGAGCCTGAATCCCAGGCACTAATGCCCTGAAGGATGCATGCAGTCCACAGGAAGGGCACAGGAATGAGCAGCACTGCTGCAGCAGCCATGGGAGTGCAGGCAGGGGCAGGGCAGGGCCCTGGGCACTCAGTGCCCCTCACCTTGGCAGTTCCTCTCGTTTATGAGCAGCTTGTAGCCCTTCTTGCAGCTGCACTCGAAGCTGCCCACGGTGTTCCTGCAGATGTGGTCACAGCCGCCGTTGTTGAGCCGGCACTCGTCGATGTCTGGTGGGGACAAGGGACACCCAAGGGTCACTCCCTGGCTGGGATGCTCGGCCAGGAGAGCCCAGGGCTCCCCTCTGGATGCTGTCCCCACCACGAGGGACAATGGAGGGAGCCCTTTGGGCTCTGATGGTCAGCAGGAGAACGTGGCTGATGTGGTTTGTTTTCCTTCTGATCACAAAATTTACTGTTAGCAAACAACGTGTGAGATGGAAGGAGACCAGGAGGAGGCAGCAGCCTGCCCTGTCCCTCCACCCCCAGGGCTGGGGCAGCAGCTCTGCCTCTCTGGGGCTGAGGGTTTCTTTTTATGACTGTGAGGGAGCAAGCTGTAAACCTGCCTGCAGCCCTAATAAAACCCCAGACACAGGGGACGTGGCTCTGGGTTATTGCTGCGAACTGCAGAGCTGGAGAGGGGTGGGTGCTCTGATAAAATACCAGGACAAGGGGTTCTGGAAGCAGTCAGCAGGTAGACAGGCAGCCAGCAGTGGGACAGGCTTTCCTTTCAGCTGGGGTCAAGTTCTGAGAGCTGCCGAAAGACACAATGCAGGCACTGGCCAGCCCTGAGGGGGGACATTTGGGGTGCAGGGAAAGCAGGGACCTGGTGCTCAGACCTGGCTGGGCAGTGTCCCAGGGGGGACCTGTGCATTCCCTGCACACCCAGCCCTTCCCCTGGGGCGGCTCAGGCGCTGGGGTGGGGTGAGATGGGACAGGACCCTCCAGCCCCACAAGGGCTGCCTCAAACTTGACCTGACCCCCTTTTCCTCCTCCCCACAGGCTTCCCAGGGGCGTGGGGCCAAGCATGGTGCCTGCAGCAAGGCATCCCAGTCCCCATGCAGGGGGTGATTCCTGTGCCCACCCCATGGATGCAAACACCAAGCCGGTGAGCACTGGGGGCCATGTCGAGCTGAGCTAAATCTGAGCCTTTTCTGGGGGCACTGAGGACACAACGGGGACCTGGGGCACCCAGGGGTGAGCAGTGAGCCCCCAGCCCCACTCACACCCACCTACCTTTGCAGGTCTTCCTGTCGGGCTGGAGCATGAAGCCCATGGGGCAGCTGCAGTGGACGCCGGTGGCCGCGTCGTGGCACTTGCTGTCACAGCCCCCGTTGTTCACAGCACACGTCTCTGCACGGCAAGGGGACACAAAGGCTGGGGTGAGGGACCCCTGCTCAAAAGGCTCAAAAGGCACTCAGATGTCCCCCATGGCACGGCCTGGGAGGGGCAGTGGGTACAAAGCTCCCTCAGAGCCCATGGAAAGCTCCCTTGGCTCTCACACAACACCAGCGAGGCCACAGGGGCGTGAAATGCTGAACACATGGGGCTGGCGTGCCCCACAGACAGGCAGGGCCTCCTGGGGGCCACCTTGGGCAGCTCCACAGAGGGGGAGCTCAGTTTCCCAAAGTGGGCAATTCAAAGGCACAGCGCTTGTGCCAAAGCAGCCAGACACGGGTCCTGCCAGGCCGCAGCTCCCAGGGTGTGGGTGCACAGCCCCAGTGCCACAGCGGGGTGGCAGGAGGGTCCTGTCCCCCTCACTGCCACCAAGCTACCGAGCCACAAAGCCACGGGTGACCCTGTGCTGTCAGCCCCTGACCGTCACCCACTGCTCAGCCACTGAGATGTGTCTCAGGCTAATTTGAGAGACGCATCATGTAATTAAAACACACACTCAGAGGCAGGCAGCATCAGTGGAAAAAAAAAAATCCAGTTAAAAAAAAAAAAAAGAGCTAATTATTTCAGTATTATCAAAGTCAGCTGTTGCTGGTAGGACTAGAAGGGACACTAATTTAAATGAAGCATTTTCAGCTTGACAGCTTCCCTGTGAGATCAATCCTCAATTTCAACCCTAACCACCAGAACAATGGTTTGAAGTGCATTAAGTTGTTCACAAAGGATAATAAAATACTCCTTTCAGAAGGCTGGTTGCTTGGATAAATGAGGCATTTGGGCTTCAAGGAACCCAAGATGAAAATGCCTTGAAGAAATTCCTTGGAAAGAGCAAATCCCAGGTTCTCCTGCTCTTTGCAAGCACCACATGGGGTAGGAATGACTGAACCATCCAACCATTTGCCGCGGGGCCCGGGAGCTGGGATCGCTCTGTGCTCGTCTTGCCACTGCTATTTTTATGATGTCCCATAATAAGAGAACAAAAGGGACCATTTTATGAAATTAATCGCCAGCACAATTACAAAACCTAACGGCAGGGGAAGGATTTCTGCAGATATTGTTCCTCCAGCCAGGTCCTCGCGCTGCCCGGCCGTGCCAGGGGACAGGGACACGGGGCGGGGGACACCGTGCCCAAGGGAAGGGAAACTTTCTGAAAGGGAATCGTTTGTTCAACGCCAGCCTTTGTTCCTGCAGCTGATGCAGGGGCAGCCCGGGGAGGATCGATTTAACAGGGTCAGCGCTGAGATGAGGGGATTGGTTTGGCTCAGGTGCTGCTGCCAGCAGGATGGAGCTGGAGGAGCAGCTGCAGCCGGGAGGATGGAGCTCTCCAGAGAGAGAATGCGGTGCCCTGGGCACAGTCACTGTGCTCACAGCCTCCTCCAGCACTGTGCACCCCTCCTGGCCGCTTTGCACCTTTGGGAATTTCACCTGAGGTTAAAGCCAGTCCCACTCACCGTCCCAGGGTGGGTGCCCAGGGTGGGCATTGGGTGTGAGCTCGGTTAGCACAGCCACAGCACCACTGCGAGAAAGGGGAAACCCTGTTCTGGGTTGGCAGAAAGCTTGGAGGGGCCTGCTGGGGTACCTGTGGGGCAGAGGAGGTTGGTGGCACAGGGCTGGGCTCTGGATTGCCCCGGGGAGCAGCAATTGTTCGGCGGAGCTGGCAGCCCAGGGTGACTCACCAGCCACCCAGGGCTTTGGTGAGGCCTCCATCGCTCAGGCAGGGACAGGACAAAGCTCCACACACACACACACATACAAGCACACACTCAGACTCTTTTCCACCCTCCTCCAGCCCAGCTCTGCTGTCACTGCCTCACTGCTGTGCCATGGCACCCCTCGCCCTGCTCAGCACCTCAATGCTGGTGATGCTCTGGCCTCACCTCCACCTTCTGAGAAGTCACAATCTCAGCAGGGTGTGAGCCCAACAAGCCAGAGGGGATAATTGCATGGTACTAGGGGGATTACAGCTGGGCTGGCTGGAGCATGGTGATGACGCAGATCTGGGGTCCCCCCTTCTCCCACCCCTGTGTGAAAGGCTCTGCAGAGCCCCCCAAAAGCTGCAGTCTGTGCTCCCTGTGCTGGTGAGCTCCAGAGCCCCTGGGTGTGCCAAGAGTTTGCCTGTGCCCAGCACATCCAAGAACAAGATTCCCCACCACAAACAAGCTGCTGCACCTTCTGCCTCAGTTTCCTTGGTGGCAGAGCAGAGGCATCACCTTACCTTTGTGAAGGGCTTGGAGACCCCACGGGGATGCAAAGAAATCCCTGGGGAGGTGCCCAGCCCTGCAAAGGGCCATTGCAGCCCTGCCATTGCTGCAGCTCTCTGGGCTGAGAGCCACAGCGCACGGCGAGGCCAAACCCTGGGACACCCTGGAGGTCCCAGAGGGGACCATCCTCGAGTGGGTGGGCTCTAGGAAGGGGTAACTGGGAGTGCACAGCACAGAGATGGGCACAAGCATCCCCCTCCCCACCTGGCAGCCCACAGTGAGCTCCTCCTGGGTGTGGGGTAACCCTGCCACAGCCACAGCACAGCAGATTGTCACCCTGGAACAGGCTGGATCCACCAAAGCAGCGTGAGAGCCCCGTCTCATGCAAGCACAGCAGGGGAGGGCTCCCTGCCCTGTCCCCCAGCCCTGGGCTGGCCTGGCACCGGGGTTTGGAAGCAGCAGCAGCGGGGCAGGGTTAGTGAGACATGCGGTCAGGCAGCAGCTCAGCCCCCAGCCCCGCCATGGTCTCCAGAGGAGAGACCATCCACGGTTAGACCCCTCGGTAGAGATAGAGAGAACAAAAATATTTACCATTAGAAAACGTCTCAAGGATAACGTGTTGCTGGAAGTGTCTCTCCCCTGTTTAACATTATAAAAAAGTGATTTAGAAACAGTGTCCAGCAGGGAACTCGGTTGGTGTCACACATCAATGGGTTCAACTCTGCTGCATTTCCAGCCTGGTGGAAACTGTCCCTGTTTCCCTTTGGGCTTTTTCTCTCCCACCTCCCAAGCATTCAGGGTCCCTCAGCCTCTCCAAACCCCTCCAGCTGTGCTGGGCTGGTTGGAGCCCCATGCGAGCGGGAGAAGCGCGTTGTGAGCAGCGTTAGTGCAGCCTGTTAGTGTGGGGAGCCGGGTCCTGGCTGCGAACAGAACCAGAACCAGCCCGAAGGGATCCCCGAGCGGAGCCACGCGGACACAGGGGCGTTGGGAAGGCAACCACATCCCCCTGTGCCACTTGCACCCCATGGATTCAGCAGCCAAGCCAGCAGTGAGCCCAAACCCTGGGGCTGTTTGGGCTGCTCAGCCTCCCCTGTGGGTCAGAGCACCCCAGAGCTCCCAGCACCGCCAGCCCCCCAAACTGGGGAGCACTGCAAACTGCCTCGGTGTGGGTCAGGAAATCAGCCATAAAACCTCAGCTGGGTTTAGTTTCCTTCCCCATCTAACTGTATTTCTTCCCTTTCCACCCCTTCCCACTCCACCACAAGCAGGGGGCCAGCAATAGCCCTGCTGCACCCCAAATACGGGTGGGAGGGAGCTGCAATGATGCCCTGGCTAATAAATCTTCCTGGAAAGCCAAAATCTGCATCAACTGTGACAGCTGTTTTTGCATCTCCCCGCAGGCACTGCACCCTTGGCTGCTGGAGGGCTGGTTTATGTGCTTTTTTTAATTCTTTTTTTAAAGGCTGCTTTTGGAGCATAAATATAAATATATAAGGTCATTGGCTTCCCCTCCCAGCTCCCCCTCCCCCTCGTGCCTGCAGACATGTTGGGAGCCATTAGTGATGGCCCCTGTGCTTAGAGGCATGTTCCTCATTATCTGCATTTTTAAAAGCAGCAATAAAAAGCAGAAAAATGAAAAACACCGGCCGTGGCCTAATGAAACTGTCACTCAGAGGGGCTGATCGTGCTTCCTGCCTCGTGGTGTGATCTGAAGGGAACCTGGACCAGGGGCCTGTCCCGGCAGCCCATCAAACACACCGCGTTCAATTTCAAAGCCCGTGGCCCGGGGAACGACTTTGCGTTTCCCCTCGCTGGAAACTTTATTCCCCTTGAAATGATGAAATATTTTGGAGGAAATGGGGAAGGGGCGGTGAAGGGGGCAGCGTGGATGGGGGAGGGCTGTTTGCTGTGCCCCAGCCATAAAACAAGAAAGGGTGGGTATAAATATCCGAGCAGGTACCTCGGCTGTAAACCTGCTGGCGGGGCATCCCTGCAGGGCAGCTGGAGGAGCACAAGCCCTTGGTGTTCCCACGGTGGGGATCAGGAATGCCCCAGGGAGTGCGGGAGCTGGGCAGGCCCTTTCCTGTGAGAGGGGATTGCAGGGCCCAAAGGCATGAGACAGGCGTGGGGTGCTGGTGGGCTTTGGGCTGGTGCTGCTCCTAAAATCCTCTAGTGCAGTGTTTGATCTCCCCTGGAAAGGTGGACAAGGGGAGAGCTCACAGGGATGTGCTGGCTCTGGTGGGAGATGCCTCCCCAGCATGGGGACAAAGAGGGACACTTTGGCCAAGGACAGAGGATGGATGATTTTGGAAACCCCCAAATCCCACCCTCACACCTGTTGTACCCAGGGTCTGAGTGCAGAGACCACCTCCCAGCAAACAGACTGCTCTGAGGCATCCCCCAAACCACGAGATGCTTTGGAGAGCTGCTCTCCCACCCCCACAGCCAGCAGGTCCAGGGGCACCCTTGGTCCCAGACCTGCCCGAGTCAGACGCCGCACACAGAGCCCCTCATCCAGGGGGAACCCCCCAGCTGGCACCCCCAGGGTCCTGAGCTCCCCACCCAGGCACAGCAACAACCCCTGGGAGGCTCCTCAGCGTGGGGACAGGACGCAGTGGCTGTGGGGACAAACCGAGGACGGCGGGGACCAGGGGCTGTGAGCGCTGCCAGCAGCCAGGAGGGGTTGGGATCCACCCTGGGGGACAGCGGTGACATTAAAGCAGCAGCGAGCTGATGGGGAGAGGGCTTTGCTGGGGGCTCAGCCCCAAACACCCCTGGAGCTGGCAGGGAGAGCCAGGGGCTCAGGGGGGATCCTGTGCCCCGAGGACGGAGCTGTCTGCGGAAAGCACGAAGGGTTTTCTGTTCGGGCACAGCAGGGACACGGGGAGCCAAAACCTCTCTTGCTTCCAGTTCCTTTTTCTTTTTCATTTTGCAGTAAGAACTCAAATGTCTCAAGCAATTGTGGACTTAATCACTCCCCAAATATAACATTTTTTAAATCAAAGCAGCTGTTAAACAGCACAAGCATATGAAACCAGTAAAACTTCTATCTCTGCTTGATGTTTTACAATTTGAAAACACACACAGGAAAAGGACAATTCTGGGGGTGGTTGAGTTGTCAGGTTGTTGGGGTTTTGGTTTTGTATTTTTTTTTTTTTTGCAAGACAATTGTTCCTGAGCCAAGGCCCCACAACACCAAGTTGGAACAGATTGCTGTGGGCAAACCTGCCCCCTCCACATCCCTGCTCAAAAGCTGCCAGTGACAGCGACAGCAACAATTCCCAGCACAAGGACACCCTCACTGCTCTCTCTTCAGCAGCACAGAAGCACAGCAATGTGCCCCCAGGTGTCCCCTCAAGCACCACCAAGATCATATTTGTTCCCTGTGGCTGTGCAGACACATCCCAGGTGCTGCAGCATCCCTCACACACAGCTGAGCATCCCCGGTCTCAGCAAAAGGAAAATGCCCAAGGCTTGGGAAAACCTTCACCAGGCCAAGGACAAATCCCCCAGGGAGGAAGAGGAGCCACCCCACAGCCCAACCCCTGTGTGGGTGATGCCCTGACCTACCGATGCACGTCACCCCGTCCGAGTGCAGCAGGAATTTGACGTGGCAGCCGCACTTGGGGCCCTGGTCGGTGTCGTCGCAGGTGTGCTGGCAGCCCCCGTTGCCGTAGTTGCAGGTCACTGTGGGAGCAAAGCACCAGTGTCACCATGGCCCCAGATCCTCCTCCTTGTCACCACAGCCCCAGCTCCTCTTCCCTGTCCTTCCCTGTCTCCATGGCCCCAGATCCTCTTGCCTGCCTACCATCCACATGTAGCACATAAAGCTGGCTTGGAAACACCTCATCCATACCCTCAGAGACTCCCCTCCCTCCTTCCCTTCCTTCCTCCCTCCTTCCCTCACAGATAATTCCTACAGCCCTTCACTTTCCCTGTGGGATCTTAGCACATCCAAGCTGTTTTGTGGTTTCTTATATCTTCCCTCTGCATACCTGCTAAATGCCACCAGTGCAGTCCAAGCAAAGGGGACTGGTGGTCTGGTGGACCCTGAATCCAGTGCTGCAGGGGAGGGATGGAACTTTCCTGAGCTTCGGAATGACACAGGAGCTTTTGGGAATCCCTGCCAGCCCTCCCCAGGGGGCAAGGTGTGCTGTTCATTTCGTTTAGGATTAAGCCTTCATTTCATCAGTGATTTTACACATTTGCTGCACGCAGCAAATGAGAAACAAAATAAAAATAATTGCATAAACACACACATATCTATTTAATAACCCTGGCACTGCCAGTGGGATGCTGGCAGGAGATCAGACAGGCTGAGAGCACCACAAGCCCCAGGGAGAGGATTCCTGCGCTCCTCACATGCCAACTGCACTCTCCTTGTTCACCTCCCCTTTGGAAAGTGAAACACTGGGACAAGAACAGGGGATGCTGAGCCTCTGGGACCCCCCTGAACTGCCCTTTCAGCCTGGTCATGTAAGGACACAACATCCCAGAGAAAAGGGGGCTGCCAGAAGCTTTGTCTGTAAGGGCAGCAGAGGCAGAGCTGAGCGTGCTGAGCTTCAGGCTCAATGAACCAACAGCTACCAGGGGTCAGGGCTTTGCTGCAGGGGCAGGAGATGTGTGTGCCATGGGCACAGGGTTGGGGGGTCCCTGGGAGGGTGAACCCCCAGCCCTGGGGTGCTCCTTACGTTTGCAGTCCCGCTGGTTCTTGGTGAGCTCGAAGCCGGGGCGGCACTCGCAGGCGATGCCCCCTTTGGGGGTCTCCCGGCAGATGTGGGCACAGCCATGGTTCTTGTTCATGCAGTTCATGCCTTCTAAAAGAGAAAAGGAGGCAGAGAAATGCTCCAAAAGCTGCTGGCACTGGTCAGCAGTGGCAGAGGGACATCTGAGGTGGGATGGGACGGGGAGTTGATGGCAATGAGGGGAAAACTTGTGGGGACAGGATAACCCTGGCCAGCTCCTGGCACAGAGCTGCTTGGGAAGGTGGACAAAACCACCTGGAAGCCTTCAGCCTTTGATTGCCTCCCACCTTGGGTGAGACCCTGCTCCCACATCTCTCAGTGGCTTTAAACCCCACTGAGCTCCAGACCCAGCACCTGCACCCCTGTCCCCAGCAGGGCCCACCAGAGTGGCACCAGTAGGAAGGAGCAGCCAGCTCATCCTGGCACACACAAGGGATGGGGACACAGGAATGCCACTGCAGCTGCTCAGCTGTCCTGGGCAGGGTGGGATTCCTGGGGAGTGACCAACACAGCTGGGAAGGGGGAAGGAGGAAAGCAAAAACACTCAGCTGGCTTTGCCAAGCAGCAGAGATAAAAATCAGCAGAGACACAAAAATCTCTCATTTCCTCCTATTTTGGCTAAGAGGTTGCTCCAGATGGCAACAATTTAGAGTTGATACTGAGAGGAAGGGCTCGGTGCTGTGCAAGAACTGGCAGGGGAAGATGTGTCTCAAGGTGGTATGAGGATTTCCAGGTCCTTCTATTTATCAGCAAATTCCTCTGGGCATGGGATTAATGTCCCCAGCTCAGTATTGCTGTACCTGGACAAGGGACCTGTGAGGGTTTTGCTGCAGGACATTTACCACCTCTCCCAACATTCCTACCACAGATTCCCTTTCAAACCTGCCACACCAAGAGCCCAGCAGCAGCACCTAAACCCAGGCAGGAGTGGCCAGAGGTGACAGAGGACAGACCTGCCTGATCAAGGCAGGGACGGAGGGTGGCCCAGGGCGTGGAGGGGCTGAGCACTGACCTTCAGGGCGCTGGATGCAGGTGTGCTGGTTGTCACTGAGGAAGAAGCCCTCCCTGCAGAAGCACTCGTAGCTGCCCATCATGTTGACACAGGTCTGCTGGCAGCCGCCGTTGCCCTCCGAGCACTCGTCCAGGTCTGCAGAGGGAAGGGGGCAGGGGGTGAGCCCAGCTCCCTGGCACACCAAGGGCATGGGCACCGGGTGGCACAGCTCCCTGGCACACCGAGGGCATGGGCAGGCACAGATCTGCTGGGCAGCTCCTGCTTCCCCCCAGCTGGACAGGGCAGGGGATGAAGGCAAAGCACAGCAGGAGTGGCTGCAGGGATCTTACAGCTTCCCTGAGTGATGGCCTCATTTTACCAAAGGGAACACCCGACCACAGAGAAAGGGCTTTCCCTCATCCCAGAAATCCCAAAGCACCCAGGATGCTCCTCCAGAATGCTGGCTGCAGCCAGCCCCTGCTCCCAGCCCCTCAGAGCCTGCTGCCAGCTGGGGATGCCTGCACTTCATTAGGAGGAGCTGGGAAACCTTAGCCCAGAGCAGGGATAATTACTTGTAAGGAGACTCACATCCCCTGCTCTGCCCTCACACCTGGTTTGGTTTAACAAGCCGAGGCTGCAAGCGCTGGGACGTGGCCCCGTGGCAGCAGCAATGCCCTCGCCCCGGGCTGCTCCTGCAAAACCTGCATTTAATGAACAGTAACTGCCCATTGCTCTCTCCAGAGGCTTTCTGGGGACAGTGGCGCAAGCTGAGCTCACCAGTGCCCTGAGGCGCCAGAACAACCGGGATGCCAGGCTTGGCAAAGATAAATCTGTGCCATGGCCGCCCCTTGCCCCCTCTGCGCGGGGCTGGGTGATGGTGTTGGGCTGGGAGCGAGGGGCCCCGTGCCAAAGAAAACCTCCTGTGAACCCGAGCGTGGCACAGCCAGGGCTGAGGGGAAAACTGAGCCCACCGGAACCATGGCTGAGCCATGGCACGCACCGGGGGCTGCCAGCAAAGCCCCCTCCCCAAACAGCACAGCACACCCAAACCCTTTGCTTCTGGGCTAAACAGATGGACCGATGGATACCTGAGCAGTGTGGGTGCCTCGCACTGTGTCCCAGCCCCAGGCAAGCCCTGAGGGTTCGCTCAGAATTGCCAAAGCAGGGCTGCAGCTCTAGCTGGAAGTGACCAGGCAGCAGAGCCCAGGAGCACCCCACAAAGTCGCTGTCTTGGAAAGGAGGGGTTGAAAACACCCCCTGACCCACAGGGCAGCGAGGGCTGACACCTGGGCTGCAGCAAGGCATGCAGGGACATCCTCTGCATGGCAGGGAGCTCATGGCTTCCCCCAGTGCTCATCCCAGGCAAGTTATGTCCTGCAGATGCCAATAACCCTCCTGAAATCCCCCTGCTTAGAACAAGGGCTTAATGTCTTGCAACTTCTCCTTCCAGCTCTGCTCAAAAATGAGGAGGCAGCCGTTCAAACCCGATGGCTGAAATGAGACTCCACTTCCCTAATACCTGTTTTATTAAAGGCAACAGAGATGGGCAGAAGCCAGCAGGGCCTGTGTCAGGACGGGGGCTTGAATTCCTGTCCTGGTTCAAAAGGTCGCCCAGGATGGGCAATGGAGGGGCCTGTGGACTCTGGCAGGCACATACCCTGACCCCTCTCCAGCTCAGCTCCTGCCCATGGCACAGGCAAAGCCTGGGCACAACACGCTGCTTTGCTCTGCTTCTCTTTCTTTTGACTAAAAGGGGATGCAGGCAGGTTGGGCAAAGCTGGTCGGAGTCAGAGATGAGATGCTGGGATGAGCTAAGGAAGGGCTCAAGGTGGGAGCCAGCGTGCTGCCCCCAGATCCCCGCCTGGCCGGCTGCTCCCCAGCCACCTCCATCCCCTCCCACCCAACTCTGTAAACACATGACGTCCAGCTTTCCTTTCTTCTTCCCGGGCTCATCCTCCCCCGGGAGAGGAAGGCAGAGCCAGCCGCCCGCCCGCCCGCGCCTCCTCCCAGCTGTGTAAATCTCCCCCCTCCCCGAGGAGGCTGCAAAGATCCCGGTGATGGCGCTTAATGCAAAGCGTATGTGTCCATAATCCCTTCCCCCTCCTCCTCCTCCCAGTGATGAGCTCATTAATGACCCCTCTGCAGACACTAATTGGAAAACAGCACGAGCAGCAGGCAGCGGGGAGGCGGTGCCCGGAGCCCCGGAGCTCGCACCGCGGATGCCGCGGGAGGAAGCGGGGCCGGGCGCGGGCAGCTCGATGGGCCCCGGGGCTCTGACGGGAGCTTTGGCCCGGCCGCGGCCGGATGGAGCTCGGGGCGGTGGGAAGTGGCGGGGAGGATGCGCGGCCGCTCCGTAGGCAGATGCCGGGTTTGTCTTGGCCCGGGGATTATTTACCCAGTCCCTCCGCTGGTTCCCATCCCCACCGTATTTGCTATTAACTCATCTATTTTGGCAGGTGCAGGGCTGACCCCGAGCACGAGCGGAGCGAGCGGCAGGGCCCGGGTGAGCTGGTGCTGCCCTCGGCAGCGGCACAGAGCTGCTGGCCTGGCTGCTGGCTGCAGCAGGGTGAGGCTGTGGGGAGCCTGCGCCTCACCCCAGCAACTCCAAACACAGCTCTCCCAGATGGACCCACAGAGTGAGTTTTTCTCCCAGCATGGATGCCAAGGGAGGATGCTCAGCCCGATGTATTGGGGAGCAATCCTGTCCCCAGCACAGGACATGCCTGTGTGCCCTGGGAGTGCCACCACGGTTCCACGGCTCTACAGCACTCTCTGCCTCTGCCCAACCCTCCCAGATGGACCCACAGAGTGAGTTTTCCTGCCAGCATGGAGCATCCTCCCCTGGCATCACCGTGATGTAACCGGGAGCAATCCTACCGCCAGCACAGGTGTGCCCTGGGAGTGCCACCACTTTCCATGGCTCTACAGCACATCTGGGGGTGCTGAGTGCTGGGAAGTGCCCAGCAAGGAAAGCCGGCAGGTCAGCCCCAAGGTGCTGGAGCAGCTGAGGAGCTGCAGGGCACCGCCATCCCTCACCCAGGCAGTTGTGGCCGTCGTGTGCCAGGCGGAAGCCGTCGTAGCAGGTGCAGCGGTAGTTGCCGGGGATGTTGACGCACTCGTGCACGCAGCCAGCGTTGTCCTCCCGCTCACACTCGTCAACATCTGCAGGGGAGAAGGGTGGGAGAGCTGCAGGGCTGCCCCGAGTGCTGCCCACCATGGGTGCTGCTCCCCTTCTCCAGCATCTTTGCCACCCAGCTGGTAATGTGCCCCGGGGTGTTCTGCTGTCTCTGCCTATTCCAGCAGGTCCTCAGCTCCATTATCACCTGCAGCATCCCTCCAGAGCCTACAGTCATCCCCATTCTCCCCAGCGTGGATGCTGGAGCCCAGCTAGCCCAGTGTCCCACAGCTTTAGCCTGGTGCAGAGTGCTGGGAACCTCCTGGGATTTCCCAGGGTGCTGCCAGAGCAGCCCCGTCTCCATGGCAAAGCCCTGCAGTGCCTGGAGCGCTTTAATCCCTCTGCTATTTGTACTCGGCCCATCCTGACCCTGAACCTGCTCCCAGCTGGGAATTTTCCCCTGCCCCAATCCTGCTTTCCTGCTGCTGCTGCCCCAAGGACCCCATTTTCTTTCCATTCCCTACTCAGTTGTTTTTATATATAGATATATGTCTATACCTATATCAACATCTAGATTTACACCTATATCTACATCTAAATTGATTTCTACACCATCTATATCTCTGTTTCTATGTCTTATTTTTAAGTTTGTGTTTTAGCTGCTAACACAGTTCTGCAGCCTCAGGGTCAGAAATCCTGCAGGAAAATAAGCCCAGCTTTGTTTAAAACAAGCTCCACGTGACCTTTCATGGGCAGCCCCAACCATATCAGGACAATGGCTGCCACCATCACCAGCAAGGACACTCAGAGTCCTCTCTGTCCCCATGCACTGTCAACAGGACAGGAGTTTGGGGCAGAAAAAGGGAATAAAAGGTTTGAAATGGGCCAGGGTGAACAAGTGGCTTTTTTGCATGGGTTGATGAGCCACTGGTGGCCTCTGACGTGCTGGGGCTGTCACTCAGCAGGACTCTGGCCCTGCCAGTGCTGTGTCCCTACCTTTGCAGTGCTTCCCATCCCCGGTGTAGCCGGACTTGCAGATGCACTTGTAGGACTTGGGGGTGTTCTGGCAGATGGCATCGATGTGGCAGCTGTCAGTGCCCTCCACGCACTCGTCAACATCTGCAAGAGAACACGTGAGGGAGCAAAGGGGAGAGCCCAGGACCTCCACCCATGTCCCCACAGGAGCCACCACCCCAGGTGATGGATCCCAGCAGCCTCTGGCTCCCCAAGCAGCCCTGAGGATGGGCTCTGGACATGGTGAATCACTGGGTCCCCTCCCAAACAGCACAACCTGTGTCTCCTCTCGGACACGTCACCCTGAGACTCCCTGGCCCTTTCATGTGCCTGATGATAGGAAATGCTGCTCCAGCACTCCCAGTCCAGGCTGGAGCCAGCCCAGGCAGAGGTAAAAGTCTCTGTCTCCAATTAGCTGTTTCCTGAGCCGACCAGGCACCCAAATAATCGTCATCACTTTCTATTCTTAGGCGCCAAGGAATGTGCACGAATTAGCAGGGACCACACTAAATAAACCTGGGAGCCAGGAGTGAGAAGCAGGAGGGAGAACTGGGAAAAACATCACGGCTTCCGTGGGGACATGGACAAAATTTGCATTGTCCCCATCCCCCTTTGCCCCTCAACCCCCCTTTCTGGGATGCAGTGCTGTGGTACCCAGGACATCACATCCAGAGCTCCACGTGCTGGCAATGGCCTCAGGCAGCAATGCCCAAGGGTTTGCTGTGACCGGAGGCCGTGGGAGGGGAGGTTTTAATGGTGTTTGGGAAATGGAGAAGCCTCAAGCACAAGGAGTGGAGTTTTGTGAGCAAAAGGCTGTTGAGCTGGCTCTCAGTGCCCTGGCAGTCAGGGAGATGTGGTGCCCTGAAGCGGGCACATCCCCTGCCAATGCCTGCAGATCAGGTGCGGAGGGGCACGTGGGGCTGAGCATCACCCACAGCCCCGCAGGTATGGGCAGGGCTCCCAGAGCAGCCCAGGCTCCAGCTCCACGTGGGGAGCACCAGCTCTGCTCCTGCAAGGATTTGCCTCCACCTCTAGGAAGCTTCTCACTGGGGAAGGGGGACCTGAGAGTCCCTGACTCTGGGAGATGAGATGTGACTCTGGGGATGTGACTGACTCTGGGGATGTGACTGACTTCAGGGATGTGACTGACTCTGGAGATGAGATGTGACTGACTCTGGGGATGTGACTCACCCGGCCGGCCGGGAGGAGCGGAGCTTTGTCTCCGCATCGGGGAGGCGGCACGTGCCTGCGCATTGTATAAATATTTACAGCCCGCATTCATATTTGTTATTTGACATTAGCCATGGCCCGCGGCCACCACGGCCTCCCTTGGGCCATTAATCACCGGCTGGAGGCTGACCCACCACGGTGGGGACGATGCAGGGATTGCACAGGGACCAGAGCCCTGCTCCAGGCTGGCACCTACAGCAGCCATGGCACTGGGCATGGTGCCACCGTGCCAGCACCCAGCATCAACCCCTGCCTGTGCCAGGGCACCCAAGGGCCACTTGTCCCTTTGGGGGCTGTTCAGCATCCCAGTGACTTCGCCTCAGGCTCCTGCATCCCTCCCTGGGCTCCCAGAGGGGCGTTGGGAGGTTTGGCACTGGAGCAGGGCGATGTGGGCACGGGAACTCAGCAGCAGCAAAGCTGATGCTGACCCAAAGGTCTCCCGAGTCTGCAGATCCTGGTTCTGGCCCTGCATGGTTGGGAGCTCCCCTTCAGGTGTTCCCCCAAAGTTATAAATCCATTGTGATGCTTCGAGTCATGGTGCCAGGGTGAGTTGTCGGGTCTGGCACCCCGGGCACCCAGCCTGGCACACCCTGGGGCACTGGTCCAGCACCCAAACAGTTCAGACCATCCATCAAACCCCATCTCCTTTCCCTAAAAACACTCAGAACATGAAGCATCCACCAGGCATAAATCACATCATTGAAACTTTCCCAGCCTTTTGCCAGGAATCTCACTTTTGGGGGAATTTTATTTCCTATTTATTTTTCCTTCTGCACTCTCAAACTCAAGACCACGGACAACAGGCATGAGGCACTGAATGCACCTCTGGCCCTCTCCCACTCACACATGTAGAGCATCCTTTTTTTCCTATCTTTTTTCTTATTCTGTAACTTCAAAAGTTGTCTAACTTTGGAAAGATTACACAGTAGCAAAAGTACAAAAGAAAACATTATCAGTTTTCCACTGTAATTTTTCCAAAGCTAGAGTCATTCTGAAAGGTTACAGGATTCTAAAAAAAAAAAAAGAAAAAAAAGAAAAAGCCAAAAAAGTGTGTTTGTGGGAAGAGTGAATAAATACCCTCCTGGGCACTCCAGGAGCCATCCCGGGATTGGCAAAGATCCCAATTTTAGAAAGCTGAAATTTTGGCTGTTCAGTATCCTTCAGAAATGATGTAGTGAATTAAAGTAAAACCTCCTGAAAAACTCAGTTTTTAGCATTTTTGTCAGCACAAGCAGCATTTTCCTGTGAAAGGGAAGGTTTTCTCTCAGGCCAGCCCATTTTTCCTGCAGGAGAATTCTCTCCATCCAAAAAGCTGCCTGTGGCCTCACTGGTGCAGGTGCTCTGAGTTGCTGCCACCATGTGAGAGGGTTCATCTCCAAGACAAGTGAAGATTAAAAAGAAAAATAATTAAATAATAAATCCTTACTGATGCTCCTATTTGCTCTCAGCAGTTCCTCACCAGGGTGCGCCCTGCTTGTCCCCCTGCTCCAGAGCAGCTGCTCCATTCAAGGTCCCAAACCCAGGTGGGTTTTTTGGAGAGTTTGCCAAACCTGTACCTCTACACCCCCTCCATTTCTCCCTTCCACAAACAACCAAAATTTTGGCATGATTTTCACCCTAAACCGCCTGAAACGAGCCCAAAGCGGGCACTGCAGATGGACACACCATGCCCCAAACCCCCGGCACAGGGAATTCTGCACGCGGGCGGGAATTTGGTTGGGATGGAGATGCTGAGTGTGGCCGGGAATCACAGCCCCATCTCGCTGGGGCCGGGCAGGGCTCCTCGGAGGGCACAGCATCCCTGGCACTGCCCGCCCGGGCTGCGCCAAGGGCAGGAGGTTGCGGCGCTCGCCCCGCGCCTCGGGCCGTGTTTTTTATTCCGTTGTGGGTGGGATTTTCCAGCGCTGGCTGTTGGGCCCCGTTCCGCTCCAGCTGCAGCTTTATTCTCCATTTCAAAGGCAGCGCAGGCAGACGGTTTCAACGCCACTGCCATTTCGGGCGTGCCAAAAGCGGGGGGACCGCCACCTCCCCGGGACCCCCGAGGGCTCTGACCCAGGGGAGGCACGGCAGAGCCCCCTGTGCCCTGCACAGCTCGTACATTTTAGAGCCTGGATTGAGGCTCTTTCCTCACTTCCTTATTTTGTTTAAAAAAAATAATAATAATAAAAGATGGTTTTAGCCCTAGGCTAAAAAGTCCTAATAAATTTGAGGAGGGGGGTGAGACAGGACAGCAAAAATTGGCCTGAAAAATCCTAAACAAACAAACCCACCATCCTTTTCCCCCTCTCCTACAAGTGCTTCAGCTTTTTCTACAAATTAATTTTATTCTTTGTTTTTATATAGGCATATATATTAACAGCCTGTCTGTATGGGGATGTGTGTGTAGCTGTTGGCAGACATGCGGAGTTTCCACTCGGCCTTAATGCCAAATTAAAGCTTTATAACTTCAGTAGCTCCTTTTACCAGGGTATTAATAACCACCTCAGACACTGTGGTGCAGTTTATTAATCATTTGTTCGTCCAGGGAGCCTGCAGGGGTGACTCGTGCTGCACCACAGGCTCAGGGCATGGCCACGGGCAGTGGCAGCCCCTGGGAGGGGATTTGGGCCAGGAGAGGGGAGCAGGATGCTCTGCAGGGCAGCTTTCTGTAAACTGGCTAAAGAAGTGTCACCTGCGCTCAGAGATGCTGGCTCGGGTGCTGGGTGATGCCCTGCTGCCAGGACGGGGTGCCAGTGGGCACTGGGCAGGTAGCTGTGCTCAGGATGCTCAGAGGGGGTGTCTGCATCTCACCATGCAGTGGAGACCCCCAAACCAGCCCCGTGCCCTGCATATCCACCCAGCTTTCCCAAAAGCAGGTGGGACACAGGAGGTGCAGCCCCAGCACTCGGCCCTGTGCAATGATGGAGTACAGGAGGAGGAACCACAAGTCAGAGAGAGGACCTGGGGCCATTCCCAGCCTGGGACCCTCCTGTTCAATGCCCAGACCCTGCCCTATAACCCCCACCATGGGTTGTGCTTCCCCAAAGCTGTTAATGACGCAGAAAAGGGCTTTTTTATCCCCCTCACTTATGTTTCCCACTCCCTTGAGGGCAGAGTCCTGAGCTGTCCATCCTCTGCAGCAGCCCAGGTCATCCTGATGGATTCCCCACCATTCCCTGGGTAGGAAATGCTCCCTCCACTTCCATCCACCTCCTTGTGCCAGCCCTGGTCACTTCAGCCCAATTCCATCAAACCCCACAGAGGGTTTGGTGCCCCACACCAGCAGCCTGCTCATCTCCCCATGGAATTGTCACTGCTGTTGTTGTTCCTTTGGCTTATTGGACTGACCCGGCCTTGCCTTGAGAAATGTGTTTGTTTTTTGCTCCGGGAGCAACAATCTCAAGATCTCCAGCAGGGACACAGCTTCTCCAAAACACAGCCAGGCATCCTCCAGGGCTGCCAGACAGAGCAAACTTTATCTGCCATCCCGGGCTTCTCCTAAAGCCTCTCAGGGGACTTAGAATTTTGAAAGTGAAGGCTAAGGTCAATCATGCATATTATTTTCCTAAAGTACTCTGGTGTGGCTGTCTGCAAAGGAAAAAAAGAATCTATATAAAAATAAAAGATAAGAACCCCCAAACTCCTGAGCAGTTTGGAGAGAGCAATACATCGGCACTGGAAGACTCAAGGTGTCTGAATATTTATACTCCAGTTGGCAGTTACAAAAAAACTCTTCTTCCCTCCTTCCTACCCACCCCCTCCCCTTTTTTAATCTCAGTACAGGCATGTTAGACGTCCTCAGTCAAAGATCTCCTTTGAACTGTGCATGTGAAATGTTTACAGTTTTACATTTCATATTTCAGCGGGGTGGAGGGGACAGGCACAACAGTCACACACTGTGAATGCTGGAGAGGTAGGAAGGCAGAGGCCAAGGGGGAGGAGGTTTGCCTGCAATGGGAGGGGAACCAAACAGCATCTCCACGCTGCAACTGGAAAATTTTAAGACTCCTTGAAAAAAATACAGAAAAATAATCGGTGGCGGTGTGTAGGGTTTGCAGGTGCATCGCAGCGCAGCAGCCCCTCATGTGGGACAGGGCCCAGGAGGGCTGGAGTCAACCATCAACCACCCAGGGCCCAGTGGGCTGGGCTGAGGCTGCCATCCCAGCCAGGACCCTGAGCTGGGCTGCTGGAATGCCAACGGGGTGCTGGGATCCCCAGGGAGACGCTGCCTCTCCCTGCTGGCCCCACGGCGCAGCATCAACTGAGGGGATGTGCAATTTTAGCTGCAGGCAAAGTGGTAAATGCTGGGATGTGCTCCCAGAGATGAGGGAACTGGCACTGCCCGAGGAGGGCACAGAGCTGCCAGTCCCTGGGAGCATGTCCGTCTGTCCTGCCAGCATGCAGGGAGGGACGGAGGCGGGCAGGCAGCAGGTAAGGGCACTGCTCCACTGAGAGCAGGAGCTCAGGACAAACCCTCCTGTCTGGAAGGCTGAGATGGACTGACAGACAAGAGCCTGGGACTGGCAGTGACATTATCTCCCCGAAACCAGAGGAGTGCTGGGCACAGCAACACGTGGGCAGCCTGGCCTGTGGAGCACAGATGTGAGTGTGCGTCAGGAGCCTCCCTATGGTTATTTAGATTTATGTTGCCAGCTCTCCTCTTGAAAGCTTCCCTAGCCCTAAGCTGACTCCAGAGCCAGCCAGGTCCCCTGGCAGACACCCTGCAGGCCCAGCAGCCAGCTCCCTAAATCCTTCCTTCCCCACAGACTAAACTTTGTGGGGTAATTCAGTACAAGGAACGAGTCAGCGAGCCCAACCCATGACACAATGTTATCCCACCAAGAAAAGAGAGACGGGAGAGGAGCCCTTCCCAGCCCGTGACAGTCACCTGGCAAGGGTGGCTGTCCCTCAAAAGGACAAAGGTTTCGGGGTGATGTGTGCCCCATCCTTGGGGTGTCACCTGCCACGCACACCTGATGCTTTTGAGAAATATCCTGCTACCACATGTTCCAGACACACAGAGCGGCTTCAAAGAGCTCAGTGACAGTCAGAAAACGCAGGAGACAGCAGGATCTGAGGGAAGGCACACGTTGTACCTGCCATCAGTGATGCCCATGAGTTCAGCCTCACCCAAAAGGGACCACCAGCACCAGAGTCCTCGCAGCCCCACACACACCAACCTCAGCTCCCCCTGCCCAGCCCACGGAACCCCCAAACTGCAGCCCCAGGATCAATTCCCCAGCAGAGCCCCCCTGGAGGAGCCAGCACTGTCCCAGGCAATGAACCCAGCTCAGCACTGAGCTCACCTCTCTCCACCCCCACTCCACCCCTCTCCTTCCCTGAAGGGATCTGTCAAGTCTCTGCACGATGGAATTTCACTTTGCTATTTTAATGCAATTCTGGCTCGGGCTTAAATGGAACTGGAAACCAAAAGGCCTTAATAAATAAATATTATGATAAGAAATGAAAGCAATGCATACACTCAAGATAATTTGAGGGGGGATAAAAACCTAAGCATTCCTTTCTGTGCCTAAATCATAAAGCTTTATGTGAAGCTGGACGCCTTCTCACCAAACCTTTGCCCTGGAAAAATCTCTCCTGCTTGCCCAGGCTGCCCTCCGGAGAAGTCGCCCATTGTTTTAGAAACACTTTGAGCCAGATAAGACAATAGCCTTGAAATTCCTTCTAACTTTGTCGGTGACAGGGCTGGGGCGACCATGCGCGTGGCTGGAATCCTCCTACAAGAGATCTTTCATTATAGCCTGCGCTCCGAGATTTCATTCACACGCTGCTCAATCTCACCGTCCGCACAAACGCTGCAGCTGCCACAGCCACAGAAACCTCGCACGCCGTGCAAAGAAAAAGAGAAAAAAACCCGGCAGATTGTCCAGATAGTGGTGAATGAAGGAGAAAACCCCCTTTGAGGCAGCCAACGGGACCATGTATAGGGCTGTGTGTGCTCCGCGCGCTCCCGCGCGTCTATAGAAAAAATCCGAGCTAAATATAGAGGTGCTATAGAAAAGGGAAGGTATAGATAGACCATACATAAAGCTCCGTGTGTACGTCTGGGAAGGGGAGGCTCTGCCTCAGTACGGGAGCTGGGAAACAGAAAAGCCCGAAGTTGATAAGGATGGGACATACCTCTCCTTCCACGAGATAGGGAAAGAGCTCCCTTCATTTTCAGGCTTAGCTGTGCTCAGCTACCTGAACTTTCCTGCTGCCCAGCATCTGAGGTTCCCCCGTGCCCCATGTGCAGTCCCTGAGCACAGATGCAGCCTCCGGGCTCTGCCATCCCTGCCCTCCAGCCCAGCCCACCCTGCTGCCCCATCTCCCAGACACAAAACCAGCAGAGCCCCCCAAGCCTCTCCAAACAGCCACATTTCGCCTGTGATGGATGCAGACTTGTTCGCCCACCCTAATTTTCTGCCCCTGCACCCCCTGCCTTGAGATAAAGAGTCCAAACCCAAAGAACTAAAGTCTAAGGAACGCAACTCATTAAAGAGTTCACAAACCCAAGCCCAGTTCCAAGGCAGTAGGCGAGAATATCTGCAAGCGACATTTAAAATCCCCTCCACTGTTTGTTGTTGCTGCTGCTGCCTTCTCCAGGCTGCACTCAAACCCCAGCTCTAACGAGGAGATCCGGCTGCCCAATCCACACATCAAACAGCAAACCTTCGAGCAGGGAAGATTTTCTCTTACCTTGACTGGCTTTATTCGCCAGCGTGCTTCCAGAGTGGAGGAGAAAGAAAAGGATGGAAAATCCAGCAATCTGCAAAGCTCCCATGGCAATCCCAGTCTGCAGGGAGGAGCGGGGGCAAGAAGGGGGATTTCTAGTGCTTTAAAGGAAACAAGGGGCTGAGCATGCGAAGGGAAATCAAAGGGAGGAAGGGGCTCTCTCCTTGCCGTGTGTGAGACAGAGGGAGGGAAGGGAGCTGAACTGATGGAAAAAGCTGCTCTGGGTTCAGTTTGGGGCTCTTGGTGCTGCTGAAGAGGAGAGAGCGAGGGAGGGAGACCCAGGGCAGTTGGAGGAAAGTGGACTCTATCGCCCTCTCTCTGGCGGCTGCTCTGATCCCTTCTCCTCCTTTTTTTTTTTTCCCCTTAAATAATCCCAGCCAATTCCAGTTTTGCAAGAGCAGCAGCAGCAGCAGGAGCAGGAGCAGCAGTGCTGGAGGGGGGAAGCAGGCGCCTTGCCCTGGTGCTGGGGACCTGGGAAAGGGGAGTGGAAAGGAGAGCCCCATCCAAGCAACGCCCTTTTTCTCTCTCCCAGCCTTTCTTTCTTTCTTTCTATTTGGCTTTGGTTACTCCTTCACGGCTCCCCCCCTCGCACCCCCAAGGCTGGGCTTTGCCTGCAGGAATTTACAGTCTGCGCTGGAGGAGAAGGGCCAGTAGCCATGGAGACTGCTTCCCTGGGAGCAGGGAGGTCAGGCGGAGACCATGGGCGATCAATGCATCAATGCAAAGCCCCCCGCAACCCCCAGACCCAGCCCGCACCTCGCAGCCCCTCGGCCAGCCCAGGGCTTGGCGTGGTGGCAAGGGGAGGGGGGCCAGGGGGAGGCGTCTGCCGTGGGAAAAGGCAAGGGGTGGGAAAGAAAAGGACAAGGGGGAAAAAAAATTAGATATAATAAAAAACCCCGAGAGTTTGCAGATGGCACGACCCGGCTGGGCTTGGTGGCTTTTGGAGAGTCTCGGGGTGCTGGGCAGGGGGAAACAGGGCCAGAGAGCTGCTCTGCTGGCTGCCCTGAGAGGTGGGAGGAGGACTGGGAATAAGGGTGGAGGGGGAAGAAAAAGACCTTTCTGAAATGTTCAGGGATTTTTTGTTTGCTTGCAGGACATTCCACAGCCCGGCCCCCGGAGCAGGGGCACCCCAGGGAGGAGGGGGACCCTGCCCCATCCTGTGACCATCCTGGTGCTGGGAGCTGCTGGCACCATCTCCCTTCTGGGTGTTCCTGCTCC
Organism: Zonotrichia leucophrys gambelii; assembly: GCF_028769735.1. Lineage (NCBI taxonomy): Eukaryota > Metazoa > Chordata > Aves > Passeriformes > Passerellidae > Zonotrichia > Zonotrichia leucophrys. Next base: position 1,502,930 of record NC_088195.1, read on the forward strand.
CTGAGCCAGGAGAGGCACTGCCAGCCAGGAAACTGCAGCGGGAGATGGAGGCTGGAGCCAGGAGCGGGATGGGGAGGAAGGTGTGCAGTGATTCCACCTGTCCAGGGACAGGGCTCTGACAGCCCCAGTGGTCATTGTGCCCATGGAGGCCCTCCCAGCCCACTGTGCTGCCCCTACACCCTCCCCGACCCCCTTTTGTCCCAATATCCCCTAAAGATACGACAAAGGCAGTGGGAAATGTCCAGCTAAGCCAAGCACCCACAGCACAGAGGAGGGACTGCAGCTGGACAGGAGGATGCTGAGGGTCCCTGGGTCTTTCTCTACAAAGTCACCCCCTCCCTGGGCTGCCCTCATGGCACAGGAGCCTTCCCTTGGGGACGGGGTTTGCAGGAGCACACCAGTGACCCGAACCCATCCCTGGCACAGCCAGGCTCCACGGCAGCTGGTGAGGGGCAGAGGTGCACGAATGATCCTTAAAGCTGTAAAAAAATGTTGTACATAAAAATATGAATGTGGAGGTGTTGTCCTTAAGATGTGCTGGGAGAGGACCATGCCCCACCAGTGGGTATGTGCCATCCCACTGGGCACTGCTGCTGGGGGAAGCCAGCTCCAGTCTGTGCCAGCAGCTCCTGGGTACAAGAGCTCCTCCCCTGAGGTGTGGAATGGGACAAGGCTCTGGGCATCTTCACATCCTGATCTGAAGGCATCACCAGTGGGGTGCCACCACCCTCCTGTGAGTATCACATCAGCAGCTGTGGCACTGCTTTTCTTTCTGGGCTGGAATTTGCTGCAGAAACACAAGTCCCTTATGGCAGAGACTCCTAAGAGCAGAGTTAAAATGGAAACTCTGCTCTGGGTTACGCTGGCAGATCTCTGTGCCCGGCCTCCGCACCTCGCACCCCGTCCTGTGATCCTTTATCATCATAACCAGAGGAAAACTAAACAGTCCTCCTTGTTTCCCCTCTAACCTATCTTCTAAATCTGGAGACCGATCTCACGGCACGAGGGACAAGACCTTCAGCAATGTTGATTTATAACTGAGCTTCTAAATTGCAGGTTTACGCATTAGTATAAACACCCATAAACCAGCCTTAAATACACAGGGCCGTGTGTAATTAAAACGCCAAAACACCGAGCAGCCACGTGAGAGCACGGGGGAAATGAACCAACTCCTCAAACTCCTCACTCGTGCCCAGACTGCCTCGCTGGGGACACAACTCTGGCCAAGCACTCCCAGTTAAACCAGTGCCTTGCTGGGAGGGGGGTCATGGCACAGGAGCCAAGGGGCTGACCCCCATGTCTCGCTCTTCCAACGGGTTTATGAAGCACCACAGCAAAGCGGTGGGGTTGGAGTGAACTGCTGATGTCCAGGAATTCCCAAAAAAACTATTAAATCTTCCCAAAGCATTGCTGAGTCCAGCAATTGATGCTGCCCGGCGGAGTGGCCAAAGGGGCAGAGGTGGTGCCAGGGCTGTGCGTGCTTTGGTGCCCCTCCAAGCACAGGGGAAAGCCGGGCAGATGGGGATTCCTGACATCACCCAGGGAGGGCCACGAGTCACACTGACATCACCTGCAGGGCAGCCCAGCGCTTTGGCCCGCAGGGCTGGCACGGATCCGTGCCCAGGAGCTGATTCCAAACCCTTCACAGGCATCGCCAGCCCGAGCCTTGTGTGTGTGTGTGTGTGTGTGTGTGTGGTGGGGAAGGAGGTGGCAGCACTCTCCTCCCCGCTGCCTCCACTCCCCGTTGTGCACTTCTGGGCAAAATCCATTTGCTTTGGCTTCATGTAGGGCCAGAAGATTCGGCCCATTGTGCTGCGGCGCTGAAGAGCCGGCAAGGAATTGTCAGCCATGCTGAAACGGTTACATGGGGAGTCATGAAAATTTACTGCACCACTCTCCGGTCCCTCGCCAAGAAATAAAAGCAAAAGATCACAACAGGCATTTTTTTAATTTGAAGCAAAATTAAAAAAAGAACGGATCTGCGCTCAGAAAACAACAACCACATCCACAGATCAAAGCAGCTGTTCTCCTCTCATTCGGGGTTTTAAGAGGTTTCTGCAGCTACAGAGATGTTTACACAGGGAGAGAGATACATACATTGTGCTGTCTTGATGCTGCCTCTCCCCCCTTCATCTGGCAAAACATTCCCTGGGAGGCGATATGAGGTCATTCCTAGCCCCTGCCTTGTTTTCCTCAAGCTGCAAGGCTGCGGGGCAAGAGGCAATTCAGTTCCCATTAGCGCGCACACACATTTGCGCTTGGAACCCTCCCATGTACATTTTGCCTGGGGGGAGCTCGGGATGGACGGGGAACCCGCTTGTTCCCAGAGGGAATTCCAGCAGCCCAACTGGATGGACGGGGAACCAGCTTGTTCCCAGAGGGAATCCCAGCAGCCCAGCTGCCCTGAGGGCCAGCGGCTTTGGCCAAGTCCCTGGGAAGGGACACGGAGCCGGCAGCTGGGCTGGCATCTTCTGCAGACCAGCATCTTCTGCAGAGCAGCCGTAATGGTTCTGTGGCTTCCACCGCTTTTACGACGAGAGGGGCTGACCGGCTCTGGGGAGCACTAATGGGCTGTAAAAGGCTCCTTCCCCTCTGCCTCCTTGGCTCCAGCCCAATTCCAGCGGCACTGAGCCCCTCTCCGGTGCCTGCGCAGGGACGGGGCCGTGGGAACGCGCCGGGGCAGCTCTGCGGGCACCTCCTGGCATCGGCACCTCGCTCCTGCTGCTCCGTGGGCAGCGCCCGCTCTGGCACGCAGAGGGGCTCTGGCTGTGAGCCAGCCTGCACTGTCTGTGCAACCCTCCGAGGGGATCCTCCCCACCTCTAGCACGGATTTAATGCCATGTGCTAGGAACGAGCCGCATCTTCAGCTGCGTGTGCTCGTGTGACGCCGAGCCAAAGCAGCTTCTGAGGCTGCACAAGAAGCTGCTGAGAAGCAAAAGTCCCCGAGGCCCTCAGGGCTTGCAGAAGCAGCTATTGAACCAGGCAGGGATGCTGCAGGCAGAAGAGTGAACCAGATTTCCCTTTCCCCCCTGTCCATGAGAATCAGAATGCTGCCAGTTCAGGGCAGGACCCCCTCATCTCTGCTGGACCCAGCAGTTGGGGGGATGGATGCTGGCACTGCATCCCCACCCTGAACGCTGGAAGGTGCTGGCTCGAGAAAACAGCAGCCCAGACATTTCAATGCCCCGGCGAGGGCTGTGGTCTACAACTTGGAACAGAATAGACTATTTTTAAAAGCCGAGAGGAAAACACAGCATTCCCAGTAACACGCCAACAGCCCAGGCTCACGCGGCTCAGCCGGTCCCCAGCACTCGTCCCTCATTTCCCCAGCCTACAGCTTGATCCAGATGCCTCCAAGGTGGGTAAAAAAGCACCAGGTCTCTCTAAATGACTGCCTGGCACCCTGTGACACCTTTTTTCCAGAGTCATGGGGCTTCCCAAAATGCTGCCTGCGAAAGGCCTTGTTTGTAATTCCCCGTTTGCAGCAGGAGAAGGTGACACACGCTGAGGTGAAGTGACTTACCCCGGCGTCACCGGCAAGGCCGATGGCAACGCCAGGAATAGCCCCGTTCCCAGTTAACCACTAACCACACTTATCCCAGAATAAGGGTCCCTTTTTCCAGCTGAATTTATAACAGCTTTCCAAGTGACATAAGGGCTTACAGAAATAGGCAGGCTTTTATTCCAGAATAATTACTGGGAGATCGGACTGGAGCGTGTATAATTACACTGCCGGTGAGTCGGACCCTGTGCCACTGGAACACAGCTTTTATCTCATCCTACTTTTCCACGAGCACATGTACGTCAGCTGGGAGATCGTCAGGATGTGGGTGGAGAAGGAAGGGGCTTTGGGAAGAAAGGAAAGTGATGTATCACTCCCTACAGCTCTGTTAATCACATTTCCCACAGAAGATGATAAAAGGTCTTCGGCTACTGAAGTCAAAAGGAGTCTTTGGGGGTGTGCTGGGTCACACCCCAGATGGACTCAGCAACGCTCAGTGCATCTGCTTTGAGTCAGACACAGCTTTGGAGCAGGTGGGGTTTGTAAAATACATTTTATGTCCCACACTGGTAAAATCAAGCTCAGAGTCCAGGTCGAGGCCTGAACACATTTCTGACAAAAGCTGTGGGAGCACATCGCAGGAAAACATCCTTTGAAAGTAACCCCATCATTTATCAGGTGCTGATGTGTCTGTGCATTGGCAAGAACGGTGACTCAAAGAACGGGGCTGTGGTGGGCTGGGGGGCTCTGGGGGGCTGCTCTGCTGTGACAAGGCAGGGGTTAACTGTGACACCACGGGAACTCCAGGACCCAGACACACATGTTTAAAAGTAGCACTTCTCTCCTTAAAATAGTTTATGGATCTTACTTGGGGATAAATCCAACACCCTGGAGCAGAAGGAGACCTATTAATTCCTGAGTTTTTTCACGCCGTAGTAAAGCAGCGGTTTTATTTGCCCGCCTTGCGTAAGATGTCAGTCATTTTCCCACTTGCATTTCCATCTACAATTTAACAAGGCAGCAGTTTATTTCCAGAAGCCCCGGCCAGACCCCAGCCAACTGCGTCAATATTTTGTTGCTTACACAAATGCCACCATTAAAGTCAATACTGCGTTCCGGGGGAGGCTTTTTTCCCTTTCTTTTTTGTTAGATGATGCATGCAGAGCTCTGGAAATGTGGGAGGGTGAGAGCAGCCTCTCTGAGCCTGTACCTGGTGCAGAGGCCCGGGCACTGCTCAGGGCACTGACCTGACCAAAGGCATTTGCTAATTAATTCATTCTTCCAAGAGACTTAACTGCCTCTTGCCTTTGGAAACCAAGGCAAAACCCGAGCCAAATGTCAGAAAACTTAGAGAGACCCTTATTGAGTGCAGAACGCTCCAGAGGAGGGAGCTGCCTTGTGCCAGCTGTGGAGCCAACGGGGGCAGGCGTCCAACCCAAACCGGCCCCTTTGCAATCCTGCACGGATGCCCGGTGCCACTTTTGGGATGGGGAGAGAGGCAGAGCTGGGCTGTGCCAGGGGCTGCCCGCCTTCCTCAGCCTCCTGCTTTGGGGTGTCCTCCTGCTTTGGGGTGTCCTTGCTGTCCTGCAGCAGGTCACCATGGGCTGACCATGGCTGCTGGCTCGTTTCAGGGATGCTCCCGCAGCCCTCGCTGTCCTGTTGCCTTTGGCACGCTCTCCCAAAAACCCTCAGAGGTTTCCTGCTCCAGCATGAGCTCATCCCTCTGCCCCAGCCTCCCTGTGCATGGGGCTCTCAGGGCACCCCCAGCACCTCCCTGCATCCACATCCCCAAAACTGGGGGGTTTTAACCCTACACATGGCTAAAATATCTGATAAAATCCCAAAGGGAACAAGGAGAGCCCAAAGAACAAGGGGCTGACAGCCCAACCAGCTGGGGAAGCCCTGCAGGATCTCCTTCCTAATTCCTGCATCAGGCCACTTCTGCATGAGAACAGAGCGGCCTTAGTGTGTCAACAAGCCCTAAACGCCCGAGGGCAGCTGGAAGTGAGATGACATTATTTTTTTTTATTTAAAACGGACTTCTTAACCTACAGGAAAGTAAATGTTCTTCTAGGATGGCCAAGAAAACCACACTGGGATTTTCCAAATGGGCATGACTGACTGTTTATGAGCAGAGGCTTCCAAAGGCAGGAATAAATGGCTTGCTCTCAGCAGGTTTTCCTTTCTATATTTACCCTCACCTGAAATGAACATTATTGCACACTGCAACACTTATTCCCTCTGATCAGGGGAGCGGGTGAAGAACCAACCAGCCGCAACATGTCAAATAAATTGTTAATCTGGTGTGTTTGCACGGGCAGGGGGAGGAGGGAGTCCCCTGGGTTTGGGGCAGGCCCCAGGTCCTGCTGACAACTCCCATCCCAGCTCTGCAGGAATGCTTGGCCTGCCTGCTGCTGCTCCTGGCTGCTGGGAGCTGGAGCTGGGCCCTTTGTGGAGCTGATCCATTGGTCCCCGAGAGGTTTCCAGCCCTGTAGCACCCAAACAATCCTGATCACAGGCAGCTGGTGGGAAGAGATGGGACCTGGTGCAGGGACCTGCCCAAGGCTGCACGAGAAGACTTCTGAAGAAGTGCACTCAGATGGCAGCTGAAGGTTCAAGCATTAGATAACCCTCTCCAAAGCACTGGGATTTGCCATCCATCTCCACAAGTTCCAGGTTCCTCTGGCTGTTTCTCTGGCTGTTCTCAAGGTGGGAAGTCCCTGTGGATGCAAAGGGGTGGTGCCTCTTAGGGACAGGTCCCCCACAGGCACAAACTGCCCTGCTGATGCCCAGCTTGGCCGTACAACACCAAGAAGTTTCCTTGATAAGGGGCTGGGGGCTGAGCCATTGTGAACCAAACCCCAGCATGAGGCTGATCACTCAGCTGGAAAATCTCTCCTAATCCCAGCCCTGGGGAAAGGAGAGGACAGGGAGATCACCTGCCTCTGCAGGACGTCGCCCACATCACATGGCTCCCTGGGTCACGCTCGCACCCACCACCACCACCTTCAAATCTGGGCTTGACCTCCAATTTACCTTGAAGCTCACTAACTAATTGTGCCATCCGCTCTGGCACGCCAGCTGGAAAAGGGGTTCCCATCGCCCCAGGAAGCACAGGGGGATTAATCCTCCATGGCAGTGGGGGAAGGTGAGCACTCATTAGTGTCTGGGGCTGCCAGGGACACTTGGGTGTGGGCAGCAGGGATGAAACAGCCTTGCTCTGCTCACAAGGCTTCCATGTACTCATGCCAGACAGGACCTGGCTTCTTTTTCCCAGCCCAAAATTTTTACTTTTGGAAAAGTCTGTCCTTGTCAGGATAGCTGAGCAAACCCTTCCCCAGGCAGCCATTCCAAGAGAATTTGTGTTAATACAGATTAACGAACATAAAGCAATCTAGATAAACCGCATTAAGCCAAAAACACCTTTGAACTCTTTTTTTTTTTTTTTGGATCACAATTCCTCCCCGAGCGCTGTGTGTGGTTTGGGCCTCCCTGTACCTTCAGCTTCCCCAGCTCTCCATCAAGCCACAATTTAGTCAAGTCAGCAAATACAAAGATTATCCAGAGCCAGGGGCACCAGCAGCAACCCAGTGCTTTGCACGGGGAGCCCAAACCCAATTTTGGGTGTGGGGGTGTCCAGCGGGGTGAGATGGCACGAGAAGCCTCTCCCCAGCTCCATGAACAACTCCCAGTCACAATGCTGGGGCTGTGGCCAGGCTGCCCGTGTGACCATGAACCAAACCCCTCCAAGCCTCAGTTTACCCAGCACCAACCCATCCCTGAACACACAGATGGCAGATTGGTCTGGAACACCCTGAGAGCCACAGGAGGCTGGGCAGGACAAAGGGCTGGCTTGCTCCCCTGGCTGCTCCCTGTAGCTCAGACACGTCCTCTGTGACTGAGGTGGCAAAGCCAGCTGGGATGTCTCACAGGAAAGGTCATGCACCACCTGAGGAGTAAGGAACTGACAGATACCACAGCTGCTGGTGGGGCATTGGTGTGTTATGGGCACAAACACACCTTGCATGCCCCTGCCAGAGCAGCACTGCTGCAGGCACTCACTCCTCCAGAGGATTCCCAAACAAAACCAGGGATACGGCAAACCCGGCGCCAAGACATCCTCTCACCTGGACAAGGTGTAAAATACCCCTCACACGCTTGCTGGGACACTGGGAGCTCCTCAGGATCCTGCTGTCTGCCCACGTATTTGCACCAGCATCCAGCATAGGAACAATCCAAACCTTGTCTGGCGCCCAGGAGCTCCTGCAAAAATAGCTTTCCTGGCGGACTGGGCAGAGGAAAACTCCAGTGTTCCCCTGCTCTCCCCTCCACACCCTCCCAAAACACCTGCTAACACTTTCTGCCCTCCACCCTCATTGCCTTCCCCCTGTAAGGCCAATTTCCAACAGCCACAGACGCAGCTCCAAATTGCCTCCCGTTTTGGAAGTGAGGGCTGTGACACGGCCAGGGCTCTGCCTCTGCTCTTGGGATGGGGTTTGGTGTTTCACAGAGAGCCTTCTGCGGCTGCTCAGCTCGCAGCTCACAGCTCGGGGCACTGTGCCTCCCTCCCAGGTGATTTGGACCGGGACACACCAGGAAGTTTGCTTTCACCTCCTCTGTCGGCGCGTGGGCGTGCAAACAGTGACCGGCTTCTCCGCTGCTCCCACTCCTTTAAATGGGGACTTTCATATTCATCAGCCTTGGAAAAACATTGCCATCTCTTAAACAAAAAACCCATTTCCCCTTCCACGGGGAAGGTATTTCTGTTTGCACTGGCAGGCTCTCCCCCTCGCCGCGCCCAGCACGGCCGTGACGGTGGGGCTGCAAAAGTGGGGCCATTCCACAGGTGAGGAAAGCCCAGCCATGGAGCTCTCTCTGCTCCTGCCAGGAAAATGGGAGCCCTCTTGGAAAGCTGAGCCCTCTGCACCAGGCTGGGCTTAATTCCTTAGGGAACTTGCCTCAAGCAGGGCAGAGGAGACCTGCGTGGGCTCTCCTCAGTGATGAGGCAGATTCACAGCCCAAATGTCCTTTTCCAACGGGATTACCAAGGTTACAAATTTCTGATGTGATAAAAGGGCAAATTGGAAATCTCCCTATGGAGTTTGCTGCCTAGCACTCCAAGTACTCACCCTGAAAGACTCAAAATCCCAATTTCCTCTGTTGGGATTTCAGCTAGATGGCTCGGCTAAAATATAAATGAGATTAATCTAATCAGAGAGATGGATGGAGCACATTAAAACAGTAGATTAAAAGAACCCACCCAGACCAATTACCAGTGTTCCTGAGGTCCTCTGCCTTTGTGGGGAGTTAAACCCACTCAGGAATTAGATTGCCTTGCAGAAATCGGCAGGAAATGCATTAAAAATACATTCTTCTATTGCAATCCTTCATGTCACCAGTCACATGGGAAAGGAAATTAATGCAGGGGAAATGCATATATATTTAAATACAATTGCCTCCTCTGGGATCAGGATTTATGGGATGGAAGCAACGGGCCCGGCTCTGAAACAGGAGCAAGAGACAAGAGCAAAGTGCAGTCCTCTCAGGAGCTGTGCTGTTCTACTCTCTATAAATGCTATTTCCCCATCCTCAGCTTCCTCACACGAAGCTAAGGATCAGAAAAGGGCAGGAGCTGGGTCTGGCACTGCACAAAAACGCACAAGGAGCACTGAGGAAAATTCCCTGTCCCTGCCCTGTGGCCCTGAGGGCTCTGTAATGCCTCTGTCATGGATGTCATGGATGCTGAGGAAATAAATTAAGAGTGGGGAAAAAATGCTGGGAGGGAGAAAAAGGCAAATTGTTTATTGGCACACATCGTCCCAGCGTTTGTGGGTTTGCCCTCCGGGAGGTTTAACCCCAATCCCAGAGAAGTGCGGGAGAGGTTACAGTAGGTGACCGGAGTCAAGCCACCGGAAAGGACAAGGACAAACTCAGAGGAACGAGGGAAGAGGAAGGATGCTGCGGGAACGAGGGAGCAGGAATGATGCTGCGGGAACGAGGGAGCGGGAAGGATGCTGCGGGAACGAGGGAGCGGGAAGGATGCTGCGGCGTCTGCACGGCCGGCAGCGCTCCCTGCAGCTCCCGCTGCCGCTCCCCGACAGCTCCGGGGCCGCCCCTTCAGCCGAGCCCCGGGATGGCCGGGATGCGATGGCAGAGCCGGGATGCGATGCCAGACCCCGGGCTGCCCCCGGGTCTCGCCGCCGCAGCCGCCTCTCAGCGCGGCGCCGGGACACGCCTCACACCGGGCCCCCTTCGCTCCCCCTCCTCCGCCCGTAATGGGAGCGCCCCGCCGCGCCGCCTCGACTCAGCGCCTGGCGCGGCCCATTGGCGGAGCAGGGGAGTCCCGGCCCGCCCGGCCCGAAGGCGGCTTTGGGGGTGGCGGGTGCGGGACCCCGGGGCTGGGGCAGTGCCCGGTGTTCACTCGCTCCGTGCCCGCTGTTCGTTCGCTCCGTGCCCGCTGCTCGTTCGGCGAGGCGCCGCTCCCGGCCGGCACTAGGGGTCAGCCCCGCGCCGGGGATCGCGGGCACGGGAGGGAGCCGGGCCCGCTCACAGCCGCAGCGGTGATTTGTCTGTACACAAACCTGCACGTTTTCACTCAAAAACTGCTCAGTAAACGGATTTAACCCCCTTTTCCTCTCGAGGCTGTGGTTCGCATTCCTTCCCTTACTTTTATCTTGTTTTTCTGCAGCCAGTTCTCTCCTGGAGCCAGCTATGGGCAGTCACTGGTGACATTTCCACACTGACCAATGTGCGTGAAATTGTCATTAGAGCGACTTTGGACTGCCAGGGGTCGGCTTTTCCCACACAGGTCTGCGTGCATATAAATATAAATATAAATATAAATATAAATATAAATATAAATATAAATATAAATATGTATCGCTTTATTCAGGCTTGGCTTTTCTCTGTCTCCTAGCAAAAAAATGTGTGAGAATGGGGATGGAGTTGGGTTTGGGTCTGACTGAAGAAGTACCAAGAAAATAAGACAGCTCCTGGAATAAGCAAAAAAAGTTTTCCTCCCTACAGGGCAGTGGATTCATTCCCTCCTCAGCCTTTTAATTTTCCTCCATGGACAATATTCTCAAAAAGATTTCCCAAAGGGCCTTGGTTCCATTCAGGAGGAGCTGCTGGAAGTTCGGTGTGGGTTTGGAAGTGCAATCGACACAGGCAAGAGTTTGGGAACTCTCAGGAAGGAACTTCTCCCAGCTGCAAGCTGAATTATTTCTGATCGCATTCTCCACGTACCAGGCAGGGGTGGAATCCATTCTCCCCCAGTTTCTCAGATCTTGCCTGAGCTTGTAAAAATTCATCCAACAACTCCACTGAGGCCAGCAGGAGATGACCCTTGGCCCATCAGGATCTGAATAAACCTCTCAACTAGAAAAAGTAGCAGTCTTTTTTCCTCAAAAGCCTGTCACTGTTTGGTGGGGAAGGCAAGGGGCTGTGGAGCTCACTGAACTGCAGAGCAGATCAGGCCTTTGAAACTCAGAGTTAAAAAATTAAAGATTCTGCCTGGGGCCTGTAACCTCTGCTGAGGTGTCAGTCCCAGCTTGGGCTGTGAGGGATAAAACCTCATGGTGCTTCAAACCATTAAACCAGCTCAGTGTATTTCACATCAGCCTGAAAACCTGACTTGCCTTGTTATTAGAAATGGAACATACGGTATAAATTTAGCAATCCCCGGTGTATTTAGCATTTCACATCAGTCAGATTTTACTCGACACGAAAATCTGAACTTTAACCTGTATTTAAATGTCTGGATTTCTTGCTCTAATTTGACATACTCAAATGTCCTAGTTCCTGGCAAGCCCCAGGTCTTTGCTGGGTAAATGTTCTGAACCATGGTTGCCCAAATGGGTACTGGTGTCACAGGAACCACTCGCTGCTGTGCTGCAAAAAAAGATTTCAGTGGCTATCCCCAGTACATGGCAGCCCCCAGGGACACAGTCCTTGCAGATGTACCTTAGTGGGGGTGAAAATGAGCTTTTCTAACCCTCCATCACATGTAGAATACAGGCACAATGGCTGCAGACCCTCGTGCTGCCTTTAACAACATTTGGATATGATTTTATGCATGAATTAGGCTCAAAATAATAATATTCAGTGTTTGGGTCATTATGACTGCCTGCAGAAAAAGCAAAGCTCCCAAACCCCCCTGCAGGGTGAGAACTGCCCTGCTTTGACACAGACCCCCAGCAGGACTTGGGCACAACATTGGGGCCACACACAAGAGCACACACGTGTGTCTAAGGTTGTTTATTAATTCGGTCTGTTCTAAGTTGTACAATTATGAAAACAACAAAACGACTGCTGGAAGCCCAGGAATATTTACAATCTCGCCTTGTTGTAGTGAGGTCAGTCTATGTTGTTGCACAGATTGGTTATGTTTGGTACCACAAGATGTTTAAAATTCAGACAAATTTGAACAGATTAACAATTGTATATACAGGAAATAAAAGGAAATTCAAGTATCAAAATACAGACAGATTAAATAACATTTGTATTACAAATCAGCCCCACTGCCATACATCACAATTAGCAAAAATGTCCACATTGCAAACTGAACTCGACTGTCTCTGCCCTGTCAGGGAATCCCAGGTTATTCTTCTGTGGGTAAGAAAAATGTCTGAGCTGGGTTGACTTAGCGAGAACAGCACAGGTACTTTTCTTTTGGGAAACCAAATTTAAGGTAATTTCAATGAGAGATCTAAAAGGGAGACCTTTGCAACACGGCAGCGTTGTGAGCGCTGTGCCAGCTCCAAAGCAGGATGTGAGCAGAGCCAGGGAAATGCTGCTGCTGGAAACTTCTGAGGTGGGTGGAAGGAGCATTAAAGCATTGGCTCCACCTCAGCTGCACACAGAACGGGACGAGTTCGGGGCTTTTTGGCATCTGCTCTGTGTCTCAGCAGCCTCCTGAAGGTACAGACTTCACTGCAGGTACAGCCTGGAAGGTGCTGCATCTTCTCCCTGGGAGGGGGACAGGCGTGTACCCCAAAAAAGTTGCATAATTTCTTCTAAAAAAGAACAATCCCAAAGCAAGTTTAAAGTCAGTTGAACAGCTAAGGTTAGCGCTGTTTTCTTTTTTTCTTTGTAAACACAAAATAAAAAAAAGGATAAAGCATCTTCAATTTGAAAAAAAAAATCATCCCCTCCTATAAAAGGAAAGACAAAACTTGGCAACTCTGTTTGCCAGCCGTGAGTGAGGGCTCAGCCCACAAACCAAAGTCTGTGAAAAACACAATCTGTCTTTAAAGAGAGGAACAGAGGAGCCCCAACTCCTCCCGGGCAGGTAATACAGCAGATGCAGTTGGATGCAAGGTCATGTTCAGCACCAGAAATTTGGGGCAGTTTCCTCCAGATAGCACAAAACCCTGCAGGGAGGAAGAGCCCGAATACTGCACAGTGGGTGGGTGAGGGTGGCCAGGAGCCAAGGACTGGCACAGCCCAGGGTCACCCCACCACACTGAACTGCCAAAACAACTGCTCTGTCTGTGAGAAAGGTGAGAAAGGGAGTGTCTGGCTAAAGAATGGATCACTAAAGACAACCACAGGTTTACACGTGGGGCTGGAATGGACCGCCAGGGTCACCGAGCCCAGTGCCTGAAGATTGGAGTCTTCATCACCACGTTACCTCCAAGCCAACCTCCAAAAAAGCTCACGTGTCAGCAAGGAAAGGTGTCCCTCCTCCCAAGCAGAGGTTCAATTTGCAATCTCACCAAAGACTTGTTGCCAACACACCAAATATTTACACTTACACCAGTATGAATTGCAACATGTGCATAACAAGGAATGTTAGGTTTCTTAAATTCATTGATTCAACCCAAAATCTCCACTCCCCCTTCCCAATCCTTTACAGGTCTGTGCCCTTGGGATTATGGTTCACTTCCCTCCCAGCCTCACTGGTGAGAGAGACAAAAGGAAATCCTGACAATACAGCAGCAAGTGGAGTTAAACAGGAATTATTGGGCACAGTGTTCTCGTGCAGCAGCAGGTCCCACAGCCCTGTCAGGGCCTGACGAGATCGCGACAGACGCACTGCGCTGCATTCTGCATCTGAAGAAATCAAATCACAACCATTTTAACATTCTCCCCAGAGGGGAACAGTCTGAAAACACGTCAGTCACAGCCCAAACCACTGTGAAACGCTCGGTAACTCAGAATAAAAGCAAGCACACAACACCTTTGAGGTGGTGTCTTTGGGGACACTGGGCTCGGACGGGGCCAAGCCACCCTCAGGCTGATGTGGTTTGTCCTTGGGGATGGACTGTTTCAGTGTAATGCCCAAAATTTAACTCCTCATTTGTTCATCTTCTGAAACGGTTGCACTAATTAAATAATGAGCTAGTATCAAAAAAGTGCTAAATCACAATTGAATATACTTAAAAAAACCCCAACCCTTCAGGGCATAACTGCATTTAAAAACAAGACAGGTGCACAGAGGCTGGGGCAGGGAGTTGTCCCCAGGAATTCAGTGCGGAAATGAGAAGAAATGGGGTCCTTGCCATAGAAATGTCAAGTATTGCAACACGACAGTTCAGGGGGATAAGGAAGCTTTGTACCATCGGGGGTATTGGCCACAGCTGCTCTGGGGTGAAGGATCCTCCGCAGATTCTTTTCCTCAAGTTCCTTCCATTTGCTACAAAAGCGTGGAGTGGCTCGGAGAACAGGATGCAGACTTACCCTGCCAGGTTCTCACACAGGAGGAAGCGATCTCCAGGAATTTGGCGTTCTCTCCTGCTCACCCAGAGCTGAGGCAGAGTAAGTACCATCAGAAATGTGCACACCACGCCCCTGCTAAGACTTTCTCTCGTGCTCCTCGCCAGACTGCAGGATTCTCAACAATTAAAGATCTGTTGGTTTTCTCTTTTTTTCCTCACCAAAAGGCTGCAGCGCTACATTGAAACCGTGAACCGGATTTGCTCTGAGTCTCTTTGTTAAAAAAGAAATGAGTTGAAAGACGTTTTGTCTCAAACTAGGAAAGGCGACATCGCTCCTGGCCTCCGAGTGTGGAGCTTTCCTTTGCTAGGAATGGAGATGAGCAGCTTTCCTTGGCGGAGGCTGGCTCCCTGCCCCCCTGTGCTCCGGCAGCCCTCACCGAGCAGCCACGCACCCACCCGTGCCACAGGGAGATGATCTTCGTGTCAGGAGGCCACTGCGTCCCAGGTCTCTGCCCCAGCACTACATCCCGTGGTAGGAGACGGCTGCCCGGAGCTCAGCTTCGCAGAGGCAAACAGAAAGGGAGATAATGGAATGAATGTCCGAGTCACACAAAGACACGTGCTGGGAAAGGCCGGGCGAACGGCCCGGAGATGGGACACAAAATCTGTCAGGGTACGGACACAGAGCGGCAGTGGTTTGGTTTGGGAAGGGCTGCCTGTGATCCCTGCTGGGTTTGGTCACCCTAAGAAAGGCACACGCTCTCCTGACCTGGATTTAGGGGTGTGGAGGGACCTGCCCTAATAGCTGAGAGCAGGGGGAGGTGAAGGGCTCAGAGCCTCTGACACTAGGGGGACGTGTGGCAGCTCTGTGCTAACACCTACACATAGAAACCGTTCTGCCACCCACACCAGGGAGTGAGTTTCTCTTAAAGGGACACAGAAACCTTCATGGCACTCCTAGAGCTTGGAAAAGTGCTGATGGAACCCAAACCCAACCTTCCAGAGCACCTCAGGCACAGCAATGTTCTGCTGTCCACAAGGCCTGGGCTGGCAGGGTGGCACTGCAGGCCCTGGGCAGTGCTGACTCTGTGTCGGGGGACTCTATAGCATATGAAATGTATGAACTAGATTGAGCTTTCTTTTGTTTGGGTTTTTTTTTTGCTTTAAGACAACATTTTTACTTTTAGTCCTCTCACTGGGTTCCCACTGGCTGAGCCCTCAGTCTGAGGTCAGTTTGCCATTAAGTCATAAATGACTTGGGAGATCAAACTCATTCCTGAGAAAGAGCTAAAATAAGGACTTTTAAAACATCAGATTTCATTGCAGGTGAGGGGAAATGGAAGATCTGAAGCAGCAGCTCCAAAGCCACAGCAAAACTCAGACAAGCTGCTACTGGGCCCTAACACCAGGGGCAAATAACCCAGGGCTGCTCCCTGACCTCTCCCTGGGATGCTGCTTGTGGTGCCCAGCTGACACCTACCCTCCCCAGCCTGGGGCCAACAACAACATGTGCCTTTGGAAGCCTAACCACAGGCTGCCACATGAGAACTACACCCAGCTCTCACGAGAAGTCTGGTGAGTGTAAACACAAGGACTATGAGGGAAAGAAAAACCTACAAAGGACTGAAATGCATGCCACCAAACCGCCCCTCATATCCGAGGGGACAGAGCTCACAGTGGGAACGATCACACCCGGCCCAAACCAATGCTCCCCCACCACCCAGAGCAAGTTCTGCACTGGGCTTTGAGGAAGGAGACTGTGGGCAAGGGTGGCCGTGAGGAAATGGAAGTGCCCGTGTGTTATTTGCAGAGAGCATCACAGTGGTTAGTGTCGGTTCGAGTGGCAGGGAGGAGAGGCGAGTTCACTGAACAGTACACAGCCGTGGCTCAGTCGGGAAGAGGAGGATCTAGGAGGAGGGAGTGTGTGCACCGGAGAGACAAGAGGTCTCCATCAGTCCAAAGACAAGGTGAGATAGAAAAAAAAAAGGCCTGGGGAGTATCACATTGCCCCAGGGATTCACAGTGCCAGAGCGAGGGGGGAAGACGTGAAAACGGTGGGCGGCTTTCCTGGATCCACATCTCCGCCTGCCAGCCTGCCCTCTCTGCTCCTCCCGCCTGGCGGGCAGCTACAGCGTTACCCTTGTTTCCGAGAAAGGAGATTCACAGTGTTCAGCAGGTACAAAAGCCGGGTAAGTCTACAGTCTCCTAAGTGCTGCTGCCTTGGACGTGGTGCCTAGGCGGGCTCAGGGCGAGCAGCTGGAGGAAGAGGGAGTTTAGAAGAGCAGACAGATCAGATCGCAAAGGCACGGTTAGACGGGGCGGGCGCGGGCGCTTGCTTTAGAAGATAGTGGTCTCATACTTAGTGCTGAGGGTCCGCTTGGAGTCCTGCTTGGGGTCCACGACCCAGGAGACACTGGCATGAGACTGGGAGTCTTGGTCCACTTCAGGAGGATCCAGCTAGAAAATAAGGAGAGAAAGGGCATCTTAGGACACCTGCGCTTCTGGGACAGAATGAGCGGGGACTCAAAGCACAGAGTGCCTGCCTGCCTACTGCCCGTCCCAAAAATGTGCACGTGTGCAAGGAAGCAGCTCTTGCTGGGGAGGCATTTGAGCCCTTCACAGCTAAAACGTGTCTGGCCACGTCAGTCTCAACCCAGCACCCCAAGATGACTCCCTGCATTAGGCTGTGAGTCCCTGTCACCATCAGCGACAGCTTTGCTCATCTCAAACAAGCATGAAAAACGGAGCGCTACAGAAATGGGACAGAGGGAGACAGCTCCTGGCAGGTGAGCTCCCACGTGATTCACCCTCCTGACCCAGCACAGCTCTTTCCTCTTGTCCTGCTAAATCAGGGTGCCACAAGGAAGCTACCACCCCAGCAGGAGCAGCAGGGTTAGCTGAGAGCTGCCACACTGCATCAGCAGGGGCGGGAGGGAGCAACAGATCCCCGGGGTTCATCCAAACCCCTGACATGGGCCAGAACGAGCATGGGGATGAACAACAGTGAGGCAGGACACGGGGGCACAGCAGGATAGAGGGAGTGGGGAGGCAGCCCGGGGCGGTTTGGAATGGAGGATGGCAGGAAGAAGGGTAAAGACCTTCGCTCCAGGACTAACAGACTGCAGCGGCAGGTAGGAGGGGCGGTGAGTTGTACAGGTGTGACAGTAACAACAGCGGGTGTCGGGAGGGAGCGGCACCTGAGCGGGGGGAGCAAGCAGAACACAGACAAAAGGACACATTAAAGGAAGGCAGTGGCTTGTGCAGCAGTCCCTGCTCCTCAGCAGCTCCAGTCTTAGCCGGTTTTGGTTATGGGGAATCCCATACTGCAGCTCGCCTATGTATCTCACTGCAGGGTTTGCACATGGAAGCTTGTGCTGGACCCAGCAGGGCACTAAAGCCCCATCCCACCTGGGCTATTTCCACCTCTGCCTGCCCTTCTGCAACCAGGAGAAGCCCCAGCCCCACAGCAGAAGTGACACAGGCACAGACCTGCAGTGCCAGCAGCAGGAGAGGCACCTGGACCCTGGCTGGGCTCCCCCCACCACCCAGGGCAGGTGTGTAGGGGTGTGGTGCCCACCAGAACCCCCAGCTCAGCCCAGCAGGTCGCTCCTGCCCGCACCCACGTACCGCGGATTTCCTCATGCCTGCTCGTGGTTTAGGCACCGGTTTGGAAGATTTTGTTTCAATCATTTCTCCTGCTCCAGCACCCAGAGGCTTTGCTCTCTGGGCTTGCAGGGCGAGCTGGTAGGCGACCTCGAATGCCTGCCCCAACGTGAGGATGATCTCGTACGTCAGGTTCTTGGAGAGAACAGAGAGAACACAAAGCTGTCAGATCGCCCTGTACACGGTCCCCCTTGTGCTCAGAAGCTGCTATGGGGTCACAGACCTTCCCATCAGCAGGTCACATCCTGCTGTGTCCCTGGCAAAGCCACTGAGCTCCAGACATGAGGAGAGCCTGACCATGCTGCCTGCCCACCTGTAAGGCCCCACCAGCACTGCCAGTTCAACAGCATAAAGAAAAACAGCCCAAAAGTTTTGTGCAATTTTGATTCTGCCCAAGTATAAAAGCAAATCACCCTTCTACCTTCTCTGAGTTGTTAAATCAGCCCATTATGCTGAACATAATTGAGAGCATGTTAGGGGTTTGTGCACGGCACATTCCCCAGGAGGAAAAGCTCCTGCCCTGCTTTACTCAACACTGGAGACAGCAGTAATGAAACCAGACAAATATTCTCTTTGTCCACAGAGGTCCAAAGGACAGGCATTTGGAACTAAGACTACTTTATGGTAAAAATGGGTGAAAAAACCCTGGAAAGAAGCAGTCTGTGACCAGCCAATAATGCTGAGGGATGAAACAAATGGGCTGTGAAGGACCAGGAGATGTGACATGGCAATGCACTCACCACATCCACAGTGCTGAAGACATGGCAGTAGTGATGGCTGGTCTGCAGGTCCTTGGTGATGTAGGCAAATGTGCAGAGATCCTCAGGGTCCTGGGCAGCACAGGAGATGTTCCGGATCTCGTGCTCAGCAATGACATTCTGCCGGGGTCAACCACAAGCACCCGTCACCCTTCTGGGGATGGCAAATACACCCTGCAAACAGTGCCTGTGGAGGGTGTCCTGAGGACAGGGAAGGGGGGTCTCCCAGCCAGACCAGTCCCAGCTCCCTCCCATGGCAGGAAGAAATGGCAATGTAGTCCACAAGCAGCCAGTCTGCCAAGCCTTTGGCACTCAGGTGATCATCACCACCTTGGTATTCTCCCCCAGCCCCAGAAGCTCCCCAGGACTTGCTGTGGCTTCTGGAGCCACAAAAAGAGACCTGCAGCCCCCAGACAGATGGGATTGCAGGCTGTGTCCCTCCAGACACCGACTTTGAGGCATCAGCAGCTCACCTTGTTGGAGGCATCGATGAACTTCACCCCTTTGTACGTGATGGACAGGATTATGGTTGGGATCTTCTTCATGTGCTCCGTGGATTTCTTCAGGAATGAGAATATTCAAGTGTGAATGGATGGACCAACTGTGAATGGATGCTCCCTCTTTACCCCCACCCCAGAGACCCCCAGGCCTGTACAGGAATCTGGGGATCTGGGAACAGGAGGAGGAAAGCAGAGGTGGAAGAGACAAGGACCTAAAGAGAACCCTGCCACCTCTTCCCCACCCTCCCAGACCCTCTGGGTACTGGGAACAATGCTGGCAAGGGGGCAGTTCACCAGAAACAGTGGCACTGCCTGTTTGTGGACAGGGTTTGGGGAACCACTGAGGTCCTCCCCCCAGCCCACATCATCCCCCACAGGCTGCAAGTGAAGCCCCCAGCCCCAGGGTCTCCCTACCCTCATCTTGGCACAGGCGTCCTGGGTAGACTCTGTCCCTCGGAGGTCTTTGATCAGCATGGAGCCCAAGTACTGTGTGAGGGAGGGAGAGATGTTAAATCCTGCCACTCCCAAGGCAATGACTGCCCTGAGAGCCCAGAGCTCCTCATCCTCACCACCCCACAAAGCAAAAGCCACTTACGTTGGCCTCGTACCCGCAGGACTCGAAGATGAGCTTCTCGGGCTGGTGCTGCCAGTTCTGAACAGGGGCATAGGGGGCTGCCAGGCTGGGGGGGCGCAGGGTGAGCCTGGACTCCCGGCGGTCCTCCTGCAGGGCAACAAGCACGGATGTGAAGCCAAAATGGGTTGGAACAGCTCTCAGGAGGGCTTTTTGAGCTGAGGGGATTGAGGTTGGCAATGGCCAAATGCCCCAGGAGCTGGGTGGAGGCAGCACGTGGGGTTAAGGTGCCAGTGCTGATGGAAGTGTGAGCCATCCATATTTGAGGTGAAACTGAGCCATAAAGGAGCTGCTGACTTGAATGTCTGAGAGAAATGAGCCTGACCAGCTCCCTCCCTGCATCATCCTCGTTTCTCCCTGGCTCCAGAGATGGGGGAGCCTGTGCAGAGGCTCCCAGGACACACAAAGCACCCACTAACCTGTGCTTTGTAGCGCTCAACTCTGGAGTAGGGAGCAAGCTCAGTGCCACGGTCGTGCTGCCTCTTGGCAGTGTCCCCGGAGGGCAGCAGCAGATCAGCAGATCTGCCCGTGCAGGAGTCGTTCTGGCTCAGGGGAGACGACGTCTGGGACATCAAATCCTGGCACTGGAAGGAGCAAACACCACAAAGGAACCCAGTCAGCTGGGGCTGTGCTGTGCCCCCCATCACTCCCTCTACACTGCCCAACACAGCGTGCACTGAGTGGACTAACAGGGTCAGCTCCTGCTCTGGGGGTTCCTGCCTCAGTGCCAATCCCACCCTTTGCCTTCTGCATGAGACACCTGATTTGCTCCAGGATGGTTTCAGCCGTGTACTCAACCCTTTGTGCCCAGTGTGCACCAAGATGGTTTCAGCCATGTACTCAAGCCTTTGTGCCCAGCATAGTTTCAGCCATGTACTCCATGCTCCAGCATGGTTTCAGCCATGTACTCAGCCCTTTGTGCCCAGGATGGTTTCAGCCATATACTCCTCTCTTTGTGCCCAGCGTGCCTCTGCCTCTGAGAGCTCATCCCAGGAGGGCAGGGACACGCTGGGCTGGGGGCAAGGTGATTCCAGAGGGGTGGGCTCCCCTGAAGCACCAAGCTAAGCACCCGAGGGTGATGATGATCAGCCAGCCCAGCCGAGGAGCGCCGGGAGCCGCCGCCAGAGCGCGCCCAGGCCCCGCAGGCACGGCCGAGCCTCGGCACAGCTGTGGCCGCATTAGTCCCATTCAAAGCACTCGCTTGATTTGCCATTGACGTCCGCCCGCCCCCCGCGCCGCAGCCAGCGTGGAGCTCACCAGCTGCAGCGCCAGGAAATGCTGCACATGGCCCGTTCTGCCTCCCCAGCAGCATCTCAATCAGCTGAGCAGCCTCTCCCTGCCTCAGCCCTGCTGCTGCCCACGGTGCAGATCCTTCCTTGGCTGCTGGTCCCTCCTGGGCTCCTGCTGCTTGGCACAGGGCAGTGGGTCTGTACTGGGCACCCTCCCAGTGCAGCACCAGAGTGAGCTCTCTCTGTTCTCTCACTTGAACCCAGCTCCTAAAGAATCCCCTGTCAGCAAACATGGATCCCAGCTCGCTTCAGCTGAGGCTGTTTGGGTTTGAAAGGCTTGGGAATCCAAGAGGGCAGAGCTCTGCAGCAGGGCAAGGACCAGATGTTCAGGTTGGGTAAACTCTAATCACTGCAATTCCTGCTCCAGGAAGCTGATTAGCAATCTCTGGGAGGACGCAGCACGACATGCTACCCCATTCCTGAGCTCAGGGTCGCTCTGAGCCCAGCAGCTTCTGCCAAACTCATGTCTCAAAAGCCAGATTCAGGAAGAGCAGGGAATGTGATGCTTCCCTCCCAGCCAAACCCTGTAAAAAGGGCCTGACAGCCAAATGCTGCCACTCCTGCAGCAAAAATCAACATCCACACATCCTGTCGAGTGTTATTTGGCAGTGAGAGCAGGAGCTCTCAGCAGCCCAGGCGGGCCAGGGAGAGGGCTCTGGATCCCAAGGGTGCAATCAAACACCAAGTCCCAGCTGCAGCCCCTCTCCAGCTGGGCTGGCTCACTGCTGCTTGCTGAAAGCTCCCACATCTCTGACCAGGAAACAAGGGCAAGAGAGTGGGCTCAGAGCTCCCTTCTGTGCAGGGCAGAGGTGGGAGTGGCACCTTGCACCCCTTCAGTGCAGACACCTGATCCCAAGGGGCAGCCTGACCTTTCCCATGGGCTCAGCATCCAGAGGGCTGGAATTATCCTGCCCCACTCACTGCAAGGTTGTCCCTGCACAAGCATTTGCTGCCTGGTGGCTGGAGAGGATGAGGTGAGCAGCTGGATGGACACCACTGGCCATGGCAAGATTTCTCCCAGCACTGACACACGAGCCAGGCAGGGAGCCACGAGCAGGGACTCACTCTGAGCTGTGAGAACCGTGGTGGTTTGGCTGGGGGCTCCTCGTAGGGTCTGTCTGCCAGCGAGGCGATGATCCGCTTCCGATGGCCCAGCAGGTTCACTTTGAGCACCTGCAGGGAGAGATCAGGGTCACCACAGGCACAGAGCCACTCTGAGAGACTTGGAGCAATGCCACCCCCAGGGAACAGGGCAGGAGCTTGCTGCCCTGGCAGGACAGGGGTCACACTCACGTTCACTATCTCAAGCTCCCAGAGGTTTTTCACAGTGTCGATGGAGCTGTAGCCACTCGAGAGGAAGGACTGGATGTAATCCTGCAGCCCCAGGGAGTCGAGCCATGCAGGAACTGATGGCTGGCTATTCCCATCACAGCCCAGGGGTTTCAACTGTGAAAGCATAAGGAAGGTGTTAAAAGCTGCAGGAGCTGGGATCCCAAGGGATATGGGGTCAATGAAAATCAGTTTACAGGGCATCACCATCTCCACTAGCCAGTAACAAAAACACTGTACAAACAAAGAATGTGCTTGGGATCAAGACTGGCAGGAGGAGCAGTCCCAGCATGGAGCTACCACCATCCACACAGCCTGGAATAGCAGAATACTCCTCCTCCCTGCTATTCCCCAGAGCCTTCCCACAGCCCTGCAGATGCAGGGTCTGGCTGCTGTTTCCCCTGTGCCCACAGCCGTGCCTGGCAGTGCCCACCCTGGCGTGCTGACCTTGGGGAGGGAGCGAGCAGCCTGGAGCAGCTTCCGCCGGTGCTGCGGGTCCCCGATGCCGATATCCCGCAGGTCCTGGTCCTCCATGACATTGCAGCCCTGTGGGGACAGCAGGGAGTGAGGTGGGAGCAGGGGACAACAGGAGCCACACTGCTGTGTGAATGGACATCACACAGTTAGGGCACCCTCCTGGCTTGACCTCCAGCACGTCCTGGCAGCAGCAGGAGGAGGAGGAGGAGGATAAGGAAGGCATCCAAGGCTGGGAACTCTGCCCCATGTACCGACCTTGGGCACACAGAGCACTGCCCTCCCCTCCCTGCTCCGGGAGCAGCTTCCAGCCCTTAGCCCCAGGGCATGGCTTACAGCCACCTCCGTGGGATTCCACACACAGAGGCTTTAAACATCCTGTAACAGTGCCCAGGCAAACCCCAGCCCCCTCCATGCCTGAGCAGGGGCTCTGGGTTCTGCTCAACCTCCCCACACTGTGCTGAAAACCCATTTTGTGCCCCCTTCCCCCTGCAGAGCAGAAGCACATGGACTCCATCCCCCTTTGAAAGCCTCTGTCCCAGCCTACCTCCCTGCCCTCCTACCTGGGCACAGCTCAGCAGGACACGTCTCCCACGGCTGGCAGAGCTGTTGCTGTGTGACTGAGGGTTCCAGCCCCAGCCCTGGCCCTGCCTCCCTCTGCTCCCCAGAGAGTCCCAGCAGGTGAGTGCCGACAGCGCCTCGCTGCTCCACATTTTGGTTTTATAAGAGAAACCCAATTAAGGCCGGCCTCAGGGAAGGTGAGGGCAGGTGAGATTGCCAGGCACCCTCCACAAAGGGCAGCAAGGGTTTCCTGCCCCTTCCCATCCGTGCTTTTGTGGGATTTCAGCACAATGTGTGCTTTGCTGAGTGCTACCTGCTTTAAATGCAGTGAGCTGCCCCAGAGCAGCCTCCTCCCGAGCCTGTCCTTGCTCCTGGCCATGCCAGCAGCTGCTCTGCTCTTCCTGCCACTTCCATGGCAGGTGTGGTGACAGCAGAGGATGGACATGGCTCTGCACCCAGGAGCTGCCCTGCCCTCGGCCACAGAGTGTTCAGGGAAATGGGAATTAACAGCAGAGATGCCCAGAGACCTCTCTGCCCTGCAGCCCAGACCAGGCATAGAGCAAACAGCAAATGAGCAGTGGGTGGCAGGAGGCAGAGCCCTCAACACCCCCTGACAGGGCTCCTCTGCCTCCCCCTCCCTTGGCAGCTCAGCTCCCACACCCTGCATTCCTGGAGAGCAGAGCCTGAGCTGACAGCCATGGCACAAAGGCATTTATTTGTCTGAGAGTTGTTCAAACAACAGAAAAGTCTGGGCTGAATGGCTCTGCAGCCAATGGGGAGGGGTTCATTCTGTGTTTTCCCCCAAAGGCCAGTTCACAGACTGTGCCAGTCAGGGCCATTGTGCTGGGAAGAGCTTCTGCCACTGCCCAGAGCCCCTGAGCACACCAGACCATGGCCCAGAGTCCCTGAGCACACCAGACCATGGCCCAGAGCCCTGAGCACACCAGACCATGGCCCAGAGTCCCTGAGCACACCAGACCATGGCCCAGAGCCCTGAGCACACCAAACCATGGCCAGAGTCCCTGAGCACACCAGGCCATGGCCCAGAGCCCTGAGCACACCAGACCATGGCCCAGAGTCCCTGAGCACACCAGACCATGGCCCAGAGTCCCTGAGCACACCAGGCCATGGCCCAGAGCCCCTGAGCACACCAGGCCATGGCCCAGACTCCTGAGCACACCAGACCATGGCCCAGAGCCCCTGAGCACACCAGACCATGGCCCAGAGCCCCTGAGCACACCAGACCATGGCCCAGAGCCCTGAGCACACCAGACCATGGCCAGACCCCCCTGCCCTGCACCCCAGAGCCTGTGAGCAAGGCCAAGGGACACCAGGGGCTCACCTGATGGAACCACAGCTCATGAACTGTTCTGTGCACCCCTCAAGTGCACAAAATCAGGGAGTAAGAAGAGGCAGGTTGCTGCTGAAAGCTCCAGGCTGCCCATTTGGTGCACAAGCTGCAATTCTTGGACTGGGAACAAATTCCCAGTGATTAACAGGAGGAGCTGCTGCTGCCAGGGCAGTGACCTCCGGCTGGTGGGCTGCAGCATCCCACCAGAAAGATGGAAACATCCCCTCCCCTTTCTTGTTCTTGAATTTTAAGCCAAAGAGCCACATTTAATGTGCATTCCTGTAACAGCAGGGGATTGTGTGCTGGGCTCTGGGGAGGAGGGAAGGGATTAATGGGGATTAACTCCCCTGACAGACACCTCACCTGGCAGGAATGCAGGATGTGTGTGAGGAATTCATCTCCCAGAGAGAGATGGCTTGGAAAGGGCTTTTTGAAATGGACAAAGAGGGCCAGAACAAGTGATGGGATTTCTCTCACAGCTTTGGAAAGCAAAATATTACTGCCCTGTGAGGGGGAGGAACAGGGAAATGCCCACAGCATGGCACACTTCAGGTACCTGAAAATGCCTGGGCTGCTCTGCTCCCTTGACCTGCCCATCTTGGCGCTCTGAGGCTCCATCCCCCTGCAGAGGGCCAGGGCTGAGGTTGGGGCAGTGCGGGAGATGCTGCCAAGGGCAGAGCTCACAGCCAGCCCTGCCCTTGGTGCCACCCGGACAGCAGCCAAAGGAGCTGTGACAATGGCAATAAGCAATTTTCATGTATAAAAACCAAACAAACTTGCTGATCCTATTTGCACTTTCACTCATGCTCACTTTCCAGGGTTGAGCCCTTTTTGGTGCTAATCCCCTTTGGCATGGCCCTGATCCCACACAAGCAGCACAGAGCTGGTGGCTCTCCCTCTCCCACAGGGCACCAGTGCCAGCCCCAAGGCAGGGCAGTAGGTGTCCTCCCACCTTTGGCATCTCAAATTCAAAGAAAATTGCTTGCTCTGTAGCAAGGACAGAAGGTAGTTAAACACTGTGAGGCCTACAGCTTTCTCCTGCACTCCTTATTTTTATGTGTCACGTTAAATTCCCTCGGTGGCAGTCTGTATTCTCTGGGTACTTAACAAGGATAGACAAAGCATGGCAGCTCTGAACAAATCATCCCAGCCCCTGGTGCAGGAGAAATGTCCTTCAAACCCATCTGGATTTCAACTCCCATGCAAAACAATAATCTGCCACTAAAAGAGAGAATTAAATACAAAGACACCAGAGATCTTTTAACCTTTGCCAGCCACACAGAGGAGCCAGACTTTAAACCTGTCTGCACTCAACATGCCCTCAGGCAAGAGCCAAGGAGCAGAGCTGCTCTGCAGGGGCCACTGCTGCTTTTTGCTCTGACCCACAGGGCAGCAGATGCCACCTCCCAGTGCCCCTCTGAGGGCTCAGAGCAGCCCCAGTCCCTCCCCAGGTGCTCTGAGGACGGGCTCAGTGAGGAGAGCAGCGCTCCAGGATGTGCTCTGCCATCAGCCCAGTCCTCTAGCAGCAGCCTCAGAGATGCCAATCACAATCAAAAAGACTTTTTTCCCATTTCATTCCTTGTGACAAGCGCTTTTACCTTGCATGTCCCTCCTGGGTGCCCCAGCTCCGTGGGGCTGAGCAGAGGCAGGGAGGCTCAGGGCTGGCCTGGGCCAGGGCTCTCCCTGTCCCCCACATTTTGGGGCAGTGAGGGACACCCAACAGCCCCTCCGCCCCAACATCTCACCATGTGCTCTGTGAGGCACCAGCCCCACCTGGGCTCAGCCAGGGAAGGTGAAATGCAGCACCTGGGGCAGATTACCTACCAGCAGCTGCTCTGCTCTGAAACAGTCAGAGGGCCCTTCATCCCCCAGCCTGGCCTTCAGCTTCCTCTGAGCCCCCTCCCTGGAGAGGCACCAATACACAGCACCATGAGGGAACTCCTGAGCCCTGTCCCTGCCCTCCACACCGCCCCAAGGGAGGGCAGGGATGTGCCAGTGACCCCTGTCCCCACTGGGATCCCGTGGGATGCTGCTGCAGCCGACACGAGTTCTTGGAAAAAGGGCTGGCTTTGGTCACACCTCAGTGCCTGCACTGTGGTTAAACAGCCTGTGAGGCTCCAGGTTTCTCATTAAAGGCAGAAAAAAACAGTCAGAGGTTACCTGGCAGAAGGCAGCGTCCCCTCCTGCGACCGAGGTGACCCCAAAGTGACTGAGCCAAAGGCAGAGCTGCTGAAACCTGCCAGATTCCTCCTCCAGCAGGACACTCTGCAGGCACTTAAATACCCAATTTTCAGATGCTGCTTCCTCCCCAGAGCCTGGCATCCATCCATGCTCCTGTTCCAGCTAAGGAAGGGCCTGGGGCAGCGAGTGCTCCCTGCAGGACTCGTGGCTGGGCTGGCAGCACAGGGACAGCACTGCCATGGCACCCCCTGCACGGGCAGGATGGCACCAGGATGGCACCAGGACGGGGCTGCTCCAGAAAGCAACAGATGCAAAACCCCAACAGCATTCCCAGACTCCAAAGGCTCCTGCAGACACCCCAAGCAGAGAGACAGATGAAAGCTCTCTGTGCATACAAAGTGCACACAAAGCTCATTTTCTTTCTCCCCTCAGTGCATTGGAGACAATTTGCATCTTGTTGAAGATTCTGCTGTCACTGCTACTGCTCTGCTTTTGGCAGAGATGGAGACAGGTCCAGCTCACAGCTGGGCACACCCAGATCTCAGAGCAGGGGGACCCCATTTGATCACACAAATCTGTGTTTGTGATCTGTGGAGTTTGGTGCCTTCCCTTAAAACCATCTGCAGTCTGGGGTACTTGAGTGGAAAGCAGGGAAAAGGATCTGTTTGGTCCCAGCTCTTCACAGAGCATCAATGGGGAAAGGGGCTCACACAAAACCCTACAATAAATCTGAGATTAGCACACAGCCACTTCATTTTTAATTTTCTTCCCCATGCAGACTGGCAGCGTGACAATGGCAACAGAGGGAATCGGTCATGGTTGTCAAGTTCAGGCTATTTTATTGAGAGAAAAAAAATTAACTGCAACTTTAATGGGGTTTTTTTTTAATGTTTATAGGGCCTGGAGCTACTAATGAATCAAACATAAGTATCCTCTAAATTGCCAGTTCTGGTCCACCCACTTTGCTCCTCAAAATCCACTTCAACCTCTCTGCTCCCCATGGAGTCCATTCCTATTATCCAGGGAGCTTTGGCACAGCTCTGCCATTTCCCAAGATCCTCAAACTTCCTCCAGCCCCAGATCCCTGCATGCCTCTGCTCTCACCATTCTCTTGCAGAGACAACCCCAACACCCCTACCATGGTGGATAAAGCACAGTCCTTGGAACCTCCCAAGGACCAGCCAGAACCCACTGGGGAGATGTCAAACAAAATTCATTTAATTGAAAGAAATGATTCCCACTTGGGGCTTGGCAGAGACCCTGACCCCAGGGTCCAACTCCCCTCTTAGGGGGCTCATTTAGTGCTGCACAGTCAGTCTGGGGACACTGGCACGTGTTCCTGGGGGCTGACAGCAGTGACCAAATCCAGACACTGCCACCCAGAGCTTCTGCCCAGCTGAGGAGAGTTTGCTCCAGTTCCAGCCTGACAGCCCAGGCTTGAGCTACACAGAGCTCACCTGAATCTGCAGGAAAATCCCTGCACCAAGTGTGGTCAGGCCATGCTCTTGCTGTGTTTCAACCAGAGCAGATGCAGTAAAACCCCATCAGGGGTCTCTGGTGGCCCCTCACAGATCATTCCTGGGTGCAAACAGCTACTGGAACGCGCCAGAGCAGTTTTCCCCAAATGGCTACTATAAAATGACAAGTTCTATATGAAAATAGAAAGAAGCTCAGGGGCAGACACATTCCCAGAGCATGTCCAGAGCCTGGCTGCTGCCCAGGGGACCAGCAGCTGCGTGCCAAGCTGGGCCATTCTCAACGGGATCAGGCAGAGCCGAGTGACTGAGGACACAGGAGATGCCAGTGCTGCAGCAGGGCAGGTACCAGGTGAGAATGAGGATTGTGCAGATGTCAGCCCACACCCAAATCCCAGGATGTGAACAGCAAAGGAGACCTGGCTTTGTCAGATGTGGACTGGGGCTGTCCTCGGCTTGGGAAGGCACGAGAGGCGCTGAGCTCATCTCACACCCCAGCCAAGGTGAGCCAACCTGAACCAAGGCCTCAACTCCACATTTATCCTGGTTTTGCCTGCACACACAGAGAGGAGAAGGGAAGGAAAGGCTGTTCTCTTAGTGAACAACACTGCAGGCTAATCTAACACGGCCCTGAATTGCACTGAACCACATTAATGTCAGTACTCTAAATTATTTGCAGACACCCCATTCTTCCACCACCATCATTTTTCTACCACTTCTCCCCAATTATAAAAAAATAAATAAAATCCCCCAGAGGAGCCCAGGGCACTACACACAGAGAACAGATTTCCCTTTCTGACGCTGTCTCATTGAATCAGCATTAGCTGCTTTCCACACACTCCATGGGAATCCAGGCTTGAACAATAAAAAAAAAGCTATAAAAAATGGTTTATGTTCTCTTTTACCTGCTCATTTGTGAATCAGAATATCTTTGAACTGAATAAGAAGTTCAGCTCCAGAACACTGGTAGCACTGCCAGAGCACGCGGGGTTTGCCCTTCTCAGATGTCAGCCCAGGGGAAGCTGTGGGGCAGCAGCAAGATCCCACCCTCCAGGGGAAGGGGAAAGCTTTTGCAAGCATCTGAGATACATTTATGGGATCTGTGGGATCACAAAACACCCTGTGAGGGAACAGGTAATGGCATTTCCTTCCCATTCTGTGGAGGAATTCCGCCATCAGTTATTGCAATTCCTTCTCATTACAGCGGCCGGGTCCTTCCCCTCTCCAGACAGGCAAAGTCCAGCCTGCTGCTTCCCTGGGTTAATCTCTGCTTCTTTAGGGACCAGAAATGCACTGGGTATCCCAAAATCAATTTCCTGTGCATTCTGGACATCCCAAAAGAGGCATCTGTGGCAGAGGCACTGGTGAGCACAGCAGACATGATGGGGCCAAGCTCCAGGAGCAGCAGAATCCCTCTTGGTCCATATTCCTGTGACATTTTTCCTGCTCTCCCAGCTCATTTCCCACCAAGGACAATTAAGCCCATTTATTGTGTGCTTTTCTGGATGACACTTTTCACTCAGTGCTGCAGCTCTGTGATCTGACCTTTCATTCCCCTCCTCTGGTGCGGGATGAGGCAATGAGGCTCAAGGAGGCTCCTGGAACTCGCGCACGCCACGGGGCCGCGCTCCTCCACGTGGGAGGCAGCAGTGCTGCTCCTCCTGGGTG
Source organism: Zonotrichia leucophrys gambelii (assembly GCF_028769735.1). NCBI lineage: Eukaryota > Metazoa > Chordata > Aves > Passeriformes > Passerellidae > Zonotrichia > Zonotrichia leucophrys. The sequence goes on from NC_088195.1 coordinate 1,532,970, forward strand.
GTGGGCTGGCCATTCCTGCTTCACTGGAGCTGCTCACATTTGGCAGGCAGTGCTGCTGAGGGTTTTATCCTACTTGCAGAGCTGGATTTTTGCTAAGTCAAGGACAGCACAGCCACTGCCAGCAGCTTCGCCGCGGTTCTGTTCACCCAGCGCACAAATAAACTTTCCCCTCTGATGAAGGAATCCCAGCGGGCTGCAGAGCAGAGGAGGAGGATTGGAAGCACTATCTCCACTTGAGCTGTTCCTAATCCCAGCTGCCTGCACAGGCTGCTGCCCAATTCCAGCTCCATATGAAAAGCAGCAGCTGAGTGTCCCAGTCTGAGTGCCCCGGGGCAGTGGTGCTGGCCATGAAGGTCACTTGGTGGCAAGGCAGAGGGTGAGGGAAAGAAGCTGCTCTCTGGACAGTGGGGTTTGTGCTTGAGAGAGGCAGAATAACAGGGAAAGCCTCTTCCCTGCCTTGTCCACAAACAGAATGTGGCTACTTTAGGAAACTTAAAGGAAATAGAAGAATTCCTGCAGACACAGAGATGTGGCCCAATATGCAGAGGTAGGAAGAGAACTCCAGTGTTTTGGAAAGCTAAGCTACTTAAATTCACCTTTTATCACCCCTTTCTTCCCTCAACCAAGCCAAAAGATTACACAATCCCAGATCTGTGCAGACTTTGGTCCCTACCCAGGAACACACACAGGGACGAGGCGCTCCAACGTCACATCACATCCATGTCCCAAAAATCCTCCTGACTTGTGCCAGCAATACCCACCACCGAGTGAAGCCAGTGCTTGATCAACACTAACTGTCCCAGATGCAGAGCTGGAGTTCCCAGGAGCAGAGAGGAGGCTCCAGAGCACCTTTCCCTTCCTCAGCACAGCCTGTGAGACACTCGTGGCTCCCACTGTCACCTGCAGGAGCTGAGGGTCCCTGAGCCCCTCTCAGCTGTGGCTCAGCAGACCCCAAGAGGAGCAGGACCCTCCCTGCTGCCCACTCCAGCTGCAGCCTGTCCAGTGAGGCAGCCAGCACGTGGCTGGAGCACAGCTAATCCCCTAATCCCCAGTTCCTGGAGTTCTGAAAATAACGGAATTATTATTTTTGGAAACAACACATGTTTCTGCCTTGCTATATTAACATCTAATTAAGAAGCCAAATATATTTACAGAGCACTTTTCAAACTCCCTTTACACACAGTGTGCTCATGAATCACTTCCCTACCTGGGGGTAAAGGCTCTTGTGACATGGGGCATAGATTAACACAGGAGCCAGCTGAAAATACCCAGGGAATCAGAAATTCCTGAAAGCAGACCTGGCTGCAGCACAGGCCACCAGGGCTCCAGCAAGCCCAGCACCCCCAGTCTGAGTCTCTTACAACCCTGTCCCACACTGGGGGCAAACAGGGCACTTTAAACCCTGCTTCTCCAGTGAAGAACAGCACTGGGCACCCCAATGCCTTGTCAGACTGTTTTTAACCCTCCTCTGAGTTGTTATCTACTACAGGCTGAGTATCTTCCTCAGTAATTAAAGGGCTCTTTTAGGACACTGCCCTGCTCTGTAGCTACACCATCTCTGCACACTGAACACTCCTCCTGCAGAGCTCCTGGTTTGCCCCAAAAGGCACCTGGGGATCCCAGAGCAAATCCCAGGGACCACCCTGGCAGGCCAGAACACCCTGCAGCTCTCTGAGCAGGGAGCAGTGCAATGCAAAATCCTGCACAGAAAACACTTCTCATATCAAAAGACTCCAATTTCCTAGTTTAGGCTACTAAAACTTAATTAACCTCGTAACCCACCTGGTGATTTGCAAGGCATTACCCAGCGTTCTTTGGACCTTGAAATATTGAACACAGTGAGGCCCTAAGAGGGACTAATCCTTTCATAGAAACTGCTCAATTTCAGGAAATTAACACTCTCAGTTTGGAATATTCTCTGTTAGAGACTGGATGGGCAGCCAATAAAGCAATGGTTGTGCAGAGAAGAGGACTGGGCTTGGTGTCCTGAGCCCCTGCTCTGCCCAGCTTCAGTGTTCACAGCTGTTTTAATAATTCATCCAAAAACATCAAAAACACCACTAGAACCAAATTAACTACCTGTTCCTCACTTGTGCTCCATCTGAAGGTTTTGCTCCCTCAACACCAGAAGCTGAAGGCAAGGAACAACACAGAGGGAAAGATTCTAAATAATTCAACTTTCCTGCTGTGCTAATGTATTAGCTTGGAGTTCTCAGGGCTGGGATGAATGGATTTAAAGCCAGGGTTGGCACGGGTGCCAGGGTCAGCTCCCAAGGAAAGGAGATAAGCAGCAAAATGGAAATCAGCTGGGCTTTGCACAAAATCTTTGTGAAATTATTTGACCTTTTAAATTTAAGAGGAATGAGCAAATGAGTGTCCCATGCCCTGAATCCAGCAGCAGCCAAGTGCTGCACTGGGAGCAGCCACCCAGCACTGGACAGGGGAGAAGAACATCCAGCCATGAAGAGAGCAAATCCTACCACGTACCCAACACCACCACACAGAGGGACACACAGAGGAACCTTTGATACTGGAGTTTTGAGTTTTATGGGGTCAATCACAGCTGGGCAAGCAAGAGAAAGGTGTTTTATCTGCAGCTGCTGGGAGAGAGCTGCCACCAACCCCACAATGATCACAGATCGCTCAGCAGGGGATCCAAGAGGATCTACAAGGTTATTTCATTTAAATTTGTTGTACCATCTCCAAACAGCCCCAGCACACGCAGGGATGCTGAACCCTCACACATCCCTGGCCAAGAATCCACTTGGGACAGGCTGGGTGGGACACGGGGTGAAAACCAGAGCAAACCCCAGCTCTGGAGGGGAGTGTTGAGGGGAAGGGAAAGCAAATGGCCTGGCTGCTTGCTGTGGAGACCAGGAGGCACAGCTGGATAGACCCCACAACATTTATCCTCCTGTCCAGGTCATTTTGTAAAGTATAATTACACCCTGCCTTTAAGCAGCCCAACAGATGCTGCTCAGGTGTGTCCTTCCTTGAGCCTCCATCCATGCCCTTTCCTGTCTCTCTCCTGCCCCTCATACCCTCCCCAGCAGCACTGTGTGCTCCCAAACCCCCTCATCCAGCTCACATCCCCCTGGTGCCACCTCTCTGCACTGTCCCCAGCACCAGAGATGTCGCTGCTCCCGTTCCAAGGCAGGATGCTGCATTTGCCAAAATTACTTTTCCAAGGTTTATATCCATTTTTTGTTATTTGCCAAACTTAGAGTTTCACATTCAAAAGTATTTCTTTAAGCCATGTAGAGAGAACCCCTCCTGCAGCACCAAGATTTTCCCTCTTGGAAGTTCATCCATCATTCCAAACGAATTCCTGGATTTTTACAGCGTGCTGCTTTAAGTTTCTAGACACTGGTTATCAAACCCCTCAACTCTGAGCATTACCATGTCGTCATCATTAGGTTTCAGAGCCAACAGTGTCAGTGCAATTAGGTACAGCTCATTAACATACTGCCTGCATGCTCTGAGCAAGTACAGTTCCAACAAGAGGTCTGTGCCTCCTTCACAGCCCAGAGCACAGAGTGCTCCGGGCTCCCATCAAAACACCAGCGAATTTCAGCTCCCATTTCTGGAGTAAATTGCACAGTTAAGATTTAGCGGGCAGATGAAATAGAATTTTAGCAAGAAAACCAACAACACCTGAATTAAATGCAAAAACCCAACACAACCCTCATCTATTCCTTCTGCCCAACCTCCTACACCCCCCAACACCATCCTGGCGAGCAGCAGGACCCGGCTCTGCCCGGTGCCCACTCGGGGCATCGCCAAGGTGGGAAGCTTTGGCCAAGGCATCCCCCAGAGGCCGGGCTCCCTGGGGGCACTCACCAGGAAGCGAACATCATCAAAGCCATTCAGGAGCAGCTTGCTCTCGTACTGCTGCAGGCCGATGGACTCCAGCCACTCCCCGACGCTCTGCTCCAGCATCCGCGAACCTGACGAGAGAGGAATCGGCAGCCGCTTGAACAGGGAGAAACCGTTCAGGCGGTAGCAGCGGCACTCTGAGGAGGACAGATGGCATTGCCACATCATAGTCATTACCATAAAGAAACTCAAAAAATTATGCTCAGAGTACAACAAATCAGCGGGCTGACAATTCCTCTTGTGTGCACAGAGCATGGACAACGAGCTCGCGCTGCCTCGGCGGGCTCCGGGTGCAAATCTCTCTGCAGTTCACACTCAGAAAAGAAACTCCTCGCGCGGGCAGAGATTCAGAGGCGCTGCTGGGGCGCTGAGATCACAGGCACTGCTGTCAGGGCTCGTGAGTTCCTCGCCAGGCAAGCACATGAAGCCCAACCCCGTGGGGATGCGGATCCACTCCTCGGCTCAGCGGAAGGGGGCGGGAGGAGAGCAGCAAACTTCCACCCGAGGCATTCCCAGGCAGTCGCAGGTGCGAGGGAAGGGAGCGGAGCTGTGCCAGTCCTCTCATCCACACACCTCTGGACACAGCCCCGGCTCAGCGGGGAGCACGGAGCAGCCTGGGAGGAAACAGCTTCATGCAGCCGAGCCAGCTCGGACACGGTGGATGCTCGGGAAAGCAGCAGGAGCCCAGGCAGAGCGGCTGGCCGCGGGAAGACACGCAAGACAAAGGAAGCACAGACTGCAGCAGCCGAGAGGAAGGGCTTGTGCTCTTCCTCCCCAGCAGTCCTGAGAGAGGCAAACCATGGCAGGGGCTTGGTCTCGCCGTTTCTGTGTTATGGGGACCCCAGGCTCACGTCCGGCAGCCCTGGCTCTGTCATTTACCAGCGATCCGATCGCTCGGCATTCCGGCACGCTGCCCGGACCTCTTGGCATTCCAGCACGCTGGCCCCAGAGAGCCCAGCCCCACCTCTGCACCGTGTGACAGCACAGCCAGGACGGTTCTCACCCAACACTGCTGGTCCTGCCAGGTGTTGGGCACGCACCTGGATTTGCCCTTCCTTCATTTTCTTCAGCCGAGCGCAGCCGCCGCACGGAGCCCCTCGCTCAGACGGGGAGCAGCTCTGCAGGAAGGAGGCATTTCGGTTCCCTGCTTCCGAGCCCACAGCAAGAGGAAAAAAGCAAATGCAAGCACACTCTCTCCTCTTCCTGCAGCAGCTCAAGTCCGAGCCATGCCCTGGCACCTCCCCCTCAGCCTCTGATAAAGGAGATTCCTCACAACACCTATGGAAGCCCTGGCAGATGAGCTCTCCCTTCCCTCATCCCTGGGATGAGTCCAGTGACTTGTTACTCTCCTCTAGTAAAGCTCAAGACCTTAAGTATGACCAAAAAAAAGTTCAGAGATCTCCTTTTCACCAGGGAATTTGCTATGCAAGACAGGCAGATTTCCAGGCTCCCTGGCACGTCTCTTTCCAGCATGGATGCAAAGAAAAGGACGATCAGGAGACCCCCGTTTGCTTCCTTTGAACCTTCAGGTCAGCTGAAGCACTTTGGTACCTTCCAGCCATCCCTCCCCACTGTGCTGCAATGCTGCACACGCAGAGCTCACGGTGTCACCTGCAGATCCCTGGGGTAATTCCTGCTGGCTGCTCCCGGGGTTGCTCCCGTGCCGGTATTCGGTATTGAGGAGCGCCGGCCGGTCCTTCCAGCGCAGATCACAAAAGGCTTCTGCCCCCCTGCCCTGAGCCAGCCCATGCCCCGGGGCAGCAGCTCAGCCCGGACTGTGTGCCAGGAGCTGCCTCTCTCCAGGTCTCCATCCTCCCCTCCATCCTTTATCCTTTCCCTGCGCTCCGCCGGCTGCGGCGGCTTTGTCTGAGCCGCGAGCCCCTGGCTGTCCCTCCCTTCTCCTCATCCTCTCCCCCCTCCCAGTGCTCCCACCCGCCGGGAGGGAGGCAGCGGCTCCGCAACTCTCCAGTGGAAATCACTGACTCCTCAGTATTTACTCCATGATGGACAACACGGCTTGGGGGTTTTAAAAAATGATGTCACAGGTTTGCTCCGACAGATCCAAGTGATTTGTGGCTGGCTCAGAATTAATTCATCAAGAGAGAGGTGAGGAAGGGCTTGCTGCCTACCACAGCATTCCTGGGAGCTGTCGGGGTATTGGCAGAAGGAATGAAACCACAGCAGCTCCTTCCCCAGAGCTCCTGCATTTAATTTTTAAAATTATTTACTCCATTCAGCCTTGTATGCACCTGTAAATACATTTCTGCTTTCAAAAGGGAAACCTACAGTGATACCAAGTGCAGGTTTTCTGTTAACAAAACCCTTTCAAGTCATGACAAAATGAAGAGAGGGAAGTATTTGGAGGGAGGGAATGGAGGAGTTTTCTTCAAAAACAGAACAGACACCTAAAACATTCCAGGCTGAAAACGAAGATGCCCCAAGTACACCTGATATTTGTGTGTTACAAGGATGATACAAGAACAGAAGAATCACAGTACTTGTGCCCCCTGGCAAGATCCTGATCACAACTTCTGGCTGAAACAAACTCCTATTTCTCAGCTCCATCCTTCCCCCTATGCTCCACATTCTGGAATCCTGCCTTTGCTCTGCAGGAGCCCTGGCTCTGCCTCTCTCCTCCATGTCAGGCCTTTCCCTGCTGCTATTGATCCATCACAGCCTGAACCGGTGTGGGAAGGGCTGTCAGAGCAGGGAGCAAACCCACACAGCCTCAACTCCTCTGCAAAGCCATCTGATCCTGGAATGCAGAGCCTGAATCAGGCTGAACTCCCACTGGGAACAGTGGGTTCCTCCTCACCTAAGCAAAAACCTGAGTGACAAATGGAGATGATGTGAGCTCTGTCACAGCCCGTGTGAGCTGTGTGTGCAGATCTGTATTAGCATCTCATCAGGAGGAGCTGCTGCCCATCCAGAGTCAGGGCTGCTCTGCTGCAGCAGGCTGGAGGTGAAGGATTTAAAAGGACAGAATCCCCTGTGGTGGCAGCTCTCCAGCAAGCCTGAGTTCTGCTTTTGCTCACACCTCAAAGGCAGAGAAGGGAATTCACATTTTGAGGGTTGTCCAAGAGCCTTTTTCAGGTGCATTTAGAAATGCCCAGTCCCTGAGGCACCTGGCACATCAGCCACATGCAAAGGGCATGGCCACCATGGCACCCACACTGGCACCACCCAGCCCTGCCCAGCACAGCTGCTGCCCTCAGGCAAAGAGCTGGGAGGAAAATCCTGCAGCTGCATTCTGTAAAATTAATTGAATCTTCCCAAGGAGTGTAGAATTAAAATTGCTGGCAGCAGCCTTGAGCATCATGTGGGAACCCAGGTCTGCTCCTCCTGTGCCAGAGCATTCCTCTCCCTCCCAGAGCCAAACAGGTTAAAGACATCCACACACAGGAGCCAGCACCTTGTTGGTGTGCAGAGCACAGCCAGGACAGACAGACACAGGCTGGGTACCCTACCTGAGATCCTGTGCTGCTCCTGGGAAAAGTCAATGCCTTCGCCGATGGAACTCATGATCTTTTCAATCTGGAAATAAAGAAAAAAGCATGTGTTACATTATTAATAAAGCTTCAGGGAAAGGTAAAAGCAGCTCAGGATTTCACCTCCCACGTGACAGCTGAAGAAATGCAGGAAAGGATGTTAAGGTATCTCTGAAGCAGAAGAGGCTCCCTGGACACCCTGCCTGGGCAGTCTTTGTTGGGATGGATGGACCACAAGGGATATGGAGAGGTTGAGGCTCTGCAGAGCCTTCCCTTCCACAACCTGCCAGTGCCTGGCAATAAAAAGCTTCAACAAAAGCATCCCCCAGCAGAGCCTGGGGGTGAGAGGGAGCCCCAAACTCCTCCCTCACCCTGCAGGAGCACACAGCCCCCTACACCAGCAGTGAAACTGCAGCAATGCTCTCACCCCCTCCTTCCCAGCAAGCTGACTGGGAGCTCAGCTTCCCCACACTCTGGTTTGTTGGGCATTTTTGTTTTGGCTTGATTTATTTTTTAAACCATCATATTTCCCAATGCCATGCATGGAGCAGGTGCTTCCAAAGGGTTTGATAACAGACTGTGTGGGATAACAGCATGACGGGGCAAATGCCTGCAGGACCCAGGAGAGGGAGCAGGAGACAGCTCCATCAGCTCCAGACAAACCTCAGGCAGTGAGGAAGAAAAGGTTCAAACTCTGCTGGAGTGGGTCTGAGTCCTCTTAAGAGCTGCATTTGCCACACATACAAAAGAATAAATTAATTGCAATTCCCAGTGAACTTTCAGGAGACTTCCCTAAATGAGAAGAGAAACTTTTCAAGCAATTTTTGAGCAGAATTTGTAAATTGAGGCTTCCAATGCAGTGGTGCAGAGGGAGAACTGACAATTCCCAGGTTAGTTTGTAAGAGGAAAGACAAACTGCAGCTCAGCTGGTCAGTTCAGACCCTTCAATACTCAGCACTGAACTCCACTGTTGCCCAAAGAGAAACACACTTGAGAAGTTCAGGGCTGGTTGCCTACCCCCAGCCTTCAGTCTATAACTGAGCAGAAAATTTAAAAAAAAAAAAAAAAAAGCCTCCAGTATGATTCCCAAAAGGAAATCTCCCAAGCAAACACCCCTGTGAGGCACTTCTGAGTGGCTGCTGCTGAATGCAAAGTGACTGGCCACAGAGTGGGGGAATGAACCTCAACTCTTACTCAACTTTTTTTCTCCTGGTCATTTAAGGACATTCTTGGGGAAGGAGTCCAAGTTGCCCTGGATTTCACCCCTGGCTGCCTCTGCCCTGCCTGGCTCCCAGAGTGATGCTGTGTTTGGTGCAGCTGCACGACTCCCCACTGCTGTGAGCAGCTCCTGGGGATGCTGCAAGGGGCTGGACCTGCCTGCCATGCACCCTCAGGGGCAGCTTGGAGCTGAGCCCCACCAGAGAGGGGTTCTGGTGAAACAATGAGAGCTCTTGCAAGGCTCCTGCCAAGGCAGATCTCCAGAAGCCTCTCCTCCTGCAGGGAGCAGCAGGCACTGCACTGGCAGGGTTAAATCTCACCAGGGCCCAGGCTGTGCTGTGAGCTGTGACAGCTTTTAAGGATGCAGGTCCTCTGCTCCTGGAAAACCATGAGGATGAGCAGCTCTGTTGGGCTTGAAATACAATTAACACCCATTTACTGAGAGATTTGAAAATCAGCTTGGGAAAACATCAGAAGCTCCAGAAGTTTAAGGACATTAAACTTTGCAGATTGGTGCCCATCAGTTCCAGGACAAGGTAAATCTCTGAGCTGGAGCTGCTCTTGGAGCTTGTCTGGGAATCTCTAGCTGGATTCAGATTGCAAATTAACTCTGAGGCCAAGTTCCTTTGTTTCCATCGTGCTGCTCTCTCCTGATCTGAGAGAGACTTGATGCTGTCCAGGCTCAGCCCCCAGCACTGCCAGCTCTGCAGTCCCAACCCTGCCTTGAGGACTTGCAGGTGCCTCTGGAGCACTGAAACACCCACGACCTTTCCTCAAAAGCAGGGAATTGCCTTGTGCTATATAAAACTGAATGGAAATGAAACAATCACGTGGCAGAGGATTTACCTTTCCCAGCCCTCCTTTGCCAAGTGCTGGTCACAGTCCCAGCTGTTACCATTACTGCAGAGGGAAATCCTGCCCTGCCCTCGGCTCTCCACCAGAAGCAAACACCTCAAACAGACTCACACACCACTTCAAACACGGGTTTATGGCTGACCAGCCTGATTTAACTGTTAGGAGGCTGCAAAGAGAAGCATGAGGGGAAGGACGAACCTAGAGAGGGAACCAAAGCTTTAGAGCATCCCCATCCTCTGCAGCCTCTCCTCAGCTGCACAAGGGGCTGAAGAGAAGATACCTTGAAAACAGCCTAGACTACAGTTTTTTAGGCTGTCCTTTCCCACTGGTTAATTATTAAAATACAAAAATACCATGTTTAAATATAGCACTGCAGCTCAGACTTAGTTGTAGCCTGAACACACAGTTCTGATTTGTTTTGGCTTAACCTGTATTTTTCCACTGAAGCACCAAGTGCCCACCTCTGGTTGTGCTGTGGGGTTGCTTTGGGGTGGGGATTTTATGGTTTATTTGTTTTACAGCCACAGAAATAAAACCATAAAATACTTCCACCCTCTAAATTAATAGAACCATATCTGTTATCTCTGATGCAGAGGGGCAGTGGCTCCACGTGGGACAGACAGGGAGCCCTCAAACCCCAGCAGGGAAGGAGAAACTCCTGCACAGCTGAAGCACTCTGGGAGAAGGAAAGGCTGCAAGGAGAGCAGAGTGTCCCTCATTAACCCCACAGCAGGAATGTGCCTGGAAGGAGCTGTGGAGCAGTTACCAGGACTGGAGCTCTTGGATTTAGCTTCACATTTGCCTACATTTGGTGAGAGACACAAATGTCCCAAAAAAAGGAGCTGGGTGTGGCTGAGAGTCCAGCCAGGGCCGGGGCGAGCTCTTCCAGGCAGGCAGGGAACATAGCAACTGGCCAGTGCCTCCAAAACAGAGCCTGACTCAAAACAAACCACCCTGAGCACAGTTCTGCTAACAGAGGAAGGGACATTTGTTTGCAGAAGGCCAGCGAGGCCAAGCCAGCCTCGTGGCAGGCTGGGGTCTGTCCTGCTGCAGGACAGGAGGAGAATCCTGCCCAGTGACTGCCCACCTCACAGTGCCCATGGCAGCAGCAGCCATGGCTCCTTACATGGGCAGGATGCCTCCTCCTCTCTGATGGCAGCCTGCAGGAGCAGCAGGGACACAGGGGTGTGCAGAGGGCAGTGACCCCTGTCCCCAAGGGCACACAGTGCCCTGCAGAGGCTCTGCTCCCCACTGCCCTGATGGATGCCAAGCCATGGTGTTCATTCTGATCTCTCCAGCTCTTCTTCCTCAGCCACTGCTGAAGTTTGAAGCCAATGAATCCATTGAGACTGAGGGCCATTAAAGCAGCCCCAGTGCTTTTGTCCCAGAATAAAGAGCTTCACACAACACAGGGCAGGAGCCCCATTTGGGCAGCACCAGACTGACCATCACTCTGTCAGGGTGACACTCACCCAGTTTTGGAGGCACCTTGATGCTCCTGGAGCTTTCTGAAAGGGGCTTTATAAAACCTCACCTTACACTCAGCAGCAATGCAAATGCAGAAGTTTGTTCTCAGTCTCTGCACGCAGCATCAGAGACTGCCAAGGACACAGCAAGGTCACCCTGACACAACTAAAATCACAGAATCCTCAAACACTCTGGGTTGGAAGGGACCTTAAAGCTCATCCAGACCCACTCACTGCCATGGGCAGGGACACCTTCCCCTATCCCAGGGTGCTCCAAGCCCTGTCCAGCCTGGCCTTGGGCACCTCCAGGGACGGGGCAGCCACAGCTGCTCTGGGCACCCTGTGCCAGGGCCTCTCTACCTTGTGAGGGTCAATGACTTCTCTGTGGCCCCCTCCCAAACTCTCAGCTTAAAAATCAGCAGTGAATCCTGAGCACCAGAAGAGGACCTGCAGTGCACCTGCACAGGCCTCAGACTCTGGGCAGAGAAGTTACTCAAATAAAGGTCTGTAATTAAATAAAACCACACAGAACCAAGCACACACTATCTGCCATATGGAGGGCATTAGTGCACTATAATGACACCCTGCAGCAGGAGTATAATTAAGAATATAGCAGGATTCCCATTATAAATCCTTATTACTGAGGGTTCATAACCTACTGTACAAACCTGCCTGGGGCTCAGGCTCAGCACACAAGAGCAGCTCCAGCAGCTGATTTCAGTCTCAAAAGCTACTTACAAAGTTGGGTAGAAAGGTTATCAGTCTTTTAAATTTCTGCAATTCCAGGAGAGTGTCAGGAGTTAAGACTTCATTATTTCCAAGCTTTAACAGCTGGGGGATGGGGCAGATTTGGTTTCAAATTATAATAAAAAAGGAACGCCCAAACAAGCTGCTTCTACAGTTTCAAACCCCTCTGAGCACAGCAAACCCCCAGTGATATGTGAGCAGCCCCATCAGAGCCCAGCAGGTCAGCTCTAAACTCCAGGGGAGAGCTATGGGCACGTGAGGTTGGCAGAGGATGCTGTGGCAGCACAGAATCACTGACATTTCCATTCTGTACCAACAGCACAGCAAACCTCACGTGACTGATTGATATTTCACCCCTGAAGGAGGACAGGAGGCTGCTCAGACTCAGCTGGGATATACCCTGGAGCAGAAGAATTGCAGCATCCACCAGCATGTCTGAAAGGGATGGAGCAAGAGTGGGATCTGGGATGATACCTGCTGACTCCTTAATACAGGTACAGATCTGCAAAATTTGGATTTGGGCCATGAATCTCATTTCTAGGTTGGTGACAGCCCATAAACCACTTCTGGTTCGGTTTATGATGCTTCAGCTTCTGTTCTCCCATTGCCATCCCATGGAGCACATGGCTCATATTTCACTGCTCAATATATTCCATGTCTCCAAAAGACACCAGCCTGTATGAACTCAGCATAACAAACACCAGAGGCCTGGAAAACATAATGCTCCATTTATTTATTCAAAGCTAAACTGCACCAGGCAGTTGTTCACGGCACATTTGAGCACTGGTACCCAGAGCTGCTGTGCTCCATCCTCCCCCAGCAGCCTTCCACAGCACAGAGACTTGCTGAATTTATTTCAAATCATCCTGCAACTGCTCACCAGTGATAAAGGCAAACACATTTTCTGGCTTAATATGGTCTCTGAGAAATTCATTTGGATGGGGACCAGGGCCTGTTGCTTCACGCCACTCTCCAGCCTCTGTTTTTGTACAAATCCCAAAGTTACAAATCCAAACACGTACCAAAAGGAACTCATGGTATAAACTTGAATTTCACAACAGTGTCTGATGGATCTGCAGTATCACAGCCCTCCAAATATCAATGTTGTTTTGACAAACAGTAAAACCCAACACTGACATGATAAAGAGAATGGCCAAACGTAGCAACAGAGCTGCCCACAGCAGAGGAGATTTTTACAGTACTGTTTCCTGCAAATACCTATCATTTTGCTTCCAAATGCTACCTGTTTTAACTGCAGTCTTATATATAAACTTTTAGATTTTCAAAACAGATCACTGGTTTCACTGGCCTCTGGTTTAAGTGGCAAAATGACCTCTCCTTCTAGGTACTGATCTTTGATAGCTTATTGAACTGGACAAAGGCTACTCTGAGTCACAATAAAAAAGGCAAACCCCCCAGAAAGGCTTGAATCAATTCAGTGTCTTTCCATATTCCTGCCTCCTTACACAAACCCCAAAGCAATAAGGCTCTCAAGCAAGGCTGGCTCTGGCCTGTGGGACAGAGCAGTGAAGCTGCTCCAGGATGGAGAGAGAGATTTAAAGACATTTTTTAAAATAAAAGCTTCAGAAGTGCTGGAAGATGGGACATAAAGCGGAAGAGAACATAATGAAGGACTGGATTTAGTAAGGACACTGTGGCCAGACATTTCTGTTCCTGAAAAACAAAAATGTCCCCAAAATGCCAGTGATCACAAGGCTGTTACATAACCTACACATCCCATCATTCTCACAAGAATCAAAAGCTCCTGATTCACAAATATTGAGTTCACACACTTGAGAAGCTCCCAGAAACTCACACAGAGGTGGATGGAGCTGCTGCACTGGCAAATATCACAACCCCTGTTGTGTCCAACCCTGGCTGCTGGAACAAAGCATGCCTGGTCTTTACATTGGCCTTTCAGCACACAGGTTTTCCTGTCAAACCAGTAAATTGTCTTACACTGGCTTGGATTGGCTCAGTTCCACACTGGCTCAGGATTCCAACAGGCTGGGACTTTGCAGCACATTTAAAAATGGTGGAAACACAAAAGCTTTCACTTCAAAAAGTTCATCAGGCTGGAGGAAATCTCACCACTGGGGGCAAAGAGAAGAGATTGGACACGAGGGATGATGTAAGAATTCCTGACCTTAGCACAGGAAAACCAGGAGGAAACATTGGGATCTGGAGACAATGGAATAATCAGCCCAATAATTAAGCTGATTAAGAGCCTGCTGGCCATGCTTGTTTAGCAGAATCAAAACCAAAAATACTGACCCCACTGCTGCTTCTGCCCTAGACAAAAGTGAATTACAGCTATTTCAAGCAAAGGGGGAACTGGAATGTGAGCTGAGGGCAGGGGACACCCAGGGACAATTGAAGTCATCGTGCCTGGTCCCACCAGCCAAAGCCAGGGCAAGCTGAGATTTGAACACCTGAACCAAGAGAATAAATGGAACATTTTGGGAGGCAGAGCTTTTATACACCATGCAATTTCACCAGGCACAAAAGCAGCAGCTCTTCCTGAGTAACAAGGGGAATATTTGCATTTTCTTTCAAGGGTGCTGGCTGGCAGCTCTGAATTTCAACTCCTGGGTGTTTAAAGGCAGTGGCAGGTTTTGCATCAAAAGCTTTCCACAAAGTTTGACATTTCAATGCAAATGTTGTTAATCCTCCACAGTGAGCCTGTAATTAAGACACTGATTCCACAGGGTGCTGCAGCACCCAACAGTCCAGACAAGGCATAAAGGCACCCACAATCTCCATCAAACTCCTTCCCAGCTCCAAGCCTGAGGTGGAAGCACCACAGCTGTGCCATCTGCTCCTGGCATCCATCCTTAGGAGACATCAACAGCCCCAAAATGGGTCAGGAATTGGTGAAATACTTCATCCATGGTTACTGCAGATGCAAAGCATTCCTTTCACAGGAGACATGGAGCACCACTGCAGTTAGTCATCAGAGATGAATGTCCAGTGCCATAATTAGCTACAGAATACTCATTAGTTCTTCAACTAATTCACTTGGGAGGGAAAAAAAAAACCTGGTGGACTGTGCACCTTCTTTTTTCTAAAAAAATCTAAAGTGATGTGCATGTTTTATTCAGTTCCCTAAATTTTTTTTGAAGGATGTTTAATCTTTTCCTAGGAGCACTTAGGTTAGAACACAGAACTGCAACCTCATTTTGTGAGATGGGTACCAGAACCTCCAAAATTGAAATTCAGCATTGGAACAGATGACTTGACAGCAGGCAGCTGGAAGTGGAGGATGTCAGGGGATTTTAAGGGATGTCAGGAGCCAGGTCTGAGGGTAATTCCCAGCAGCCTTCCTTGTTCTTTGCCCTGATCATTTAACAGATCGTTTTTCTTACCAGCACCTAAGAGGGAGAAGAGCAGCCCCAGGCCTTGACTGCAGAATCCCTGCTCAGAGCCTGGGGCATGAACCAGGCTGAAGGGCAGGTCTGGAGCTGCTCTGGAGAGCAGGAGGGCAGAGCAGAAGCAGGTTAACCTGCCCTGGAAAGGGGGCTGGGGGCCAGAGCCCCCTCCCTCCCTCAGAGATGCAAATCCAGGTTGTTCTGTACCAAACCCCTGAGAGCTGCTGCTGCCCCACTCATCCCTGTCTGCTCAATACTCACCAGCCAATGATGAAAACCAAATCCATCCCTTCAGCCCACAGACAGGTTTGGAAGGATTCAAACATTTATGCTGACCAAGAGTTGCATCCCCTCACATGCCCCTTGCCCTCACCAGAGCAGGACTGAGCATTTTCACTCCTCACCCCCCTGGGCAGTGCCTGGATGTTGGATGTGAATTTTTCTGCCCTGCTCACACAGAGATCCCACCTGGCAGCAGCTGCAGGGGTCAGGAGCAGATGGGACATGGGCTGAACGGGCTCCTGGGCAGCACAGAGCACAAAGCAACACTCTGGGCCAGCTCCTTGGCACAGGGGAGCTGCAACTGGGAACAGGGATGAGCTTTGCCAAGTGAATAACTCCTTCCCCATCCCACCCTCCTGGCAAAGCCAGCAGCACCTTCCACTTCCAACAAAGGGCATTGGCAGCGCTCGGCCAGGGCAAGGACGTGACCCTCTGCTCACAAGCAGCAGATTTTCTGTCCCCAGTCAGACTCCAGAGCCCAGAGCAGGGTCAGCTCAGGCTCTGCTGCAGATCTCATCTGTCCAGGGACAGCACAGAGCCCTCCCAGGCCCCTGTGCCCTGCACAGACACAGCTACAGCTGGCCAGGCCAGCAGGCAGAGTGCTCAGCTGGGAGAGCTGCACAGGGATCACTTCCCTCCTCAGTCACCTGCATAAAGGCCATTAAAATTAACAGAATAATACAAATCTGCCATTGTTTCCCCCCAGCACAGAGGGAAAGCCAAACCATTGCTAACAGGGATGGCTCAACAAGGTTTATTTATCCCTGGTAAATGCAGAGGCTGCAAGGTGCATCCAGCTCTGAGCAGCTGCATTATCCCATCCAGGGAACTAATCTGACACACAACCACAGAATTACATTTATGTTTAAATCTCACTGATGCCACCATGACCAGCAAGACTTTAAAAAAAAATGAGATTTGCCCCACTGCAGACAGATGTGAATTTTTCGCATTCTTTCTGTGATTTCCTCACCTAAACATGAGAGGAAGGAAAAGCAGATTCCTCTCCTGGGGCTTGTCCGGCTGCCTCAGGGGAAATGAGGGATTTGTTTACAGGCAGGAGGAAGCAGCTCTGAGGGTTCATCTGAGCAGAGGAAGCAGAGGCAGTGCAGGCAGCTCAGCACTTGACCTCTGCTACCAATGCACTCGTGCCAAAGGCTTCTGCCCTTTCAGTGTCTGCTGCAAACAGCTCAAATAAAAGCACAGGGAATTATCCAGCCCTTCCAAAGAACCTTCTGCTGCAGAGCCTTTCCCTAAGCCATGGTACAACTGACCTGGGCAATTAACAGCAAAGCCTCTCCAGCCCAAGCAGCTGCAGAGGAAAATATCTATTTGGCAACCCTGAGACCCAGCAGGGAGTGAGGGGGAGGGAGAGAACAGACCGAGGGATGGGTTCTCACGTTGCTTTTAGCATCTCTAAATACCTCCCTCTTCCCCAGATGATAATTTTCTCTCTGAGTTAGGGCTGGAGAGGCAGCTGAGCATCAGCCAGTGCAGGGGCACAACCCTCCCCCGGGCTTCCACGCCCGGCACACGCGGCTCCACACCCCCAGCACCACGCCAGGCTTCCAGTTCCTTTCCAGAGTACAAAGAGTGGTTCATCCGAGCTTATCTCTCCTGCAGCCCCACTTCCCCCAGCACAGAATCATCCCCAAAGAATGTTTCAGTAATGCTGCGGTGCTGAATTTCAGAGGGACACTTAATCTTGCCCCAGTGGCTCTCCAGGGCCAACTTTCTGAGCATGAAATATTTAACTGTCCGTGGGCGTCCGATATGATAATAAAGAGAGTGCTAACCAGCCGCTGAAATGAGCGTGTGAGGAGGAGAGCAGGAGCTATCAAATACACCAACCAGCCTAATTGCTGCCTGCCTTCCATCCCCATGAACCCCTGGGCACTGCTCACACTCCCCAGCAGCACAGACCCAGCAACACAACACTTCCAAGACACTGGGACAATCAACAGGGAAGAAGTGGAAGGAGGAAAGCAGGATTGATTCACAGGTTGGTGAAGGGCATTGTTATCAAGTCTTTCTCATTTTGGGGATGTGAAAACCTATCTGGCTTGCCTAAAAGAAACCAAGCCCTGTGTCACGGTTTGAAACTGGCCTAATGCCAGTGCCCCCATGAAAATATATGCTCCCTGGGCATATGTCTTGGAGGTTCCTTCAAGGGGATTGAAAATATTGTCATTATCATCATATATGGTGAAGAGGAACAAGAATACAAAGCTTTGCTCGACACTGGCGCACAGCGCACATTAATCCCAAAAAATCTCACTTCCTTTTTTCAAACCAGGACACTGTGTATTTGAGCAAAAAACTTAGAAACTGCTTGCAATTCTGCTACTCCCCCACTCCAATGAACTTTATCTTTTGGCATTTAACACCTTGCAGACTCCCAGGTGAGCGTGTGCCTGTTGCTGCATTGTGAGAGTTCACGGAACCCACCCAGGACCCCCGAGGGCAGCGCGGCAGAGGGGAGCTCCTGCTGCACACTCCTTCCTGGCACAGAGGCTCTTTAGCAAGCTCAGCCTTACCTCATCCCACTCGGAAGCAAAGGATGGGGACTTCTCCAGCCGCTTCTTGCCGGTGCTGCAGTTGGAGAGCGATTCGCTCCGGCTCCCCATGGCATCGTCCTCGCTCGGGGAGCAGGTCAGCAGGTCAGAGTCCGACTTGGACAAGCTGCGGCTGAGCTTGAGCTCGGCTTTGGGTTTGCTGCCCGGGTGGGCTCTGCCCACAGCTCTGTCCCCCTCTGGCTCAGCACACGCGTGGGGCGTGCCCAGGGCGGCGGGATCCGCCCGGCTGACGTGCTGCACCGTGGCGTACACCGCGCTCTGCGTGGGCTCCGGGGAGCTGCTCCGGGCCGGTCCTGACGACGTTAGCTCAGCATCCTCCAGCTGCATAGCAGCAGGGTGGCTCGTGCCTTCGGCGTCCCCCTTCTCCGAGGAGGAAGCGAGCCTGAAAGGGTCCTCGCTTATTTCACAGATTGGAGAAGAGCCGTGGAGCAACCCTGAGAACTGCTCTGGCACCTGGATGTCCTGGCTGTCGGCAGAGTCCTGGCTGCGGCCGCCGCTGCTCCTCCTGTGGTCTTCAAGGGGATGAAAGCAGAGAGGAGGGGGAAATTAAAAACGTGGAAGAAGCAGCAAAATTCCAGCTCTCTCCCTCAGCAAGGGAGGGAGAGATCTAAAGAGAGAACAGTTCCGTATTGTTCCGCGTGCTCAACTTGTACCCAAAGTCATGGCATTTATGAAATTCCAAACACTGGCCCGATTTACGCAATCTGGCAGCTCTCCGTGTTTTTTATTCCTGTTAACACTAACTATCAGGCCTTGCTATATAAGGCCAAGAGAAGTGCTAACTATATCCTGCAGAGAGAGCAAGTGAGGTGGGAGCAGCAGAGACGGAGGCTCCTGGAACATCTGATCCCTTTCCATAAAGGCCAGAGCGTTATTTAGAGCCGCTCACCCGGCTCTTGGCACGGGCTGCAGGGTGGGAAAACGCCTGGACTGCAACCGACCTGAGAGTTCCAAAATCCGCTCCCAAAAAAACCCACTGCTTCCCTCCCTAGTGGCTTCCGAGTTTAACCTCTCCTCCCTGCTCAGGGGAGAGAAATAAACAGTTTATGCAAGGGAAAAAAAAGCTTGAGCAAAAAGTCTCTTTTGCAATGAACTGAGCACAGAGCGGCCAGAGCTGGTGGAGCACTGGCTGCCCCAGAAATGTGACACTGGTTCCCAGCTACTCCTGCCCCAGCAACCTTAATATCAGGTACCAGGGTCCTGCATAAACCATGAAGAATTGACTGATCCCAAGTGCTGGGTGCACACACACACAAACATGCACTCACCTTTGTCACAGCTGAACGAGCATTTCAACTGCAGAAGCAAAAAACTTTGTCAAGCCAACAATCTAACTTTGGTTTCCTAGGATTCCTTCACCCTCTCAGCATTGCTTGTGAATTTTAACTGCTTCCATTTAGTGCTGAAGAAACTCTCCAGACTGAGAACTAGAAATTGATGCTGCAAGGGAACAATACAGCGAAACGCTCGGATAATGAGGCTCTGAAGTGCAGGGAGGATGTTTGGATCTGAAGAGGAAATCACTTGCTCTGCAGAACCCTCCTTTCCTGAGCAAAACAGTTCTACTCCAACTAAAAGTAACCTGTTAGCAGCACAGAGAGCCCAACTCAGCTCCCAACTTTCCTTTCTCTTTTCCTTTCTCCTTTCCAGCACCAAGCCTGACCAGGGCATTTTCAAACACCAATACCCATTGGGCTTTGTGGTCTGTCCTCACACCAGAACTGGGCAGGGAAGAGCTGAATCAGTCATTTGCCTTTGTGTGGGGGTCCCAGGTACCCCGTGCCTGGTGAGGATGGTGAGTCCCTCCCACAGGCACAGCCCTCACTGGGATCAAGTGATGTGAGGGATTATCTCATCCTGGATCCTATGAGTTAGAGATTCCAGGACAGTGAAGTAGTTGTTGACTCTCTTGCACAGGCACATAAACCACCAGTTCTGTGACTGGAGCTGCCAAGGGGGAGGCAGGTCCCAGTGCTGCCTGAGAGGCACCAGCAGCAGCACCCCACATTACAAGGCCAGACTAAACCCAGCTACTTTGCATAAAGCTCTGAAGCTCCAGTGCTGGAGAGAAACCTCAGAGGACAAACCTCAGAGCAGATCAGATGTGCTGCATTCACAGGACAGACTGGTACTAATGCAAAGCCACAGAGAGGTGAGCAAGACAGCAGTGATGGGACAGTCAATAAACCCGTGGGGAAAGAAAAACTTTTGTAGTTTTTCTTCCCAACCTCTTCCCTTCCTTGGAAACCATTTCTTCCATGCCCAGCTGAACCTTTAGTGACATTTCTGCTGCAGGCAGAGAGGCAGCTGGCCAAAGTTTGTGCCACGTGCTGCAACACTTGAGTCCAGCCAGAACAAAGTGCTCCAAATCCAGCTCCAGCACCTCACAAAAGGGCTCCTGTTGGACAGGAATCCCAGCCACCCACTCATCTGTGAGCTAAGAGGACTCTGAAACACAGGGCAGCTGCCAGGGAAGGAAGGGATGGAGCGAGGGCAACAGCACTGGCTCAGAAATTGTGAGAAACATCTTGAAGGAGATATTTCAGAGCCTGCCCTGAAAGCTGCAGACACAACTAATGTATAAAGTCTTCTCAGTCTTTTTGTCTCTGAGGTGCATGGAGCAGGAACATGCAGGGCTCTCCAGGCCTCTCCCTTTAGGAGATCTGAAAGAATCCTCCTCCTCCAGTTTCATGTGAGTTACACTCAGGAAGGGTCCCTAGCACAGGGACTCCTGCCCAGCTCCCTTTATGGATTTCTCTCCCTTCACAGATTTTACCCCCCAGCACAGATCATTTGACAGATTCTCCCTTTTTCAGCCTCAGCTTGATGCAGGTCTCACCCACAGGAGAGCTGCTCCCAACCCTTCCTGGGATCAGGAGCCCTTCCTGGGTACAGGCTGTTCACATCCCACGGAGAATTCCAGCAAGAGCTTCCCTGCCAGCAGCCTGAGCTCTCCAGATACGAAGCACTTCCCTAAACACTCCATGCTAAGCTGTAACCACCCTGCCTCCACTGGATTTCTTTCCCTCTATATCAACAGCAGGATTTGTCTCACAACCCTGGATTAGGAGAGTGAAGCTGTTCCTGCAGCTGCTGCCTGCTCAAGCTCCCCAACCTTAAAATTAGTGAGGGCACACAGCAGCCTCTGATCTCACATGGAAAAGGCTGCCCACGTTACATCATGCCAGAATTTGTCAAGTGAGGAGCAGGCAAATTTCCCTCCTGTGAAACTGAAGGCCAGAGGAAGAAACTGGCTTTGAGAGGTGCAAAAATATCATTTACCTACAACAGGACTGAAACACAGGCCCGTTCCACAGCCTCGTGTGGAGCCCAGCTGAGGATGGCACACTCCTGTGTTAACCTCACCAAGCTCAGCCATTCCAGCAGAGTTTATCCACCTGAATTTGTGCTGTTTTGTACTCCCCTCTTCAGAAAGGGCAATGAGACACTGCCCTGCTTAGAGAGATCATTAATGTGATTCTGCACAACACCATGAGAGCAGAAACAAAGGCCTGGACCTGGGATATGGGACAGAAGTCTATCCTCTGTCCAAGGTAACACCATGTAGGCTGTGGGCTGTCCCCAAATCTTTTCCTGCCTTAACCAAGTGTCCCCACAGAACCCCACAGCAATATCCACCCTGCTACTTCAGCAGCCATTCTGGCTCTCAGAAAAGAGTTTCTTTCAATCTCTCTGCAGTGTGTTCTGACTTTATTGCTGGATCATTCCAGCTCTCTGGGTAGCAGCACAGTCACACTGTGCTGGCTGAACCAGCACAACCACATAGAAAATCTCTTACAGCAGGAAGGGCAAAGTGGGGACTTCAAGCTGGACCTCCTATGGAAGCAGCACAGAACAACCCCAACAAGTATCAGTTTGTGATAACAGCCAGAAGGCACCAAGTCAGTCCTACCTGCAGCTGGTCACTGCTGACAACACCTGGGTGTGACTCCTGAGAAGCCAAACAGCTCAAAACTCAAATCTTTTCACCCTCCATTCGGTCTCTCTGGAGGCAGCAGGAGCTCAGAAGCCTCCTCCTGGTCACTCCACACACATTCCTCCCCTTTTGCTTTAATTTCACACCCTGTTAGAGGGCCTGAGTGCCCTGACTTCAGGCATGTGACTGCACACCAAAGTGGATGGGAGAGCATTTGGCTCAAACCACTTCTGACACTCTGCCCAAAACATGAGGCCAACCTCTGCCAGTGCTCCAGCATGTGACAGCGAGCTGCTCTAACACACACAAAGGCCACCAAAGCCAGTGGATAATGCCACATTCATCTGCTGGCTGGACACAGGACAACTGGCAGCCAGAGGAACAAAGGCAGCTATCAGAGATGAAAGGCACCATTAAACCCACAGGCCTGAAATTCAGCCTTCCTGCTGCCCTGAAAGGCCCTTTCAACAGCCACAGGAACCCAAGCCCTCCTCTCCTGACCAAAGGCTGCTCCAGAACTCATGCAGAAGCCAGACCCTCACTCTGAGAGCCAAGGAGCAGTTCAAAGCCATGCTCCAGCCTGTTCTGTGCCTTGGGATTGAGCTGCTGCTGCCTTTGATGCTCCAGGACTCTTCTGACCCAGAGGTGGGAAAATTCTCCAACACCCCAAGTAAGGTTTTGGTCTCTCCCTCAACTCTTGCTTAATTCTGCCACTCCTTAAATTTATCTTCTCTCCCCATCATCAGCCACAGAGCTGACTGCATTTAAAGAATGGGAAAGACAGGGAAGATGAGGAAAAACTCAACTGCATCCCTGGATTTCTCCCACTGTAACAGCGGGAAGGGCTCCAGGCTTGTTACCAACACTTTCCATGGAGTGCAAACCATGAAGTCACAGCTTTGATCTTTCCAACTGTGCATCAAAAGATGGGACTCTGCTCTGGATCCATAAAAGGACCCATAAAGATCTTCCTGCAACCTCTCCTGTCTTCAGGAGTTCAGGGGAAGAGATCAGCATAAGGAACAGGCAGCTGCCTTACTCTGAGGTTTTATTTTAAGCTGACACAGAATTAGGACATACCTCCACTCTCACCAATCAAGCCTGGGCAGTGCAGCCAGGGGAAGGAGTGGAGCAGTTGGAATAACCAGCAATAGCTGCCCACTGATGAAAGCCTGAAAGCCCTCAGTGGCTGTTGCCCAAGGACTGTTCCTGGCCCAGACTGAAAGCACCAACCTGAAAACCTCTCAAAACTTGCCTCTGGCAGTGAGGGGCTTTGGCAAGTGCTGGTGGGAACACAATGACCTCCTGTGCCACCCTGGAGCAGCCAGGAGAGCAGCAGGACCTGAGCAATGAGAGCTATCATGCTGCAGGTCTGACAAAGCACTCAGTGAGGCATCACCTCAAGTCCTTGTTAGCCCTGTCCATCCTCAGAGGCAGAGGGGCTCCAGTGTGAGAACCCAAACTAAATCCACCCAAATTCCTGCTCGGGACTTCTGAATAAAGCGGAAATCTTTTCCCTCTAAACAAATCTTTTGTTGTTATTGTTGAAGGAAAGCCAAAAAGCCAACAACAGCTAAACACAAGAGACAAGGTGTTCCCAGATGCTTTGTAAAGCTCAGAGGTCCTTCAGGGTGAGGAGAAACTGCCTCAATATCAACCTGTGTACTCCATGCTCTCAGCCAGTTCTAGTTCTTGCTCTACACATTTTTGTTTTCCTCCTGTTAGTTTCCATCTCAAATTAGCTCTAGCACAGAGCAGGATGTTGATTTTACAGCAGGACAGCAGAAACCTGCAGCGCCAGCTGGATGGAAACACGGCTCACTGGAACACTCGTGGTGCTCATCATCCCTGGCAGAGGCACAGCCTCCAGCCTCTCACCCTCTGCCTTTGCTTGGCCAGGCATGAGATTTGGGCATTTCTGAGCTCACAGAGCAGATCCTGGCAATCTCTGAACTGTCCTACAGCGGAGCTGCCCTTCCTCTGTGTACACTCTGTACAGGAACGCTCAGAGCTCTCCTTCACACAGAGATTACCAGGAAACACAACAATCACCCTCCAGCCCCCACCCTGCAGAGACTTTCATTGTTCCACTTGCCCTCTGCCCTCGTGTCTTCCTGAAGCACATGCAAGCAAACAGCTCTGCTTTTTGGATGGTCACTCACCTTTTGTTTTCCTGTCCACTGCAACCGGCTTTTTAGTTTCTGCTGTAAGCAGCAGCTCGTAGGGGTGTTCCTCTTCCTCAGCTCCACTTCCCCTGCTCTTCCCCCGGGCAGCAGAGGCCTGATGAAGAACAGCACAATGTGGTGCTCTGCAAAGCAATGCTTTGTCCCAGCATAAACCCCACAGCCTCTATGCCAGGGGTTAAGCAAAGAATTGGCAGAAGCAACACCTTCACTGTGGAGTGTGAGCCAAAATGTAATACTCCCCTTTGGGTTTTTTTAACCCCCTCAAAAAAACCCCACCCAAAGCCCTTTAATTTTCAGTATTTCTGGCTGCTGACAGCTTTCCAGCACTGACCAACTGAGCAAGGGCTGCAGACAGCCTGGAGGGAGAAAAGAGCTGAGGCCGTTATTCCTGTTCATCCCATCTCAGACTCGCTGTTGCCATTGGAATTTGCACAGTCATTCACTTTTTAGCTGCCAGCCCTATTAGGACAGGGCTAAAAAGAACAAAAGCCCAAATCCCTGCCACCCTCTCAGGCACCTCAGATCTGCATTTGTGACCTCAGGATGTATGGCATATTCCGAGCTAAAGAGTCCTCAGGCAGCACTGTATGAACTCAGTTTAACTTCAGGATGTGCAGCAGTGATTGTGCTCATTTAAATCCCCCAAAGCCTCTACTCAGAGCTGGTTTGTAACCCTGGCAGACTCTCCCTGAGCTGTTGTGGAAAGCCACCAGCCATGTGCAGGACTGAGGTTTTGGGGCAGGATCCAGACAAGTCGTGCTGCACTCACACGTGTTGGTCTGCACCGATGCCAAGGATGCACTGGCTACCCTCGTGTGCCATCCCAGTGCTGAAGGGGCTAAACTGGCCACAGGGCACCCTGCCAGCACAGTCAGCTGCCTTTCAGCACCATCTCCTGGCCAGACCCTGGCAGATTGATGCAACCCTGTCCCAGGAGCTCAACATGACCAGGAATGCACCCTAAGAGAGCTGGGGAGGGGCATGGAGTGAGAGAAAATTGTGAATGCCCTGGAAGTGTTCAAGGCCAGGCTGGATGGGGCTTGGAGCAACCTGGTGGAGTGGAAGGTGTCCCAGCCCATGACAAGGGCTTGGGACTGGAGGATCTTTAAGATCCCTTCCAGACCAAACCATGTGTGACTGTCCCCAACCACAGTGGGACAAACCCAAGGCAGAAAGCAAACAATCCCTACCTGCTGCCAGGACAGGGAACAGCAGATCTGAACAAAATGTGCCCCCAGGGAGGGCTCCTACTGCTCACACCCCTGGACCTGCCACTGCCTCACCAGCAGAGCACAGCTCCTGCTTCTCCCCAAAATGAGAGCACCAGAGCTGTTCCAAGGGCAAACTGGTGCCTGCCTGACTGCAACCCAGCCAGGAGTCTTGGAGAGGCACCCAAGAGTCAGCAGCACAGAGGATTCTGACATCCATGTGCTGCTCTGCACGAACCCACCTGGCTTTTAATGTGACTTTCCCAATGGGAGGAAATGGGCCATGTCTGGCATGGGAAATATTTATTTATTCTACCAGCTTTGAGCAAGAGCTGCCAGGCAGACCTGCTCCTTTCCAGGTGAAGGAGCTCATAATGAGCAAATGAGGGAAAAATTCTGACCAGATGGTGGCACAAAACCGTCAGACCAGAACAGCAGGTGAGAGGTTCTTGACAGTGATCTTGTAAAAATCCTGCCCAGCAGCAGCCTGTTAGCACAGCAGCAGCCTGGACCTTCAGCCAGGCCCTGTGCTCTCCTGACATTCCTGTGGATGATGATTCCTGTGCTGCCCTCTTTAAATGCAGCAAAGGCAGAAGCTCTCCAGCAGCACAGAGTTCCCAGCTTCTACTTTGAACTTTCACAGGCCTGGTGACACTTGATCTCCATCTCTCATCCTTCCAAGCTCTAAACAGTGTTCCAGGTTCAAATTCACTCAAAACAAAGACCATTGCTGGAGAGCCCTGCTTGCCCTGTGGGCTTTGTGACCAGGAGCAGCACCACCAAGTAAAGCTTTCTTCCAATTCAGCTTTTAGTTCTTCACCATGTTGCTTGCATATATAAATGTTCATTGCTAGCAAAGCTCAAAAATAAGATGCTGTGAATAATGAGGATGCTCATTAATCCACAGCAGAGGAGTTTGAAAGACTTTTTAAAGGGTAACTCATCTCTTCCTCTCCTCTCCCTCCCCAGAGCTGCAGACCAAGCTCGTGGAGCCAACGCGGCGCCTCGTCCTTGATCTGCACTTCCCTTCTGGAGACAAGCAGTAAACAACTGGAACTGAAGTTTAATTTGACAGTGCAGACTCTTACTCAGCTCCAAACCCAGAAGGTTTCTGCAGATAGTGAAAGGCACCACTCAAGCACCTCCACACAATCAGCTCCTTTGCCTGTTTGTACCAACGCTTTTCCGCGATGAAAGTGAAGTTTCTTGTTTACTCTCATCTGCTTTGAGTGATAGCCCCAGCTTGGCAAGGAATAAAAAGACTACTTTGGAAAACTGGAGTTTGGCCCAACCCCAGAATACTCAATGACTTTAAATCCTGGCTCCAATGGGAGAGCAGGGCTGGAGGGTGGCAGACTGGGATGCTGCAGGAGAATGTTTACAGCATTCCTGGAGCATGTGCACACCTGCCTGGCCCAGGGAGAGGTGAGAAAAGATGGGCAAGAGTCAGAAAAGCAGAGCAGGCCAGGAGGAACAAGCAAAGTAAAAGGATCAGCCCCAAACTCCTCATCAGTATGTCCAAAAGGTCATTTCCAGGCAGCCACATGCTGCCTGTAAGTTTTGTCACTGAAGTTGGTCACAAATCAAGGTCTCTCCAGCGAGTCACTCTGCCCTTTGCCAGCAAGATTCCCTTTAATGGATTGTGCTTCCAAAGCCATTAAAGGCAGGACAACACAGCAGGTGTTTGGTAATTAAACATGGCCAGAAAGCTCAGCAGGAATGCTCAGGGCACGTTTCCCTCTCCGTGTTGATTGTCATAAACAAGTTCTGCTTCCCAATTACTCCATGACCTGCTGCCAGAGCCAGGCACAGGACTGGTTACCACCCCCTGCATTTGATCAGTCCACAATGTCACATCCCAGTTTCCCTGCACACACACAGCTCAGATTTACTCCCTCTCTGCAGTCAGTTCTACCACAGCAGGCCATGTTCACCCGTGTCTCACGTGGATTTGACACTCTCCAGAAAACAGAGCTCATTTATGCCTTGCAGAACTCCAGCAGATCAGCACACCCAAAGAAAGCACCTGCAGAAGCAGAGCCTGCTCTGACAGCAGAGGTGGCACACGCTCCACGAGCTTCACACACAGCCCACTGCCTTTGGGAGAGCACAGAAATCCACAGGATTGGGATTTGCTTTGAAGGTTTTCCTGGGTGTCAGCACAAGGTGCCAAGGCACACTTGTGGTTTCCCACAGCCATGTCTCCTGGGGAGTCCTTACATCTGAGCTTCACAGCAGGTGAA
This sequence comes from Zonotrichia leucophrys gambelii, assembly GCF_028769735.1. Taxonomy (NCBI): domain Eukaryota; kingdom Metazoa; phylum Chordata; class Aves; order Passeriformes; family Passerellidae; genus Zonotrichia; species Zonotrichia leucophrys. The sequence continues at coordinate 1,560,420 of NC_088195.1, forward strand.
TAAGGTGAGCAACAAAATGAAATGGGAGAGCTTGAGTTCCATCAGAAAGCAGCTCACACCACTGACCCCTGCAGAAGGCAGCTTTAACACATGCTGGGCCACACCCTCAGCTGAATTCAAGCTCCTGATCCCTGCTCATGTCAGTGGGACCCACAAGCCTGAGCAGCTCCTCCACAGCTGGGAGCTCAGAGGAAGCAGCAACTCACAGCCCCTCTGTGCTTCAGTCCAACTGAAGATGCCTGTGGTGGGATCGTTACTAGAGGGCAATGGTCCACATCACAACGTGGGTCAGAAAAATCTCCTCCTAAGGGAATTCTCAGCCAAGAATAGGAAAGTAAGGCTGAAGGTCAACTCTGAGGTGCCCTGGAGGAAGCGGACAAAGGAAGTTCCCATGGTAAGGGACAGCAGCAGTGCTGAGTGAGGGAATGCTTCAATCCACAGCCCAACGAGCACAGGAGGTAACAGCACCCTTGGCTCCTCCCAAACTATTTAAACTGATGTTTAAACCACTCTCCCATGAAACACCCCAGAGCAAGCCCCATGTACCTCACAGGGAGCACTGTGGCTTGCCTTCTTCTCCACATTCTGCTCCTCCTCTTCATCAGGCGGGGGCTTGGCTGGCGGGGGAGGACGTTCTCTCTGCAGGTGAGAGAGACACTGTCAGCTCATCCCTTCTGCCCCCCAGCTCATCCCTTCTGCCCCCCAGCCCTATGGCCCCACTGCTGTGGGTGCAGCAAAGATCTCTTCAAATTAATCTTGGTGGAGAAGTTCAGCCTAAAAGCAAAGAGCTGGGCAATGGCTGCTGCCTTTCCTCCTCCTCTTCCTCAGGACACTGATCCTGTTCCACTGGTCTCACTTAAACCCAAACCTGATCTCCGCAGCATTACACAGGGCAATGAGCAACGAGCTGATCAGAAGAAAGGGCTTGTGGCTTAGTGAAACTTATGCCAGGGCACCTTTTATAGTGGAAAACTCTAGGGATCAAGAAACTAAGCTGCACTGTTCTCCTGCAATATCCCGGGATTGCAACTGGGCAGCTGGAGCTGCTCCCGGGGCACCTCCTGCCCAGCCACAGCTCCATCTAATGGCCAAGAGAGCTGCACTGCTCACACTCAGCCAGCTCCTGGAGCATGTCCCTCTTCCTGCTCTCTTTTCACTGCAGTTCAGCTCTCCTCTTTCCTTACTTGTGACAGAACTGAGCTCATTTCACACCAGACCCCATCAGCACAGGACAATGACAAGATCTGATCAGTAACAGGACAGCCTGGTACTGCACACCTGAGATATCTGCCCAAAATGTCCCCCATCCAAAGCTTTTGTCTCATTTCTATTCTATTGCTCTCAGCACAAGCCAAAGGCTGCACCTCTCTGCACAGAGGGGAAACCATGGTTACTGTGCCCCCAGCAGTTTAATTGTTCACTGCTGCTCTGCCTTTTGTTCAAAAACACCTCCACAGAGCAGGCTTTGGAAAACCAACCAGAACACAGAGCCTGAAGCTGACCCAGCACTGCAGGGCCCGTGTCCCATCTGCCCCACAGCAGCCTTCCTGCTGATTGCTACCAGGGCAGCAGATGCAGCTGACAGAAGGTGAGGAAGACTTCTCTGGGGACAGTTCCAGGAGCTCTGTGCTGCTTTGTAAAGCCTGGAGTACCCTCTACAGAGCTCTGCAAGTAATACACAAAAAAAAAACCCCTTCCACTGCCAACTAGTTTCCAAGAGGTTATTACAGATAATTTCCTGAGAGCCTCAGCTGTGGTAAAGCAGTGAGCCATGAGAAGATGCTCCACACAAGTCTCCAGAACCTTTTTCAGGACAAGGAGTCAGCCCTTCTGCAAAATGCAATCTCCTGACAGACCGAGTTTCACTGGCAACAGCGCATTGCCAGAAAACAGAAGGATGCAACACAAAGTGAAATGAAGAAGTGGCTGCTTCTCTGCTTTTAGGCAATCCCTGAGAGCAGGGTAGGGAAGGAGAGACACCAGCCTGCTCTCATCAGTGTCAGGGAAGGATTTAAACATTTCCTCAAGCTTGGGCAGCCTGCTGCAAAACAGGTCAGCCCCCTGTGCCTCTGGGGCAAGCACATACAGCTACATACAGGCCTGACTGCAGCTGCCTTGAGGCCGCTGGGCTCAGCCTCCTTGTTCCCAGAGTCGCGGTCGGACGATCTCCCGCTGGCCAGGCTGTCCAGGGAGTGGCAGGACGTGGCGTTGTACAGAGCCTCATAGGGGCTCTCCTCCTCGGGGTTCACATCAAAATCCATGATCAGCTCTGTCACAGCTTTGTCCACATCACCTGCAGGGGGAAAGGGAGATGGCATTGTCCCTGGACGTCCTGGCTCGGCGCTGGCAGGGAGGGGAATGCTGGGGATGCCCACCCTGAGACGTCCGGCCCGGGGGATCGGTGGCTGCAGCGAGCGGGGCTGGAGCAGATTTCTCCACACCTTTGGCACTTTTCTTCCCAACGGTGTAATCTGCAAGGGGGTTGGGGGGACAGGGTCAGCTCACATCCATCTGGCTTTCTGTCCCCTTCAGCACATGGCGCTTCCTCCCTCGTGGGTGGAAGGCCAACTGTCAGCTTATTAAGTGTCCAAAAAAAAAATAACATTATTAAAACTTGCAGCTCAGATCCCAAAATAGAAGCAGGCAGCCTCTTTAATCACAGGCACAAGGGGAGGGATGGTACTTTGAACTTTCAGAGTCTTTAATCAGAAAGCTGCAAAGCTGCTGCACGGACACAGAGTCACGGAGCAAATTCGTGTTGTAGACACAAACTCCATCACTGAACAGAGTCATAACAAGAGAAACCAATTCCAGCTGCAGCCCCCAACCACAGGCAAAGCCAGAAACATTCAGCTGATGTAACATCCAAGAGCAGCTCCCTCCTGGGGAAAACTAACAGCCTTTATCTGCAACACCTTCAGTTTTAAAGCCCATCTTTGTCTTCAGTTTCAGAATAAAGCTCAAACATTCCAGCCTCACAGGCACAGCTTAGTTAAAAGTCTGAGAAGTGCTTTGAACCTGCAAAGCTCCCAAATGCTCAGCATGAATAACACAGCCCAGCTCCAAATGCTTCTGATCCTCCCCACAGCTGAGAGGAAATGCAGACAGCGTAATTACAAGGTATGAATTTAGCCAAGATGTCACATTTCATTCCCGAATTTGGACAGACACAATGGACCAAGCTCCTTTATAAAACACAAGTAATCAAGGCCTTTTCTGTAAATCTCATCTGCAAATTCCATGCCCAAGCCTGACGACGAGGCGAGGAGCAGGATGTGAGATCTGTGGACAGTGATTTGCCTACACAGACACGTCAAGGGGAATTACACCAGAACCATTTCTAAAGCTGTTACTTTGCATTCTGCAAGCAGATTTAGGCTATCCTTAATTTTAATTAACTTCTAAAGTGAGCTAAACAAAGCTCAATTAAGCCCATTTAAACTGTAAAAGTCACGCCACACTCTCTCAGCAAAGGGCTAATCCTCCTAAATCCCCCCAAGTCCTCCTCCAAACATTCGGTCTGGGGAAGCTCACCCCAGCATTTCAGCACTGGTTCTTCCAGCACACCCTGAAACTGCTTTGATTTCAGCACTCTCCAGGTCTAGAAAAGCACATCCTGTACCTGCCTTGGCAGAATCAGCACCCCAAGCTTTCCCCTCCTCCCCAGAGGCAGAGCTGCATTACCCACCTTCAATGAGAGCTGCTATGTGCTGGCTTTTCTGGGAAGGAAGCTCCCTCACAATGTCCAGAGCAGTCAGGCCTCTGTTATCCTTTATGTTCACATCAATACCTGTGGCCACAGGGGTACAGAGGGCAAAAGCAAGAATATTGTCTAACTATGTGCAGGTTTGTGTATTTCATCAAGTCACATTTGTGATCAGCACTGGGGGGAGCTAAAAGGCACTCTAGAGACAAATCTAAAGCCAAATTCCAAGAGCCAACCTCTCCTACATCCTGCTCCAAGGAGCTCTGACAGCCGGATGGAGAAACCTGCTGCATAGAAAGGGATTTCCTCAAGCTCTGGGCGAAGGGATCACCACATTAGTGCTTCAAAGGGGGAACATTCTCTCACCTGCAGCCAGCAATATTTGTACCACATCTGTCTTGCCAAACAAAGCAGCTTCGTGCAAAGCACTGCCTTTCTCAGTCTGCAAATTAAATGGAAACATAGCATGAAGCCAGACAGCAGAGAATGGTGAGGGGGGCATGGCTTAGAGGGTTACAGAAGCAATAAATACACGGCCTTGTACACGAGCTGTGGGCAGCACTACCTATGGCTGAGGACAGACTGTCAATGTTATTACAATGCCGAGGATGTGGGATGGAAAAATGGGGATGGTTCCATCAGAGAGACCAAGAAAGGGCCTCCTACAGCTCAGCAAGAGGTCGTGTCCTGACAAGGAAAAACAAGACCCACATACAAGCCATTGCTGTGAAAACAGCACATTCACAAGTGGCTTGATAGGAAGAGACACGTTTGCCTATCAAGAGCTCAGAGCACTGCAGGGCAGAACAGCTTTGGCCACGGGGTGTTTGTGTCCCTCTCTGTGTCTGGGGCTCTGCACAGGCGTGAGGCATGCACAGCACCCCAGCCCCTCCGGGCAGCCCCCCCAGCAGCCCAGCACAACACAAAGCTCTCCTCAGCTTCTGCAACGAGGGTTGCTGGAGCTCTCCAATGCCCAGCAACCAGCCTGGCCCCACTCAGACACACCAGATTGTCACAGACATGTTTTATGAAAAATCCTTTCCTTAGGATTTTTCCTCCTGAGAAGCTGAGAGGCCTCAGGAACAAAATGTAAACAATGATTATCTGCTGCTGTGGAATGCAACAGGTGCATCTGTGATTGGCCTCATGTGGTTGTTTCTAATTAATGGCCAACCACAATCCAGCTGTTTGGACTGAATCAGTCAGTCACAAGATTTTGTTATCATTCTTGTTCTATTCTTAGCTAGCCTTCTGATGAAATCCTTTCTTCTAGTCTTTTAGTATAGTTTTAATATCATATATATCATAAAATAATAAATATGGAGTCAACATTCTCGTGTCTTCCCTCATCCTGAGACCCCTGCAAATCTCTTCCCTCATCCTGAGACCACCACCACAGCAGGTACCTGGTAGTTGCTGTCCATGCCAGCATCCAGGAGCACGTGCACCACTGCCTTGTGCCCGTTCCTGGCTGCCAGGTGCAGCGGAGTGTGTTTCTTGGTGTTGCAGCTCAGCAGGTTGGGGTGGGCGTTCAGGAGCATCTTGACCACTTCCAGCCTCCCGTAGAGCGCCGCCAGGTCCAGGGGGGTCTCGAATTTGTTGTTGCGCATGGTGGGGTCGGTGAGCTCCTCCAGCAGCACCTTCACCACCTCGGTGTGGCCGTGCTGGGCCGCGCAGTGCAGCGCCGTCTCGTTGTCGTTGTTCTGCGGGGCACAAGGGGCAGCGCGTCAGGCCTGGGGCAGCGCCCTGCTCCAGTGTTTCAATCCAAAATTGAGACAAAAAAAAAGCAGTGGGGAAGCAGAGAGCCCAGTCTGAAGCAGCCTGAGCAATGTGTCACCATCTCCCTGGGTGTTTAGTGTCCCCTCACAAGCTCATTGCCACAGCCTCAGGGATGTCCAGAACAAGGCACTTCAGCTGTGGGAAAGAGGGACTACAGATGGACCAGCCTGCTTTCCAAGCACCAGGGGCAGGATCCTAAAGTTTAAGGGATGTTCAGCTGTGTCCAGGTTCCCATTAATGCTGCTGGCACCTGAGAAATGCTGCTGACACCAGTCTGGTGTCTTGGCAGCATCCCACACTTCAGGGTGCCACAAAAATAAAAGGCAGGGAACCTGTTGTGTGAATTCTATTTGCTGGAACTTCATTATCATCATAATTTTAGATTTAAACTTCAATTGTTTCAAATCCTACTTATCCTGGTTATAAAGTCATTCCACCTCTGCAATTCTGGCTGTTTAGAGACAGGGTGCACCCAGCCCCATGCAGTTTGTGAACCAGAGAACCGTGCAATTCCACCACTGCAGGAACCAGCCAGGCTCAGGTCAGCTGAGGGAAGCAATGTCTCAGGGACAAGGGAGCACCCCCAGCTGGAAGCCAGACCCAAACCAGAGCATGCAGCAGCAGCCAGGCCAAGGACCAGCAATGCAAAGCCCAAAAATGAGCACTCCAACACCCCACATGTGTAGGTGCAAAATAGGAACATGGCCAGATCTAACAGAGCCTTTTCTCAAATTAAGTTCCTCTCAAGTTTCTGTGTGTCATCCACAAAGGGATTCTGGTTTAAGCACTTTAGAAACAACTATCTGACAATATAACCCCAAAAAAGTTTAACACAAACAGTTCCACACTTCAACTGAAAGACTCGTGGTTGAGTTTGTCATTTTAACAATTTCCAATAAAATAAACAGAATGTTCTTGTCCTGCTGGAGGCAGCAGCACCACTGCAGAAGGGAATTTGATCCCTGCCTGCTGTGAGAGCACACACATGCCTCGGGACACTGCTCAGTATTTTGCACCATGTCACAAACTCGTGAGGCTGCTCGAGCACTCGGATGCTGCTGAGGTGCTCAGTCACCCTCAGCAGTCCTGTCAATCCCCAGGTGTTTGTGTCTGGCTTTTGCATCACTTCTCAGCACAGGCAAAGCAAAGGGAGCAGGAGCTGGAGAGGCTCTGGCAGCTGCAGTTTGCAGGGCAGGGCAGGGGCAGAACCAGGCACGTGCAGGGGAGGGGGCACAGGGGGCACAGCATCACTGCCAGCACAGAAGGGCCAAGGCAAACAGGCTCCATCCTGGGGGGAGGCACAGACACGTGGACAGGGGTACTGCAGGATACAGAAATCTGCACAAAAAATATACAAAGGGAGTGAGAGGGGACAGAGTAGAGAACATCAGAGCTCGCACCTGCCCGTCAGCTCACACTGCTGCCCTCGGGCATTTACAGGGCTGGCAAATCCCATTATTCCCATTTGACGGAGTGGGAGTGCGGGGATCAGGGAGCCCACGACAGCTGGGCCAGGCTCTCAGCCTGCCCTGTGGCACGAGGGATCCTCTCTGCCAGGCTTTGTGGAAAGAGCCCAGCCCCCCTGAGCAGCAGGTCCCTGCCCCAGAGCTGTGGGGGCACACGCTGCTCGTGCCAGCCCTGGCTGCTGGGCATTTCCCTGCCTGGGACTGCCCCCTCTCCTTTCTCCCAGCCTCAGGGGGCTTTAAAGCATGCAGCAGTTCCAAGCATCTGCCTGAGGGCTCAGAAATGGGAACACAACATTGTTTAAAAACATAATTGTTGGAGACTTCCCTCATCTTCCCTGCAATTCAGTCCAATTTTCCCTAAGCAGACTGGGGCTCCAGTGCTTGAGAAAAAATCCCCAGACTTTCCTCCAGAGATCACCAGGCAAATAAACTCCCTTGAATCATCACAGCAAGTCTCTCCCAATTCCAGATTGTGCAGTGGAAACTCCCACTATTGCCTGAGTCTTTATTGCCTCCATTTTGGGAGAGGTTTGAGCAGCCAAAAATACTCCAGTTCTTCCAGGCAAGGGAGTTTGCTCCCTTCCTGCCTCACCTCTCCAGGCACAAACCAGAGCAGGAGTGCTCAGACCTACAGATGTATCAGAGATGGAAAAGGAAAATTCCATTCCAGCTGCCAGAAGGCACGTGGCTTCAAATTTCAGAACTACTTAGAAAAATAAAGCACTCAGGAGGGCTGAGGGGCTGCATTCCTGCAGGAATCCTTGCATCCCCCAGCTCTCAGCTGGAAGAGAGGAGCTGGGAGCAATGCCTGCCTGCAGAGCACAAACAGGGCACGAGCAGGGATGGCTCTGCTTTCTTATGGGCTCCAGCACGGGTTCCAAGCCCTGCTGATGTGATGGCACTCACCACACACAGCCCTGTGGAGAATCCACAGCCCCTTCAAGTGCTGTGTCTGTTCTGCACCCCCTGCTCCCAACACGCAGCTCTGACTGAGCACAGGGAGACTGGCTTTGAAAAAGGGAAAGTTTTCTGACCTGCAAAGATCTGAAGGGTTAAATAAACTGCCAGTATTGAATATTCCCTCTGTACATTCCTTCTTCACTCAACATCCCAACACTGGAGTGTGTAAGGTTTTGCTTGGTAACTGACAATGTTTTAGGAAGCTCCTTTCAGGCAAGTGAACTGCTCAACTATGATGTTTCCACAGAATACATAAAGGCATAAAATTCCTATTTGTATTTTTGCAAAAATCCCCAATTTGGATGAGCTTTACAAGAACACATTTGTGTTCAGTGACCCTGAACCAGACTTAACTCCCAGCAAGCACAGGAGCTCTGCCTGTGTGTTCCTAAGCTCCTGCAGACCAAGCAGAGGGAAACTCTGACAGACAGAATTCTGCCATGGATGGCTGGATCCAAAATAAGCAGCTGTGGCATGGTGGCTCATGGCAGAGGTGTCTCAGGACAGAGTAACAGATTGTTTACCACCCCTGGCTTGTAGAATCACTAGAAATAAAATTGAAAAATGGTGTCTGAAAAACCACCACCAGGAATTTGATCTTCAACATCCCAATACTGGATAGGAAGCTTCTTCAACAGCTCAGTCTCAGCTCATTGCACAAGCTGATGTTGTGTCTTTTGTAGCTCAAAACAACTGAAAAGAAGAGAGGAGCAAAACAGGCCAGAAAACAGGAACAGGAGACCAGGGCTGGAGGGTCAAACAACACCACAGACTGAACATAAAAGAGAGACTGATGTAATAAGCAGGACATGGAGGACTTGGGAAGGGAGGCAGGATCATCACTGCCCTCCCTTCTCCCCACCACCACCACAGGAATTAACTGTGCATTCAAACAACACACAGAACATTATGCATTTGGTAGGAGAAAAGGCATCAAAATTCACTCCAAACAGCCCACAGAGAAAATGCAACCATGGTTAAGCAGGGGAAAAAAATTCCTTCTCTTTGCATTTATCAGCAACACCAGCACATGAAACAAAACCTAGAACATTAAATTGAGGTAACATTACCTTTGGGAAGTCATCCAGCCCAATCAAGCAAACTGACCATCACTGCGAGTCCTACAAGGCTAAGCAAGGAAGGAGCCCCCAGGAAAGTAAGGAAAAGCTTTCCTTTAATTATGTTTCTATAACTGCTTTGAAGAGAGAAACCCACAGTAAATCAATGGTCCCAATTTCCTTTTCCCCAAGCAGCTGCAAAGTGAACAGGTATTATTGCACCTGGAAGCACGCGAGTGCAGCCTGGAGTGATGATGCAGTGAAATGCTGACAGCAAAGTACACACCTTGGCATTGATATATGGGTCAAAGGGGCCGTACTTTTTGAGTTCTTTGATCTCAAGAGCATTCTACAAAAAGGAAGAGGAAAAAGAAAAAAAAATGTGATAATGAAATGGGTGAGATACAGCAACAAAGCAATGGGTGACTCCAAGGGGTGGAATGGCAGGACACAGCATCTTGTTCCAGTCAGAAGCCATTCCAGCTGGGGTTGCTGTCACCTGGACCAGGCTCCAAGCACAGGCTCCTCAGCTGACTGCTCTCATTTAACAGGGTTCCTACCAAACAGACATTCATGAAACATTACCTGCAAGGATCACACTAAGCTCTGGGCCTTGGCAAAGATCACCCCTCTAGCTGCCCTGCTCAGAGCAGAACATTTACACTATGGGCTCTCACTCAGTTCTTGTCGGATTGACTGGGGAACCTGCACTCTAGCCCATGTAATCAGACTGAGTGCCTGCAGCTGTGCCTGGAGACATGATTAACACAGCCCCAAACGGGAGAACTGTCACCAGAGACATCACAACACACATTCCTCCTTATTCCTGCTCAGTGGAGGAATGACAGAGTTGCACTACAACCAGATTTTTCATTCCATGATGTTTTAGCAGCAGTTATCCCTGGGGCAGCCTGGTGCATCGATTTACCCATCCTGGGAAACTCCAGTGTGGCACTTGGGCCCCCACAAAGGAGGACTGGGACTCCTAAACCTGCCTCTGAAAGGAGTTTGCTCCCCAGCTTCTGAAAAACTACCATGGAGCAAATCAACAGAAGGGATTCCAGAGCTGCTCACCCTGGCTGTGAGCTGAACTCAGGCCAGGGGTGTCTGACCCACCTGGGAATTACCTCTGGAATGAACATCCAGGTTTAGCCTGCTGGCACCAAGGCAGGTTGGTGAACCTATTTTGTTTATTCCTTTCCTCCTGAAAGAACACCTGAGTGGTTTAGGAGCTGATCCCCAGGGTCAGCAGATGTTCCTGCCTTAGGGACAGGACAAGCACAGCCCACTGCAGCTTTAGCCACTGGTCTGGGCCTGTCACTCTGTGCTGGGGAGGGGCAGCTCAGTGACAGCACTCAGCTGGCTCATCCATGAAACCAGTTCCTGTAAACAAAACCCTGCAACAACAGGAATGTTTGGGCCTTCCAGCAGTAGCATTTCAGAAGTTCCCTGGCATTTAAGATACCTCTGATGTCCATGGGCAGTTCCACAGGAGCCAGCCCTCTGCAGTGGACACAGCTGTCATGGACCCCTCACTCCCTCTGCACCCCAGGCCAAAACTGTCAGCTTGACAAAAGGAACAAATCCAAGAGGCTTTTTTTCTTGCCTGATTGCAAAAATAATTCTTTAAGATTAGGCTAGGGATTTATCTGGGGGCAAGTATTGTTAAAATTATCTTAGAACTTACAAATTAGTGAACTGGAGCAAGTGCCAGAGACAAGCCAGGAGAGCAGCTAAGAGAGCACGGCCAAAGAGACTGAACAAAGCTGCTTGGATTAGTTCCCAAAGGAGGGAGCCAATGGATCCTCTGCAGAACTAGAAACCTGCTCAGCTATCCAGCAGCTGAAAGGAAAACTGTGGGTTAGTTTTAGAAGCCCAGAAGCAGGAGACCACTTCCTAAGTGTTGAGCAGTTCTCACAATTATGTGTCTGCTATGAAACTTAAATATCTTTTCATCCTACCACTAACTCAGGCTGAATGTATTGCTTTAGGCAGTGCCCCTCCTATCCCACCAGCAAGTAGGACCTTACAACCACTGCTACTGGTTTGGGAAGGGTCAGGAGCCAGCTGCAGGAGTCTCTCTCCATGCCAGGGAAGTGATTCAATGATACATTAGAGAAAATCAGGCAGACCTGCTCATTCACTTTGGTGTGTGAAGGGCCCTGGTGGATGAGGAGCTTCACAATATCAGCATCTCCCTTCCAGGCTGCCAGGTGCAGGGGGTAACAGCCCTTACAGTCTGCCACGTTGGTGAGGGCGTCGTTCCTCAGCAGAACCTCCACAACATCCCTGCAAGAGACAGGAGCTGCAGTGAGACACTGAGTCCTTGTTTCACAGCCCCCCTTCTGCAGCAAGGACTGAACAAGAAGTTAATCTGAGCAGGAGTGTTTCAGAGAGCCTCTTGACATGTGATTTTTAAGTGTTCCTATTAAATGCTGCCAAAGGAAACGAAAAAAAAGGAAATAAATAATGCTGAGATGAGCTCAGGGAGGATCCACATCAACTCCATACTAATGGAGCTGAACAGGGGCTGAAGTCAGCCACAAGCCTCTGCTGAACACAGCACAACGAGGGTGAACAGAGATTTTAACTCTATTTGATTTCTCAATATCTCAGGCAGCAACGAGAAACACGAGATCTACACACTAAAATTACTTTAAAATGTGATAAGCACATGAGGAAACTGTAAAGTGGTGCAGGCCCAGACCACCCTGGGCACCAGGAAGACTGCAGGGACTGTCACCAGGGGAGCTCCTTTCATACCGTGTTACAGCTCATCCAAATTGCTTAGAAACAAAAGGGCTTGAAAACCTCAGCGTTTGGAGATGTAACAGCCAGCAGCCAAAGCTCTGACATTCTCCACTTCCCCTGAAGATGGAGTAGTGCTGCACCAGAGCCTCAGCTGGTGAATGAACCACACAAGGGAAGCACAAAGCATCCACCCTGGCACCCCAGGTTTGGGGACAGGACTCACTTGTGGCCAGGGAAGCACAAATCCACCCCCTGTGACCCCAGTTTTGGGACAGGACTCACTTGTGGCCGTTCAGAGCAGCGTGGTGCAGCGGGGTGTACCCAGTGCTGTCAACACAGTTCACGTTTGGCCCCCTCCAGATGCTGCAAGACAAAAAACAGACAGGGAACTCTTAGGCAAACACCAAACAGGGGCAGGGCTGGCACAGCTCTCACACCAAGGTGGGTGACACTGTGGTCAGGGGCAGCACACAGAGCACAGGGGTCAGCTTCACCTCAATCCTGCTCTCCAGTCAGAGCTCCACTGCTCACATCCCTCAGCCATGCACAGCCTTGCCAAAAAGCATCTTCAGAGTGTGTCTATTACACTGAACCACAGGAGACAGCAAACCATCGACCCACTGCTAATTCCCACCCCACAGAAGAATTCTGGTGGCTCTGGGAAATTGTCCTTCTCCACAGCAAGAGTCACAAGGGGTGGGTGTAAGTCAAAGGCTGTGGGATGCAGAGTCTGCTCTTGGTCACCACTGTGATTCCACACTGACTTCTCACTGTCCCAAAATCACTTCCATCTGTCAGCTGCTGGCAGTCTGCACCCAAGAGTAGGTGCTCTCTTCTGAGAGCATTAACTCCCCTCCCCTGCTCCTAAGTCAAGCAGCACAGATTTGAGTATTAACCCTGGCAAGGATTACTCCTCCCCAGCCCCTGCAGGGTGTCCTGCTCACATCAGCACAGAATGGCACAAGTGAGAGGCCAGTGCTGCTCCTGAGCTTGCTGTGGAAGGAGTGTGGTGACTGCTGTCCCTCACCAGGGCCACCACCCTCCCCCAGAAATGGGCATGAAACTCAAACCAGCACATTCTTACAAGCAAACTGGAGCTGCTCAGCTCTCCATCATCTGTGTGTGCTGGCCTGTTTTACACACCATCCTTTTAGGAATTACATGGGGCTTATTACAAGCCTTGAAAATCCTATTTATGCTAACGTGGTGCATTTTCCTGTTTTGTTTTCTTTGGGGGTAAAACCTCACAGCACCCTGTGATCCCCAGCTGAAATGGTTTAAAATCAGCCAGCTGTGGCTCTGTTTGAAGCTGGCCTTCTCTGAGGAATCCATTTCCTCCCCAGTATGAAATCACAACGATTCCCATGGCCCAGAGGCTTCCTAAAACAGGAGCCATCACTGGGGGGCTGCCAGCCAGGAGCACCTCAGAGCCACCCAGCAGGAAAGGCACCAAACCAAACCAAGGGGAATCTCCTGCAAACCAAGGGAACTCCACAAGGGAAGGAAGCAGCAGGCTCACTCTGCAGCATGCTTCAGTGGGAAATGGAAAGTCTGTCCCTGTCCCTTCCAAGTGACTCCTGATCTGCAGAGCATTATAAAAGGCTTTGCAGTCTAGAGAAGAACCCGAGCTCTGCTACAGGAGAGGCAGCTAAGGGGAAACTTTATCCAAGAGGACAGGCAAGTGAGCCACAAAATCCAATTTGCAAAGGATGAGAGGCTTATCCTGAGGCATCCTGCACACCACACACCATCCTGTGCTCCAGGAGGACACACACATGCAGATCTATACACACCTCCAGCACTGACAATATTGTTCACAGGAACAGTGGCTTAAACCACATGCAGAAGGTCAGTGAGACACCAAAACCCCCACTCAGGGAGTGTGGGAGTGCCCTGCCTGACCCAGCCTGCAGCCCTGGAGCATGAAGGGACTGAGCAGCACTCAGCTCTGGTTTGTTCCTGGCAGTGGGCTCCTGCAGTGTGGTTGCCCAAATAATTTATTGCTGGATTTAACATGGCAATTAATGGTTAGAACTAGTGCCAGAAAGCCTTGTGTGCAGTCTAGAGCAGTTCTAACTGTGCACCTGTGCTGCCTTTGCTTGGGCTGGAACCTGGGCAGTGCCAGCGTCCCGTGGTTTTACACATTAAACTGAGCTGTGCTTGGAGGCTGAGCCCAAACTGCTCGAGGGTGAGCACATGAAAAACCAGCAGCAATTAACACAAATGTTTCTTTCAGCTAAAGTTATGAAATGAGGAAAAGCAGGGTCAGTGGTGCAGTGGGCAGGGCTGGGGACCAGAGCCTGGGGCATCTGTCCCCACTGGAGCGTGGTGTCCCCATGATAAAACATTTCCTTAGAAATCTCCAGGTCAATGCTTCACAGCAAAATGCAAAGTTTGTTCAAGGAGCTCAGAGGGGGAGCAAAGCTGGAGCCCAGGAGGGAGCACTGGGTGCTGCAGAAACCAACTGCCAGGATCTAAAGATATTTTTTAAAAAAACATCTGCTGTGTCCTCTCCTCCCCTTTGCCTTTTTATTCCTGCAAATAAAGAAAGCTTTTATCAAAGAAAGGTCAAATCACCCATAAGATCAGACTGGAAGGATCCAAGAGGAGAACTATTTATATTTAAATGTGGGGACTGCAGCAAAGGACATCACTCCCTTCCCTCCTCTTCCTCTTCAGCTCAGCCCGAAAGGCCACACAATTCTCCTGAGGTATGGAAAGAGGGTGCTGAGAAAAGCAGAACACAAAGCCCAGAACTCTCTGTGCCTTTGGGCTGTTTCTGATTTCTAAACAGAAACCCCAATTGCAGCACAGGCAGGAGAATGCTGTAAATACAGGTCTCCAGTAAAGGTCTGGAGGCAGTTTGACCACTGCTGCTTTTTGATTGCTTTTCTCCCTCAATTCCCCCAAAATCCCTTCACATCAAAGAGGGAGGTTACTTTTACCCTGTGGTCTCTGGCTATCACCCAGGTAGCACCTGAAGATGCTCCTGATGACATCTGCTTAACACAACTAAGACTGAACATTGAGGACATCAGGAAATCTCTGAAAACAGCAAAATCTGCTCCATTTAAACTATTTCTTGTGCTCAGTTTTCTCTTGCTCTATGATTCAGCAAGGCCTTAAATAAAACTTCCTGCTGGTGAAAACTGCTGAATAAAGCACATGCTTTAGGTCGCAGTAAAACCCCAAAGTACCTTTAAACAGGACCACATTTGTCCTCTTGCTTTTCCATTTCTTTCTTCCCAGCTGCAGTAGTGACTTTTCTCCCCAAACCACCCCAGGCAAGGGGATAAAGCAGGGCCAAGCCTGGAGAACAACGTGATGCTTTCAGCTCAAATGATGAACCTTTGGGGCTGGTTTCTGGTCTCACTAACATGGGTCAAGGAAGCACCAGGAGAGCTCAGGGTGCTTGTGCAGAGCAGAGGGTGCTGGACCCCCTGTATTTACACACCCAAAAACAAAAAGCAAGATGAAACACGAGTGGCTTGGCCCAAAGGCACCAGGAAGTTTAAAGCACTGGCCCCAGATGTTTGTGTTCTTCACTCAAAGCCTTGGAGACAGAGTCAGGAGGGCAGTGAGGGCTGGAGGAGGATTCCCTGGAGTCCATTGCCCAGAGGCCACCACAGCAGGTCAGGCACACATCCACACAACCACTGGATTCCTGCAACCCTCATTGGTATTTCCTGCTTACAGAGGGAACACAAACAACCCAGAGCCTTTGGGCAAGGCCTCAGGGTTAGGAAGCTGCTTATGTTTTTCTGAAGTGTGAGGAAGGCACTGCTGCAGCCCCTCTGCCAGCAGGCAGGGTTTGGCATGGTGGGACTCCCAACAGAGCAGGGACCCTGCTTGTTATGCACCCCAACCACCAGTAATACAACAGCTTTTACAAACAAATAAATGGCTGAGGCAAGGCTGGAGGAGATTAAAGCAGTGTATTGCTGGGGCAAGGCACTCTCAGCCCATGCTGGCAGGTTTTGAGAAAGCCCAAGGAGAACAGCTGGTCAGACTCCACTGCTGGAGTGGCTGCAGAGCAAGCCAAACCATGAGCTTCTGCTCCTGCACTCAACTTCTTGGGCCAGATTTTAATTTGTTGTAAGAAAAGTGGGTAGATTTTCCTCAAAGTCAAAGGGTCATGAGCTCAAGTACAAGATGCCAGAATGGGCAGGGAAAAGCAGGGACCACCATAAAGGCAGGACACATAGAACTGTGTGGGACACATGACCCAGCTGACATGGCACATCACAACAGCCAGAATGAGAGCTGCTGAGCCTGGTCTGCACTCAGACCCACTTCCAGCAGAGGCACTGACCAGGGATTCCAGTGAAAATCCTCAGGTTCAGTGCACTTTGACACCCTGCAGCATCAGAGCCACGCCTGGCCCTCTGCACAGAGCCAGAGCTCAAGCTCCCACTTCAGCAGCTCATTCTGAGTGAAGCAACAGCTCTCAACAATTACCAACAGCTCCAGCCTCATTGCCCAACACCTGCAGACAGTTCAGCCACTGTAAGGTCGACAGGGTGCTGTGAGAAACCAGCATTTCCACCAGTGGAGCAACACTGTGCAGCAACCAATCCTTTCCCTTGGCCTTCCTTCCATTGATGGCCATTGATGGCCAAATGATCCCTTCTCCCTTGGAAAGGAGCAGAGCCCTTTGTTCCTCAGGTGCAGGAAACCTGCACGGCTTTGTGAAGTGCCAGCAGCCTGTGAAGGATCAGCTCAGGAACTGAGAGGCAGAAGGTGAGCTCACCTGCTCCCCTCAGAACCTGCCCACCATCTCCCACTCCTCATTTCCAGGGAGGCTGTTTTGGGTCAGCACAGACCCATGGCAAGCACACATTTAACTCCTGGGCTTGCAGCTCACACTAGAAAGGAACCAGACATCACTAATAGAAATGTGTCCATCCAAGCTAAAACCCCCCATTAGGAAGAGGCCAGCCCCAGCCTTATGGATGGCTCCTGGCAGTGAAAATGCATTTATTTAAACATAATGTGTGGTGGGGGGTGGCAGTGGGGACAGAAAGGCTGGGCCAGGCATGGAGCTACATCAGAGAATCCCTCTGAGCAGGGGCAAATAAAGAGCTGCAGGACAGGAAAAATATAGGTCTGGCTTGAGTGCATATGCTGCTCTTTATTCTTAAAAGCATTACAGGCACTCTGCAACCCACTGCCATTAAGGAGCATTCCCAGCTGATGACAGGCCACAGAGCAGGAGCAGCCCCACAACACAGGCTCCAACACTGGCTCTGACCTCAGGCCAGGGCCAAACAAGCTTGGCTGGGAGAAGTGCACAAAGGATCAGCCACTGAGTCAGAGAAAGCCAAGCAGGGTCTTTGGGAGGGGTCTTTGGGGTCTGATGTGTGTGGCAGCAGGGCATCCCCCTGCCCACACCCTGGCCAAAGGCAGCATGAAGGTGGGGGAAGAGCAGGAAAATGGGAATGCAACCACCCAGCATGGAGATGGGAGGGTTTGACATGGAGTCTGGTTCATTCAAAGCAGGAAAGCAACCCCTAAAAGAGGACAGACAGAGATTTGACAACACTTCCCAAATGCTGGCAAACCTCTCACTGATTCTGCGTCCCATTCTCTTCTTTTGCATCTGACTAGATGGGGTTTTGAGGAATAGGAGCAAAAGGAACATTCCTGCAAAAACATTCCTGCAGAAATTCAGTGACCTGAGCAGCATTATCAAAGCCATAAAGCAATATCCTGGAACTGCAAACAGGAACCAGAGCACTGCTCAGGTAAACATTCCTCACTCTCCATGTGCAGCTCAGCTCTGCTCCCACAGCACTGGAGAAAATGCACTACATGGAAGAAAATACAATATTAAAAAATAAATAAGATGCAGGGAAAATTAGCAAGACATGTAGATGGTGCAGGCTGCTGGGTTCCACTGAAGCACAATTCCTTAGAAAGGTGCCAGACTTCCCCTTGGCCTTCCCTTCACTGAGCACTTCCAGAGAAATAGAAGGAAACCCTGGGCAGCCACAAATTCCTCATCAAAACCACCAAGCAGCTGATGCTGCAGCACTGAGCTGGCTGCAGCTGGCAACCTTGCACTGGGCTCTCCCTCCCCCTTCTCCTTTGTGAGATGATTTAACAAGCTGCAGAATCCCACGGGACGTGTCAGTCAGCCAACAGCAATGGAGCATCGTGTCTGGAGCCCAACATGTCCATCTGTGCTGCTCCCTTCTGACAGGCACAGAGCTCTGAGCTTGGAGTAAAAATGTCATCAAAAGGAACTTGTGCAGGAAAATTGTGGTAGAGCACATGCCCTCCCCCACCTGCCAGGGCCCTTGTAGGGGATGGATGTGTCAATTAAGGGTTTTGGGATGGCAGAAAATGTGTCACCCTCAGCTCACTGTCAGACAACATCAACACACCTCGAAGTAAATGTTTGTTCCCAGCACCCACAGAGATCTGATCCAATACACATCTCAGTGGGAATGTGGGATTTCTAGCACCTTGCACTTAGAAGGGTATGGGGATGGTGATCCTTTATTTAAACATGGACACCTTCCTCCTGCTGCAGTCTCAGGCCTCTCTGTAGAGAGACAATAACCACCCATGTTCCTCCTATCTCAGCACTGAAAACTTCTCAAGGTCTGCGTGCTCTGCCCAGCCAGCCATGCTCCAGTGCTCCTCTGGGCCACCACAGCTTCTTCTGGGCACTGGCCCTTCCCTTTGTGCCATGTCACCCACACTCACATCCCCTCAGTCTGGCTGCTGCCCACCCCTTCCCAAACCCTGCTCACAGCCCCAAATCCTGCCCAAATCCTGCTCACATCCCCTCAGCCTGGCTGCTGCCCATCCCTTCCTAAATTCTGCTTACATCCCCCTCAGCCTGGCTGCTGCCCACCCTTCCAAATCCTGCCACAGCCTTCAAATCCTGCCCACCCACCTTCAAATTCATGCCAGCCTCAAATCCTGCCCACCCTTCCCAAAATCCTGCCACCCTTCCAAACCCTGGTTCACAGCCTCAAATCTGCCCACCCTTCCAAACCCTGTCACACCCCTAAATCCTGCCAAATCCTGCTCACATCCCTCCCTGCTGCGTCTGCCCATCCTTCCTACAATTCCTCTATACTCCACCTCCAGCTGGTGCTGCCACCCCATTCCAGTCCCTGCCCACGCCCAATCCTGCCCTCCCTCCTTCCCAAACCCTGCTCACATCCTCAAATTCCCGCTTACACCCCTTCCCAAATCCTGCCCACCCTTCCCAAACCCTGCTCACCCCTTCCCAAATCCTGCCCACCCCTTCCCAAACCCTGCCCACACCCCCAAATCCAGCCCAAACCCTGCTCACACCCCTGGCTGCTGCCCAGCCCTGCTGCCTGAACACTGAACCATGACGTGTCTGACCTGGGGCAGATGATGAAAAGCAGGTAAATAGGCCAAGTCAAGCAGAGACAGAGATTCAGGGACCGAATTACCCCTTCCCTACAGCAATTAAAAAAGCAAATGCAATTATTTTGTACCAACAACTGCACACAGAGTGCACTTTTGCCTTAGGGAGACTGAAAGCAGTGAGACAGAGACTGGCACGACATCCCCCTTCCCCTGTGACATTGCCCAGGTCAGTGACAGAAGATCTGAATCGGAGCTGGCCCTGCAGTGCTCAGTTCTGGGCACACAGGGAGAGCCCAGGATGCTGGGAGGGATCCTGGGCTGCAGGACACCAGGACAGGCAGGAGAAACAGTGCTGGAGTGAACAGGGAATGAGCTGCTCTGATACCAAGCAGCAGAATGACAGGATGAGAGGCAAGGCCCTGGAGGAAGGGGGGACTGGAGGATTCAGAGCCACTACAAAGCTTCCACTGAAGCGTTTGGAGCACACTTTACCCTTGAACAGCCCACACCAGCAGCACTCACCCACATGGCTCCATTTAAGCCTGTACCAATCCCAGCTCCAGCTTAACCAGGAGTCCCTGAGGGCTAAAGAAAGACACAGCAAGGAGAGATTAACTGGCAACAGTGTGGGACACAAACAAGGCACTGACATAGCACTGACTCCAGAGACATTCCTCCTTGATGAGCTTTTTAATTGGGTGCCCAAAGAGCAAGTGACAGGGAAAGGAGAGAGCAAAGACAGCGAGAGCAGGAGGGCAAACAGAGAAGTGACCCCATGGTGGCTCAGATGGGAACATGGGGACACAGCTGAGCAGCCACAGAGCTCTGGGACCAGCTCTGCTTGCCATGTCAGTGCTGCACAGGCAGAGAAAGCACTGACATGGACGACAGCTCCTAAGGAAAAGCTCAGGAAAAGAAGGATGGAAATCAGAAAGGACATCCTTTAACTCCAGAAGCATCCTTGAAATCCAGTCTGTTAGAGAGCAGGATCAGGAGTGAATGGCCAAGGCAGGAAATGATTCCCAAAGCCCGAGATAGCTGCTAGGAGTTGTCATTACTTGTCTGTGCTATCTGTACAGAGATAAGGTTGGAGCTGAACAACGCGAGCGCTGAGGGCTGAGCCAGGCAGGCAGAGGGATGGAGCTGACAGCCCTGCCCTGCCCTGGGAGCCCTGGCAGGGGCAGCTGCGCCCACCCCCAGTGCTGGGAAACGGAAACAATCACGGAACAGGCAGCAAAGAGAGATGTTCCCATGGACTTCATGGTGGATCTGCAGCTTCCAGGCCTGGTTTCACCCAAATGCCAGCTCTGACCCTGCCTGCAATGACAGCCTCAAACAGCTTTTCCTCACCAGAAAAAAAACTTCGCTCTTTGGGGAACATATACAGCATAAGATGTTCCAAGCCCCTTGAAATATTTCTGCACACTTCTCTGCAAGAATAACAGACCCAGCTCTGAGCCTTTTCTCTGCTCAATACAGCTCTCCCAGCCAGAAGCTGCTTTCAGCAGCAGAGCCTTTCCCAGCCTGACATTTTTAATGTACAGAAGGAATGTACATATGCCAGTCAGACTCCTAAATATATGCAGGATAAAACTCTCCATGACTTCAAACAATTTCAGGGTTACTGTGACTGTCCCAGCAAATAATTATATCTCAGCTGTAACAACTCACACCCAATAACAAGCAGGATCCTCAGAGCTTTTAAACCAATTCTCTTTAGTCTTTATTTCCAGTGAAAAGGAATGTCAAGGTCACATCCTGTTTCACTCCTTCTGTGAAATAATTTCTGTTGAGATTAGAGGAACTATTTCCAAAATGCCAAATCCAGCACGAATTCCACACATCCTCCAAGCTCCATTTTCAGCTGTTCTGACCCAGAGCAGATGAGCCCCAGGAGCTCAGACACAGCTTCAGAGCCTGCCCCAGGCTGAAAGGAGCTGTGAAAGGGGCACAGGGGCAGTGCAGTAACTGAAAATCATGCAAAGGGGGTTAACAACACCCCAGGACAGGCACAAGTCATCCATGGGGATCACAGGATGAACTGAGGTCAAACATCTCTTACAGGGCAGTCGGCTCTGACAGAGTCCCCACAGTGCAGTGGGAAACCATGGCTAAGAATTCACTGGAAAGAAGCACTAGGGAAAAATCAACACAAGCCACAGGACACAGTCTCCTGTTTAAGTCATCTGATGGATTTCACTGTCCTTGTAACAGAACCAAGACGATGATGCAAAGCTTTGAAGTCTTCAGAGCTTAAGGCTTTATCCTAATCCTGT
This sequence comes from Zonotrichia leucophrys gambelii, assembly GCF_028769735.1. Taxonomy (NCBI): domain Eukaryota; kingdom Metazoa; phylum Chordata; class Aves; order Passeriformes; family Passerellidae; genus Zonotrichia; species Zonotrichia leucophrys. The sequence goes on from NC_088195.1 coordinate 1,581,769, forward strand.
TCCTGATGCCTAAAAAAATTGTGCTGATTCCTGAAAGTGTCAGCAGTGAGGAAGAGCCTGTGGAGCCCACCTGGGTCCCTGCATGGGGGTGCTTCAAACCTCAGCAGGCACCCAGCCTCTGGAATCACATTCTGTTCTAAAATCAGGCAGTTTCTAACGCCAAACTTGAGCGGATTTCTCAGGGTCTTAATTAGGATGAGGCAAAAGTCAATTCACCTCATTCCCAACCCACTTTAATATTAGATTTGAAAGACCACCTATGACATCTTCAGCCTTGCTCGCCTCAGGAGTCTGCACAACAGCAGGCACTGGGATTAGATAAAAATCTAATGAGATAATGTATTTACATCATATTTATGGCACTCACTCTCAGACAGGGTTTTGTTTCGTGTACTGAGGACTATCCTCAGCACATGGCACTACAGACACTTCCTTTGAACTGGAAAAAGCTTGAGGTTTATTTTAAAATCTAATTTCCCTTTAAAAGAAACCAAGTATTAAAATAACAAGGGAGGAGTGTGAATGTGCCTGGGCTCACCAAACCCAAACACCAACTCCAGCTCAACTTTCCTCCAGCTGAATAACTCAGACTCCTGCAGAGTGTCCAGTGAAGCCATGCACACACACTCCTCCTGTAATTCCCTCAGCATCCTGTGTCAGATGCACACTCTGATTTTCACCTGGAATCCTCAACAGCCACATGACAGCAAGCCAAGAATGCACCAAACACAGACCCAGCACTTTGCATCCTGCAGCCTCCCAAACATTTCAACAGCTCGCCCTCACTAACCCTGGGGAAACAGCCACCTCAACATCCTGCGTGTGCCAGAGCCTGCTAAAATCCTTGGCTTAGGAAAAAGGAAAAACCACACAAATCCACACACTGCTGAGATAGAAACAGTTCCAAACTTAAGCCCCTTATCCAGCAGTCTGGAGGCCCAACTGGATTTTCTTCCAGGATACAAACACCTGCAGGAATCCCTGCTGAGCATCCAGCACCACATTCACTTAAAGGGCAATCAAAAAAAGTTTAACTCCAATCTGATTCATCAAAGCTGAGTATTTCTCAGCTTTGTTATGGCACCAGGACAAAGTAATTTAGGATTGAGGTCTAGAAACGTGCTGTGATGTGATGGACACCCAGGTACCACGTGGCATTGATGTGGCCTGACCCAGGGCAGGGCATTTCCCCACCCATGAGGGTGCAGGAGTGGAACTTTTTGGAAGCAGGACATAAAGAGCTCTGAGGCTCTGCAGGCTTTGTGTAAAGAGGGCACATTCACACACTGCAGCTCAGATTTCACTCCAAAGGCAGCTGACACCTTCCTGCCCTGTGTTTATTGGAGCCTTTGCCCCCTCCCCAGCCCCAGGCTCAGCCAGCCCAGGTGCACCGACATTTCCAGCTCTGTTTTCCTCCCTCCTGCAGACAGCAGCTGTGTTCACTTCGCCAGTCGGTTGCTATAGAAACAAATCAATCCTCAATAGTTTTATTTTTACCAGTTTCTGTGAAATAGGATTTATCTCATTTCCATGACTAAGCTGTGCTCTGGAGAGAGCTCTCTGGGACAGTGACAGTGCCAGCTCAGCAGCGGGCACAGCTCGTGCTGCAGGGACAAGAGGAAGGAGCCGTCCCCCCTGTTCAGAGGCGCCTTCCCATCCTGAGGACACTTCACCTTGAAAGGACCCCACAGCCCGAGAACCACAGCACCCCACAGCTGCACCTGAGGAGCAGACAGAGCAGGGGTGGATGGCACAGCCCGGAAAGGCAATGAGCTCACACACAGTGGAGGTGTCAGCACTTGTTCTGTGCTGAGAGCCAGCCTGGCAGCCCTGGGGCACTGCCACAGGAGGGGCTCAGCCTCCAGGACCTGCCTGTGCCCCGTGCCAGGGCAGCTGAGAGGGGCTTTCCTTTGGTCTGCCATGGCATGGATGCATTTCCTCCCCTCTCTAGTGCTGTGTCACACCTTTCACCCATGGCTCCTCTATCCTGTTTGTTGTCCTTCAGTCTCACTGAAATGATGCATTAGCTCACAAAACCCAGCTGGATGAACCCTGTTTCTTGGCTCAGCTGCTCCCAACACACCAAACACTGCTCCAGCCATTCGTCTCCAGAAAGTTCTGCCCCCTGCCAAAGGGCCTTCCCCAGCTGGAGGGGACCTGTGGCACTGAGAGGAGCAGTTCCTCACCCACACCCACTGCTGGGGCAGGAGGGAAGGGCAGACACTGCTCCTCCTGCCCTTCCCTGCTGCTGATCCAGGGTTTGTCACACCTGCCAGCTCCAGTGCTTCCCAACACCCCCCTGGGCAGAGCCTTCCACTTCCAATCCCCTCCCTGCCATCCAAACCCTGCAAACCTGGAGCTGCCCACAGCCACTGGGAAGGGAGGGAGGCAGGGCTCTCTCAAGGGGGTTTCACTGGAGGGAAACCTCCCACCCACCAATTCCCATGTGCCCCAGAAAGCCCCAGGTGCTGTGAAACCACCAGTCCTGCTTTGCCCCCTGGCCTGGGCAAGTGGAGCAGGGCAGGGCTAATGCCCCAGCCTGGTGCTCCTGACCCAGCCCTGAACACAGAACTGCACAGACCAGAGCAAGCAAACAAAAACTTTCCAAAACTGCATCACAAGATCACACAGAGACAAAACACCACAGAGTCACAGGCACTAAGTGCAGCCTTTGAATTCTTCAAGAAGCACTTAGGAAACAATTCCCTGCTGAGGCCGGTGCACACCTGTGCCTGTGGCACAAGCACCTTCAGCAATCCCTGAGCTCAGGTGTGTAATTAAACAGGGATCCGTGCACGGGAGGGTGTGGAGAGGAGAAGGTTTAGAGTGGGTGAGATGATTAATCACAGCAGCAGCAGCAGGGGAAGACCCAGCGTTGCCCTGTTCTGTGGGAATGCAGCAGGAGCAGCTCCCTCGGGATGGGGAAGGGAAGGGAGGGAAGCACGAGCTGGACAAGCCTGGGAGCTGCACCTTGGAGCCCTCCTGCAGGACTCTGTGCTTGCCCACAGGCCTGGGGACACGTGGAGGGACAGACAGACCGAGCCTGACCTCGGACAGGGCAATCCCTCCGTCCCTGGCAGCAGCACCGTGTCCCTCCCCCAGGGAATGGCAGCACACAGGCACAGTCAGAGCCTTCCCCAGGAGTACACAGGGCACTGTCAGATCCCTGCTGTGAACCACCAGCCACTCCAGAACAAACACCAAACTGCACTTTTTAAAAAAAGAACTCATTTTTCTGACTCCTAACCAGCCTTGGACTGTTGGAAGCCACCTCAAGTGTTCTGCCATCACTCTTTAAACCAACCAGACCCCTCAGCAGCAGCTGAAAACGGGCTGGAACAAGGGCTGTGGCTTCTGTGGAGCAGCACTCGACCCTCCCCACAGCAGATGTGCACCCAAACTCCTCATTCCCAGCAGAAACGTCTCCTTGATACACTCCCTGGGGACTGCATGTCCCATCTGGGGCTCAGCAGCAGCCTCAGCTTCCCCCTCTGGCAACACAGAGCCAGACTTTGCACAGCAATGGATGGAAATGAAAAGCTGCTTCTGCAGCTTTGGCTTTAACACAACCCATCCCTCACTGCTCCTGGCAAAGCCTCCTGAACGCAGCCTGATAGCTCAGGCACAGACTGCTCTGTTGTTTCCCACCTCGAACTTCACAGTGAACCACTACAAAAACAATACAACAAATCAAATTCTGCAGCCTGGATGGAGAAGTGGCTCATAACCCCAAGGAACCGCGAGGATTCACAGACCAGCTCTGATTTCTGGGCTTGCTGCTGCTCATAAGCCTTGAGCTGTGCATGCACAGGGTGGGTTTGTCCCTGGCTGTTCCTGCCTGTGCCACGGTCCATGGCTGGAACTGGAGCAGCCAGGCCTGGATGAGGGGCTGGGATTGCTCCTGAGTGCTCCTGGCAGCTCCCAGGGGCTGTGTGGGTGCCAGCAGGGAGCCCAGCCTCCCCAAGCCTGGCAGCCATCACCTCTTTGTGAGCCCACCATCTGCTCTGGCAAATCCACACTCCCATTTCCCCCTCCTGCATCCTCCTCATTCCCCAGGCTGGCTGTCAGCATTCCCCACTCCCATCAGCTCCCACTGGGATTTGTTCTGCTCCCAGTGCCCTGAGTGTTCCACCCTGGCACATTCACTCCTCCAGAGACTCAAATTGTCTGAAATTCCTCCTCCTGTGCCTTATCCACTCCATCCCCTTCTGCTTCCTGCTCACCTGCAGCCATGGGTGGTTGGAGTCTGTGCTGCCTCCACACCCAGCAGGGCCTGCTCAGCCTGGGAAGGAGCAGCACAGCCCAGACTGTGACAAAGTTCACATTTAACTGATAACACACTGATGGCAGTTCAGGTTACCTGATAAAACCCCACAATCCAAGGAATTTACTGCCAGGGCCATCTTCTAGCACTCCATGGAGCAGCACTTGCTCTCTTTGGAGGAGAAATGGCCCAAACCAAAGAGTGCCAGCTCAGAGCGGGCGCCAGCTCAGCACACACCAGGTGTAATGTGGGAATTCCAGGGAATGCCTGGTTTGTACCCCATCCAAAATTGTATCTTTGAGACACCTGAAGTGCAGAACTGACAGAAAGAGCTGTGACAGGCACCTTAGGAGAGAGGAGCTTTGGGAACAGGTTATCCAAACAGTGGGACTTAAACAGAAACTAAAACAGGGACCTGAAATTGGGTGGAGAAAAGAACAAAGGTGCTGGCCCAGCAGAGTGTTTATGATCCTGTTCTGGGAATGAGCTCTGGGGGAGGAGAGCAGCTCAGCAGTTCCTGTGTCAGGAGAGATCCTCACAGACATGAGGAGCCTCAGCAGGACCAGGGACCAGGCTCAGCAGGGCCAGGGGCTGCCCCAGGAAGGGAAAATGCAGAGCACACAGTCCTGACTCAGCACAGGCTTCTCCCACAACCAAGGAGGGCAAAATCTACATCAGAAAAGCTCCCATGTTCTAGCATTGGAAAAGGTGAGGTTTTCTCCACCCTAAAATTCATCAGTCTGCTCCCTGCAGCCTGCCCCAGCCTGTCTCCTGCACTCTATGGCCTCTCCTTGCAGCTGCTCCTCATCAAACCTCGTCACAAGCTGGAAGAGCCAGAGCCCAACAAGTGGCCAGGAGGTGGGAAACAGCCACAAAGCTCCTGAATGGCAGCAGGTGGCACCCAGGACACCTTGCCATGTCCCACAGCGTGCAGCCAGAGCAGGGATTGGTGTCACAGGCACAAATCCCAGCTGTGCAGGAAGAAACAGGCTCAGGAGCTGGGACCTGGCAGAGTCACCAGCAGGTACAGCCACTGCTCACAGCAGTGAGCACAGAACATGAGTGACAGCTGTGACAGTCACCTTCCTTCAGACAAACCCTGTTCACGTGTCAGAAACAGTAACGGGGATGGCCTGGCTCACCCTGGCACCACAGGGCTGCTCCAGGACCATGGCACTGGGGGCACTGTGCCAGGGAAAGGCAGGGAAAGGCCCCATCGTGCCCAGGTGCTGGATCTGGTTCAGCTCACAGGGTGCTCAACCCTCTGCACTGATCTGAGCCCCCTGTGGGCACATCCATCCCACTCAGACTGTTTAATGCATCAAAAGAGAAGAACAAAGCTTGACCCAAGGGTGGATTTCAGAAAGGCAAACGTGTACCCCAGGGCAGGGTGAGCTCTCACATGCCTGCAGGCTTCTGCCACCAGAACAACCCGCAGGTATCTAACTGGGTTATGTGAAAGGAAAAACGGATCAGCAAAAAAGGGGCAAGTCACATCCCTCTGAATGGCCAGGTTGCACAGCAACAGTGTCACTTGGCCCTGGACACAAAGCTCCTCCACAGCTCCCAGTACAAACCCATTGCCCAGGGCCCAGGAGCATTCCCATGGCCCAAAGCTGCAGCTCCAGCAGCGAGAGGTGATGCCAAAGCACGGGGAAGAGAAAAAAACCTAACAAATATCCAAGAGCTTCAACCAGCAAATTCCACAGCACGAGGCTGAGGACAAGCCGACCCCAGACCCGGCAGGGGTCACTGCCAGCCGCGACAATGCCAGCACAGGGCCCGGACACCCGGGAAAGCTACACCGGAGATCCCGCACGGCGGGACCGGGACCACACGGAACCGGCCCCGGCCACGGAGCCCTCCGGACACTCACAGCCCCAGGGCCGCCATCCGCAGCACCGGCACGGCAGCGCCCTGAGGCCGGGGGCACCGGGGCAGCACCCAGAGTCACTGTGCCCTGCCAGCCCAGCGAGGGCACACAGCCCCAGCAGCTCCGGGGGCACCCAACGCTCAGCGGTGCCCAGGTCACACCCGCTCACAGCCCGCTCGCTGCACGGTCCCAAATCACCGGGATCCCCCAGCTCGGGGCACAGAGCGGGGACAGACCCCGGACTGTCCCGCAGTGCTACAGCCCGGAATCCCCGCACCCTCTGCCCCGCAGCGCTCCCGCTGCACCCCGGAATCCCCGCACCGCTCTGTCCCGCTGCAACCGGAGCGCATCCAAACCCTTCACTGCCCCCAGCCCCACAGCTCCCGCTCCCCTCCCAGCCCGCAGCCCCCCAGCCGCCTGCCGGAGCCCCCGGCTCATCCCCCGTTCCTCAGCCCCGGGCCGCGCTCACCTGAGCAGGCTGGACAGCGGGTGCCCCACACCGACGCTCCCGCCGCTGCCGCCACCGCCGCCCCCCGCAGAGCCGCCGCCGCCGCCGCCGCTGCCACCACCGGAGCCGCCGAAGCCGGAGCTGAGGCGCTTCCCCGAGAGCAGCTTCTCCACGGCCGGGAGGTTCCCGGTGCGAGCGGCCTCCAGCAGCTCCTGCTCCTTCCCCATGGCCGGCGCGGCCCGGCCCGGCCGCCCGTGCGACTTCCGGGGCGGGGCCGCGCCGGGCTCGGGGGCGGTGCCCGAGAGGGCGTGGTCTGGTGGGCGGAGCGTGGGCGGGGTCTGAGAGGGTGGGCGGTGCAGAGGGCGGGGTTTGGGTAGGCCCCGCCCCCGAGCCCTCCCCACGGTCCCTCAGCCGCGCTCGTTGTGGGCGGGTCTGGGGGGGCTTTCCCTGCGGGGCCCGGGCAGCGGGGCCGCTCTAACGCCGTGTCCCGGCGGCTCGGAGCGGGGCCAGTCGGTCCGAGCGCGGGGTGAGGCCCGCACAGGCCCCCTCCGCAGCCCCGCTGCCATGGCGACAAGCCCCGCCCCGCCCATCCCCTCGCGGCGCCCGTAGCTTGCGTCATCAGGAGGCGCCGTTGGCATGGCGACATGCTCCGCCTCCATTGCGGCGCCCATAGAATGCGTCATCAGACTGCGCTGCCGAGTCGCTGTTGCCGTGGCAACAGGCACCGCCCTCCGGCGCGGCGCTCGCAATTTTGTCATCAGAACGCGCCGTCGCATCTCCGTTGCCATGGGTTCAGACGCTACCGCCCCCTGCGTCGCCGGTAAATGTGCGTCATCACAAGCCGCCACGCGTCACCGTTCCCATAGCGATAGGCCCCGCCCCCTCACGGCTCCCCTGGTTTTGCGTCATCAGGAAGCGCCGCGGGCGCGGCCATGGCGGATCCGGCCCGGGACGCGCTCGGTGCCGCCGCCGCTCCGGAGCCGCCCCCGGGCTCCTCCCCGCCCGGCACCAGCGATGGGGCCGCGGCCGCGGGGGAAGCGGCGGCCGCAGAGGGAGCGGGAGAAGGCGAGGTGGGCGAGGCCGGCGGCGGCGGCGAGCTGAAGGCGGAGGTGGCGGACGGGGAGGTGAGGCGGGAGCGGGAGCGGGGCCGGGCCGGGCCGCGGGGCCGCAGAGCGAGCGCTGCCCTCTGGCGCAGGTGAGGAGCGCGGACGGGGAGGCGGCGGACGCGGAGGAGCCGGGGCTGCAGGCGGGGGCGGCCAGGAAGGTGAAGCTGGAGCTGAAGGAGCGCAAGGAGAAGAAGCAGAAGGTGGACGAGGACGAGATCCAGAAGATGCAGTGAGTGCCGGCGGGTCCGGGGATCGCGGCCCCCTCCAGGCTCCCCTCCCGCCCCTGCCGGCCCTGGGAGCGGCTGGGAACGATGCTGTGCCCCGCAGGATCCTGGTCTCCTCCTTCTCCGAGGAGCAGCTGAACCGCTACGAGATGTACCGGCGCTCTGCCTTCCCCAAGGCCGCCATCAAACGGGTAAGGAGCGCCGGGAGCCCGAGCTCAGCCCATCCCGAGCGGCCCCAGCTCAAATCCCCCTCAGGAGCTGCTCCTGCCGCGGCCCCGAGGGCCGGGGAGGGCCCCGCTCTGATGTCCCCGCCTGTCCCTGTCCCTGCCGCAGCTGATCCAGTCCATCACCGGCACCTCGGTGTCCCAGAACGTCGTCATCGCCATGTCGGGCATCTCCAAGGTGTTCGTCGGGGAGGTGGTGGAGGAAGGTGAGTGCAGGGGAGGGGCCCGGGGTGAGCTCCCTGCTTGGGGCAGGATGAGGAGCAGGTTCTCCGTGGTTCCCCCTTCCAGCAGCAGCTCTGGCTCAGGGCAGGGCCCAGTGAAGCTGCCACAGCCCCTCTGCTCCCCCAGTGCTGCTCAGCAGAGGAGCTGGGCTGGCAGCTCTGTCCATCCCAGAGCAGCTGCAGGGACAGAGGGGCTCCCTGAGCTCCACACCTGCCCCAGGCTTCCCCTGTGGGACAGGAGCTGAGCCGGGGGGATCACAGCCCAGCCAGCCCCAGGGCTCTGAGCTCATCCCTTCCCTGGATCCAGATCTCCCCCCTGCCTGAGGGTTCAGAAGCTTTTTGTCCTCTGGGACTCCTGGCAGGGAGAGGAGCAGCTCCATTCCTGCCTCAAAGCCCAACACAACCATCACCTGTTCCTTTCAAAGCTGCAGCAGGGCTGGGCAGAGCTCAGCTGGCCCCTGCCCTGAGCTCTGTCTGTCTGTCTGTCTGTCTGTGCAGCCCTGGATGTGTGTGAGAAGTGGGGGGAGCTGCCCCCCCTGCAGCCCAAGCACATGAGGGAGGCTGTCAGGAGGCTCAAGGCACGGGGGCAGATCCCCAACTCCAAGTACAAGAAGATAATTTTCCACTGAGGGAGGCTGAGAGGAGCTTCCTGCAGGACCTTCCCACGTGGAATCCTCCACAAGGCCCCTCTGGGCTGGCCTGGGGGCCTCAAGGATGTTCCTGCTGTCCCTGCCCACCGTGGGCAGAGCTGGAGCCACCCTCAGCCTGGACTTTGGGGTCTCAGCACAGCAGGGAGAGGAAATGCAGGGGCTGCAGAGCATTTCCTGCTGGCCCAGGTGTGCCACCTGTGCCCAGGTGTGTGGCTGTTTTTGTACATTAAAATTAATAAACTTATTCTTGTGTTCCTAACCTGTCTGGGATCTGCTCTTTGTGTGACCCAAGGTGCTCCCAGAGCTGCTCCCAGCCTGGGTCAGGGCTGTGCTGGCAGCTGGAACATCTGAAGTCAGGGTTCAGCTCTGCTCCCAAATCCAGGAGCTGCCCAAAAATCAGCAGTGTTGGGATGGAGGGGGAAGGAAAAGCAGGAAAAGAGAGCCGAGGCTGGAAGGAGGTTAATGAGTTTAATTCTGCTCCTGGTTCATAGAACCAATAAATGCATCAGTGGAAACAAACTGCAGCAAAGTTGCAATACTGCCTAAAATTCAGATTTAAATTCAAGTTCAGAGTTGCACATTCCCCCCCTCCCCTTCCAGGGGCCCTGTGAGAGCTGCTGGGACCACGTGCTCTCCATGGCCCCTGTGCCAGGCAGGACTCCCTGGGCTCTCACTGGAACTGAGGAAGAATCCTTAAATAAGAGGCTCCACAAAGTAAACTTTGATATTTACAATCTGTGGGGACCCTGGAGGTTTTGTCCTCCCACGTGTGTGGGTTTTGGGTTACAGTCCTTTTTACTGGGTCTTCAGAGCAAAGGAAATGCTGGAATTCTTCACCAAAACCCATGGACTGAATCTGGAATTCTTCACCAAAACCCATGGACTGACGGAGCTGGAGCAGGAATTTGCTGTAAACACCCTGGCCCCAGCTGTGCTCAGCCTGCACACGTGGGAGGAGCTGTGGGGCCCTGCAGGCTGGGCAAACCCTTGGCAAAGCCTTCCCATACTCACACAAAATGTCATGAAAATTGGAAAAAGCAGAAGAGAGAAACCTCCCATTTTCAAGCAATTAATGAAGACAAAGCAGGAACACCGTGGCATTCCACTCCAGGCAGGCAGTGCTCAGAGCTCTTGTGTTCCCCCACAGGGAGAGGGAGCAGCACAAAGTTTGGTGAAACAAAATCCAAATTCTGCTCGTGGGCAGTTCCTCACAGGGAGCTGCTCCACATGGGGGTGTTCAGTGATTTCCTTTTGGGATCAGGGCTGGCAGGTGGTTCTGGGGTCCCATCCCAGCCCTGCTGGAAGATTCCACCCAGTGCTGAAAACCCCACAGCTCCTCCTCCCCAGTGGGGAACTCAGGCACACAAAGCTCTGAGGACAAAGTGCATCCCAAAAAAACACCCAGGTCATCTCCTGAGCCTGAACCAACTCCCTCACCCCATTATTTGATAGTAAAAATTGAAACAGTGCCTTGACAGGAATTAATCCTGCACCACTAAAGCCAAACTTTGTGGGATGAAGTGGACTGGACTGAGTCTCATACACTGCATCCATCTCTACACAAGGAATTACTGGTGGGAAAGGGAATCTGAAGGAATTTCTGTACTGTCCTGCCCCTGTTCTTGTGGGAGTAGTGAGCTGTGTGCCCTCACTGCACTGTGGCATCCCAGCCCTGCTCTCCCTGACCCTTCTGCCACCCCTGTCCTGGCACTGCCCAGGTGCTGAGGGGACAGGGACAGGGTCACTTCACCCTGCCCCTGCTGTGGGCCTGGTGAGCACAGCTGGCCAAGAACACAACAGGGAAGGGTGAAAGAAGCAGAACCCCCAGCATGGACCATCTCCACAAGTCACCACAAAAGCTGGAGGCTGAAAACCACCCAGAGATGAGGAGACATGGGGTGTCCCCCCAAAATCTGAGCTGGTGTTGGTGGGCTGACCATGGCCTGGCTCAGTGCAGCCCTCCCAGGCCAGAGCAGAGCAAACTCCTCCTCATTCCCCCATTTCTCTCAGCCAGGCCCCTCTGTCCCTCCCTGCCCAGTCTCTGCAGTCACAGCTGGTTTCAGTCCTGGACTTGGACCCGTTTGGCAGCGAAATGACCAAACCTGCCCTGCTGGTGCTGGTGCCCTGTCCCTGGCAGTGTCAGAGCTGGAACAGGGGGTTGTACTTCCTGATCTCCTGCAGAAGGCGAGCCTTGTCCATGTTGGCTTCTGCCAGGGCCAGTTTCAAGGTCTGCAGCTCCCTCTGCAACTCTGGCACTTGCTTGAGCTGCAGGAGACAAGCAGAGAACAAGGCAGGAGTCCTCAAGGTTCACAGTGAGCTGCTCCAAGGAAAACCACAGCAGGAGCTCTTGGGATCAATTACACACTGAGATACCACCACTGACAGAAATTCTCTTTTCAGGAACCTCTCAATTCCTGTTTTTCCAACAAGGAACTGGACACAGTGGGGAAGATGGAGCCAATCAGAAAACAACCCCCAACCAGATTCTGAAAGGGAACAAGTGAGTTCATGCTGGGCAAGGTGCCCTCACTCCTCAAAACACCCATGGGAGGAGGCACAGGCTGCTCCTCGGGGCACTCCCTTCCTGCAGCTCACCACACCTGCCCAGCCCTGCAAACACACCGAGGCAAAAGAGAATTTCCAGCTCTCTGTTGTCCAGGCAGCAGTGACTCACCTGCAGCCCACGGGCTCCGGCTGCTGGGGCTGGTGACACACACTCTGATGGGGCCTTCTGCTCCTCAGGGACTGACACAGACTTTTCCTGTTTCACTGAGTCCTTCCCCTGGGGAGCTGGAAAGAACAGAACCCACTCAGGTGTGAACATTCACACAACAGGGCTCTCAGAACAAAAAAATAACTTTAATTAATTTCTTTCCTTCTTGTTACACAGGGAAATAAAATTCTCTTTTCCCTTTTTAAATGGAGAAACTAAAAGGTAATAATGGACCCTGTCTGTGTGTGCTTAAGGAAACACCAGACACAAATTCTCACAGTAGGGAACAGAGGCAGGGAGGGCTCCCACAGCAGGAAACACACACAGGGACTGCTCCCACCTCACATCCCATCCTTCCCAGCACAGCCTGGGGGTGCAGAGGGGCAGTAAAACCAGAGGTAACTCACCTGTGAGATAGAAGACACCGTCATCCCTGCGCCTCACCACGATGTGATCCATGGCCAAGGTGATAGGGACAGGGCCAGGGGAGGTGGGGTACACTGGGGGGGTGTCATCCTGGAGCAACAGGAAGCAGAGAAGGGATGAGCAGCTGTGACAGCTCCTGAAAGGATTTCCCTTGCCTGCAGCCTCCTCAGGAGCAGCGTTCCTGACCAGCAGCACTGGGAAAGGCCTGGCTTTATGTACAGGGTGCACAGGTACACACTCCCCTTGTGTTCCTTATTCATCCCGAGGTTTGGTTTTGCTTTGAGAACCAAAACCAAACAGTCTCAGCAGAAGAGAAGCTCTACAGAGGCCCCCAGCATTCATTCCACAGCCCTTCCCAAGTGCAATCCTGCAAGCGAGCCCTGCCCCGGGGGGAATCTCTCACCTTCAAGGTGATTTTGGCATCCACCACCTCGATCTCCATGGGGATGACCTCAGGGATGATTTCATCCTCCAGGAAGGGTCCCAGGCTGGCGAGGCAGGAGGTGCAGAGCTCGGTGGCCTGGCTGTGCAGCAGCAGCTGCAGGAAGCCGTTGTGCTCAGCCAGGGCTGAGAGCGCGGCCGCGCGCGGCCCCGACTGCAGGCGCAGGGACACCTCGGGCTGGGGCTGCCTGGGCTCAGGGCTCGCAGCCTTCCCCTCTCCTGGGTCTCCTAGAGCTGGGGCAGAGAGATCTCACTGCACAACGGGGCCTGTGATCAGGTATCAGCTCAGAAAGGGCATCCTGCAAAGCCCAGCTCAGCCCAAAAGCAGCCGAGTGACCTCGGCCTGACATCATCCCTCAGAGGAGAGAAATCCCAATTTCAAAGGACTAATAGAGCCCACATCACTGAGCTGGACCATTTGAGGTCCCAGGCACATCCCTCTCTCACCACACTTTAAAACTGGCCCATTTTGCATGTGCAGGACCTGGCCCAGTGCCCCACTCACTCTACAGAGTGCCCCAACCCTGCCCCCAGACCTGTCCCAGCTCTGCCCCCAGAACTGTCCCAGCTCTGCCCCCAGACCTGTCCCAGCTCTGCCCCCAGAACTGTCCCAGCTCTGCCCCCAGACCTGTCCCAGCTCTGCCCCCACAGCTGAGCCAGTGCCCTGTTCACTCTCCAGAGCTGACCAGCCTTTCCTCACCCCTTGGCTCCACCGTGGCCACTGGCAGGACTGGGAAAGGCAGGATCAACAGCCTGGGAATTGCTCACACTTCCCCTTCAGTTTTGGAGCTGCTTTTGGGGTTTTTTTGGGTGTTAGGGGGATAGTTGATTGTTTTAAGGTTTGGCTTTGGTTTTTTTTTTTAATTCAAATTTAGGGGAAGTACTGTAGACCAAAAGCATTTTTTTCAGATCAGGAATAACTTCAGTTTCCCTAGACAGCTTTATTCACTCTTTTAATTCATTTCATGCAACTTAAAAAATCCCAGTCAATGATTACTAGGCACCACAGAACACCACTGTGTAGGCACTTGGGAAACATTTTTCAAATGCCAGATCTGAACCCTCAACACGTGAGTTGTGTTCAATCCTAACCACCCCAAACACTGAGGCCCCAGTAAATGGAATATTCCCTGGGGGAGGCTGCTATAAAAGCCAGTTCTGCAGCTGAGTCCCAGAGCAGCATCTTACCCACGTAGCCACGCAGGAACTGCCACATGCCAACGTTGTTCAGCTGCTCTGGAACCACCTTCATCACTTGTAAAGCCACAGACAAATCATCTCCTTGAACCTCCACTGCACAGTTCACATCACTCATCTTCAGCACGAGGACAGACACCTGCAACAGCCACCAGGAGCTCATTGGTCACAGCAAACACCTCCAGAGCCCCTCAGGGACAGAATCCCAATGTCAGGCACTGACCAGCTGCAGACTGGGGTCCTCACTCTGCGACGTGGAGCTGTTCACCTCAGGGGACACTCCACCCTCGTCCTCTGCCACCAGGCTGCTCCTGCTGCCCATGTCATTGTGGGCTGGGGGAAGCTGCCCTGAAGAAAGGGGGTCCAGGCTGGGCTCTGAAATGGAAGCAACAACAACTCAATTCCATTTCTTTCTCTGGAATCCTGCTATCAGTAACTGCCTGAATCTCTGGCCCTTCTGGAGGTACCATCCTCTGGAGATCCATCTCTCTCCAGCTCCTCAGATGAGCTTAAGCAACACAGGTTGAAGTGGAAGATGTCCAGAGTACCCAGTATCCAACCAGCCCTTCCTAAATGCTCTGTGCCACCCCCCACCAGCACATCACAGCCCCTGCAGCCCCCAGGACACCACTGGGACGTGCAGGGTCACCCCACACTGATTCACCCTCCTCATCTCAAAGAACAGGCACCTACAAAAGCAGAAAGAACCACTGTGAGGCAACTCCTCAAGACCTTCAAAAACAAGGAGCAGCAAAAGTGATTCCATAGGAGCACAGGATGGATGAGCTGCCTGTGGCACAAAGCATCAGCCCTGATGATGAGGGTGGGCACACAAAAGCCAAGGGCTTTACCAGAGTCTGTGAGCATCACGAAGCCATCGCTGCCATCACTGTCCACAGACAGCCCGTCCTCAGGGCCACTGCCATCCACGGATGTGGTGTCAAAGGAGTGCTGGGATGAGGTTCTCTTCATGGAGAAGAAACGCATCCGGCCGCTGCCCGCCCCGCCAGGGGTCAGTGCTCCCTCCTCTGCTTTGGGCACAGAATCCCTACAGAAAAACCCAACAAAAACAGTGATAGAGGCAGGCAGCTGAGCCTGCAGATGATCTGAGTGTTGGGCTGGTCTCTGACCACTTGCAAGTCAGACTTCAGTACCCTCAGAACAGCCCCAGAGATGAACATTTAACCCTTCTCCAGCCCAGATACAAAGGACAGAAAGGAAGGAGCTCTGTCTCCCCTCCTGCAGCTCAGCAGCCTGGCCTGCTCACCTGGCCGGGGGCAAGGACAGCATCCTCTGCATGGTGGAGGTCATCTTGTCCCTGCTCAGGCTCAGGGCATCCTTAGTGAGGGACACGGCCTCCTTGGTGAGGTCCATGGTGGCGTGCAGAGCTTCCTTGGTGGCGTCCTTGGTGATGTGCAGTGCACTGGAGAGCTCCACCTCGATGCTCCGCAGCGGGACGAGCTCGGCCTGGCCATTGAGGGCAACACCTCCTCTGCCCGAGGGCTGCGCGTCCGAGGCTGGGCTGGAAGGGAGAGCAGGGGGGCTCTGAGGGTGGCTGCTGGTCTCTGCTGGTCTCTCTGCAACCAGGGCTTCCACAGCTTCGTGCGCTTCCTCTATCAAGGCTTTCTCCTCTGCGCCCTTACCGCGGGGAGCTGCGCTCAGGGCGCCGTCGCTCGCGGACCTCGGGAGCCTCTCCAGAGGGACGCTGGCACCGCTGTCCTGGGTCCCACTGTCCTCTGGGAGCTCTGAGGTGCTGCCCAAGCCCTTCTCCGAACTGCTCTCTGATTTCAGCTCCTTCTCTTCAGCTGCCAGCCCCTCCTTGCTGTCTGAGGGTGAGAGCTCGGACTCGATCAGGCTGGTTGTGTCCGAGTCCAGGGACCTGGGCTCCACGACAGACCCTGGGGCAGGGGCCATGAGCAGGGCCACCTCAGCACTGGGGAACATAACTCCCACACAAGCAGACATGGCATCTAAAGGAGACCCAGTCATTTCCTGGGTATCTTGGGCCAGCTGCTCCTGCAGTGCTTGCAGAACCTCCTTCATCCTGAGCAGCACCAAGTACTGGTAGTGGTTGAGCCGAACTTTGACGTGGACAGAGGAGGACATGAGCACGTGGATATCAGCAGAGGCTTCCAGCTCTTTACTGTCTACTCCATCATCAACTTCACAGTCAGATTCTCCCAAGACATCCATCGTGTCTGGAGCCTTGTAGATATTCCTCAGATCTTGGTCAGTCTTTGATCTTTGACAAATGCCGTGTTCTCTGGAGAGGTTCTCGTTCTTGGAGTGATTGCTAAAGCTGGCAGAAGGCTTGATTTTCACCTCAGAGGTGGCCAGCTCCTGTCGTTTAGACATCTGAGCTTGCCCCCACCTCTTGGGCAGGCAGACCCATATGGAAAGGGGAAAAGGGTCAACAAAGCTAAGGGCTCTGCCCTTGGAGCTTTCAGCCCCCTCAAACCCCAGGGAGAGCTCACTGAAATTCACAGACCACAGGTCCTCAGAGGCAGAGGTTTTGTGAGGCAGCTTGTGGTGCTTGTGTGGCCTGTCCTCCACGTGGAAGGCGTGGCGCAGGAACAGGGTGTGCAGGAGGCTGAAGCTGCCCTGCTCCCGGGGGAACGCCGCGTAGCTGGAGTGGAAGAACTCGGAGCCCGCGAATTTCCTGAAGAGGCCCTGCAGGTCCTGGCAGCTGCAGGAGGGAGCGTGGCGGGTGTTGGTGGCTGTCACCTCTGACATGCACACACACAGGGCCCGAGGCCGGTCCCGGT